>NC_140100.1:16111642-16601892 GCF_964237585.1 Gallinula chloropus | reverse complement strand
TTGGATTTAAGACAGCATCTGATGCTGTGTCTCACAAAGTCCTAATTGAAAAATTAATTCAAAAAGACTTGGGGAGGACCAGTGCACAGCACTGGAATTGAAAACTGGCTGCAGGACTGTAAACAAATGGTAATGATGAGTGGCACTGTATCAAGCTGAGGGGAGGTTGCACTGAACAGATTCATTAGTGACCTGCAACAAGGATTAAAGAGCAAGCGAACGGCATCTGGAGACTACGTTACAGCCAGACTGTGTCTGATGACACAGGCCTGCCATAAGGTGAACAGGACAGGCCCAGCATCAGGACACTGCCCCAGACCCTGGGCAGGTTCTGGCCACAGCCCTGTGCCCCTCTCACACAGATCCAGACACTGGACAACATCCCCCCCTCTCCACTAGCCCCCCCCTGCAAAGACCTCTGTCACTGACTCCTCTGCTTCCTGAGAGTCAAATGAGATGACAGGAGGCAGGGTGAGACCCTCCCACTCCAGGCACAGCAAGAAAACAACCCATCCCACCACAACAAATAGCACAGCACTCTAAATCCCATCCAGATTTGTCTTCCCTGTTTCCCTCATTCAGCTTACAAACTGTGGGTTTACGGAATCATGTCCCAAATAAACCAGCCCAGGAGCAGATGCTTCCTCTGCATAAACTAAACTCGATTCCAGTCTTGAAGAGAGGAGAGAAACCCACAAAAATAAACAAAACCAAGTATCCAAACCTGGGTCCTCCAGGGAAAGTTCTGAACACAGGACTTGGTGATGTTCATCTTTAGAGGATGAAATAGGTAAACAGTTTTTAGGTACAGCTGCTGATTTCCAGGCTTTGGAAGTGCTGAGGGTTTAGCACCAGGCTTTAAGTGTAAGCAACACGCTACAGGAAGAGATAAGGAATTGCAGGTAGAAGAGCAGCTTGGCTGCCTTCTGCAGTTTTCATGCCAGAACTAAAACATATTTTTTCCCAAATAACAGAGCCTATCCATCATTTTTATTATCAGCCTGGATGCAGATCCAAGTTTCATCACTTGGTAAGTTGGAAAAACTCTCATTAGCATCCGTGTGTGCAGGGAGCCCATAAGAACACCTCATTAACTCATTAAAGAGGATTCTCACAGAGATTAGCTTAGTCAATCCTTCATTTAGCTACCAATCCATTCATGTGATGCCATTAAGCCCCTCATAAACAGCCAAGGACTCGGTAGTAATACACCACAGGAGCCTGGGTTCCCATCACCGTGCTCATACCTGGCACACGGGTACCACTACGCTGGTACCACGGCTGCCGTGCTCATCCTGCATCTGACTGAAAACTACCACAGCCCAAAACCATCCTTGGTTTTCACCACAAGCAAAACACACACAGGGGGTTGAGTGCCCAGCTGCAGCCACCCTGGTTGCACTAAAGGGGGACATGTGGTTTACTGATGCCCAGTTCTGCTGATTTTAAAGCAAGGACAGGGCCAGGCTAGATGGAAAAAACCTGGTTGTGGTGGTCAAGTTATTGAGGAACGGTGTGCTGGCAATGACCTCCAGTCAGCCCATTGCATGGGCAATAAACAGGAGGAATTAGAAGCCCTTGTTACTAAGGGAGACTATGATGTGATTGCCATCACTGAAACATGGTGGGCTAATTCACATGATTGGAGTACTGCAATTGCTGGTTACAAACTATACAGGCATGACAGGCTGGGTAGGAGAGGAGGTGGGGTAGCCCTATATGTCAGACAGTGTTTTGACAGCCTGGAGCTGGAGTATGGTGATGACAGGGTTGAGTCTCTCTGGGTAAAGATCAGAGGAAAACAAAATCAGGGAGATACAGTGATGGGAGTCTACTATAGACCACCTGATAGAACAACTGGGAGAAGTCTCACAATCACCAGCCCTCGTCCTTATTGGGTACTTCAATTTACCAGATGTCTCCTGGAGGTACAGTACAGCAGGGAGGCAGCAGTCTAGCAGGTTCCTGGAGTGTTTGGAAGACAACTGCCTGACCCAGCTGGTGAATGAACCCACCAGGGAAGGTGCCCTGCTGGCCTTGTTTGTAAACAGAGAAGGCCTAATGGGGGATGTGAAGGTTGGAGGATGCCTGGGGCACAGTGATCATGAGCTGATAGAAGTCCTAGTACTGGGAGAAGTAAGGAAGGGAGACAGCAGAATAAGCACCTTAGACTTCCCTAGGGCTGACTTTGGTCTGTTCAGGAAGCTGCTCAATAAGATTCCATGGGAGGCAGCCCTGGAGGGCAGAGGAGCTCAAGAGGGTTGGTTGCTCCTCAAGAAGGAAATCTTGGCAGCACAGGAACAGGCTGTCCCAGCCTGTCTGAAGAGGAGTCAGTGAGGAAGGAAGCCAGCTGGGCTGAGTAGGGACATCCAGGAAGATCTTTGGGAAAAGAGGGAAAAGTAAGAGCTTTGAAGAAGGGGCAGGTGTCTTGGGCCAACTATAGGAATTTAGTGAGATCATGTAGGGAGAAAGTCAGAAGGGCTAAAGCTAAACTGGAACTCAGACTGGCCAGTTCTGTAAAAGGGCTCAGTCCTGGGTCCAGTCTTGTTCAACATCTTTATCAATGACCTGGATGAAGGGATTGAATGCTCCCTCAGTAAGTTTGCAGATGACACTAAACTAGGAGGAAGTGTTGATTTGCCTGAGGGTAGGGAGGCTCTTCAGAGGGATCTGAACAGACTGGACCGATGGTCTGAGACCAACGGGATGAAGTTTAACAAGGCCAAGTGCAGAGTGCTGCACATGGGACAGAACAACCCCCTGCAGCGCTACAGGCTGGGGGAGACTGGCTGGAGAGCTGTCAGGCAGAGAAAGACCTGGGGGTGTTGGGTGACTGCAGGCTGAATATGAGCCAGCAGTGTGCCCAGGCAGCCAGGAAGGCCAATGGCATCTTGGCTTGTATCAGAAACAGTCTGGCCAGTAGGTCTGGGGAGGTCTGTACTCGGCACCGGTGAGGCCACACCTCGAGTACTGTGTGCAGTTCTGGGCTCCCCACCATAAAAAGGACATTGAGGTCCTTGAGCAAGTGCAGAGAAGGGCAACCAGGCTGGGGAAGGGGCTGGAAGGCAAATCATATGAGGAATGGCTGAGGGAGATGGGGGTGTTTAGCCTGGAGAAGAGGAGGCTGAGGGGAGACCTTATCACCACCTACAACTACCTGAAGGGAGGTTGTAGAGAGGTGGGCGATGGTCTCTTCAGCCAAGTGACAGAAGATAGAACAAGGGGCAGTGGCATGAAGCTGTGCCAGGGCAGGGACAGATTGGATATTAGAAAAAAAATTTTTACTGAAAGAGTTGTCAGGGCTGGAACAGGCTGCCCAGGGAGGGGCTGAGTCACCTTCCCTGGAGGTGTTCAAAAAAAGGGTTGATGAGGTGCTCAGGGATCTGGTTTAGCATAGGATGGGAATGGTTGGAGTTGATGATCTTCAATGGTCTCTTCCAACCTTATGATTCTGTGATTCCCAAGCCAGCCTTACTCCACAGCACATGATTACATAGTACAGCAAGGAAGAGGCAGAGTCTGAAGAAAGGGCTGTGTAATACCCAGTGCAAAGTGACTTCACCTCTGCTCGCTGTCTGCACGAGGAAGCATTCAGTGAGGACCCCTCATCCCCAGCGTGAGCTTCCAGTTCTCCTTCCTCCCTTTCTCCCCCCATACATCACTGCTGCCTGACCATCAGTGATATATTCTCTATACACCACCTCTTCAGAAACAGCACTACTGCCCCTGCCAGGGGAACTCCCTCTCTCTTGTGGAACAGGCTCCCAGCCCTGCCTTGGGTGACTACAGCCAGACACCCGAAGAAAGGCAAAGTCTGCCACTCGAGCTTCTCAAGCCAGGTATCACCCATGGTAAACAGCAATTAGCATCCAGACACAGGACAGCCCTAGAGCAGCTCCATACCACACTGGCCCTCAGATGCCATGGTGATGACTGCTCAATACAGGAACACAGACACAGCCCCTGCCAAAGCATCCACTCACCACAGACTGTACTGCTTCACAAGCACAGGTGTCAGGAGTCTCAGCCCATCTCAATTCCTACCTCGAATACAGATGCATGATTTTAATTTCCAGCTAATTCAGAGAACATTAATTCAGTTCCACCTGCTTAAACAAACCAGATTTTTAAGACCCCACTTAACAGCATGTCCATTGTACCCCTCTGTGCAGAGCTGCAGGCAGGGTTTAAATCTTCAAATACAACTCATGCTCTGGCTAAAAAGGCTCCAAAACTCCTTATAGCAGTTTATTTGGTACCACCCTACCAAGCCTGCAAACTCTTCAGCTCAGACCCAGAGCTGCTTGGTTACCAACTGCTCACAGAGCCTGCCCATCGCTCTGCTCTGGGTAACACAAACCACCTCCATCACCAGAGGATAACACAGCACTTGGTAGACCCACAGAGGAGGGGATCCTGCTGCCCTCAGCTGAGCTGCTTGGTACTGGGCAGCCTCCTGGACCCGAAGCTGTGCACTAAGTGGCTTTCCATATTTCAGGAAGTCAGACAAAAGATGCTATTAATGGCATTGGGGTCTGGAGGGGGGAAATCCTTGAATGTATGGTTTCAAGTGACTGCACATGGATCAAGTGGAGTAAACGGTAAGAAAGAGCTGCCCACAGCAGAGGATTTTGTGAAAGGGAGCTCCCCAGCTTGATAACATCACAAGCACCCTAGGAATCTGGAGAATGAGACAGGAGAAACTGTGGGGAGACTGAAGTTAAAAACTGCACGCTGCATGGTTCATTTTCCTGGTAATTCCTTTTATTCATTGCTATAATCAACTTGACATGCAAAGCTGTTCCAAATTTACTGACAGCTTTTCAGCTGACATCTAGTTCTCAAGGTATTTTTTTTTTATACTTAAATAGCTAATTATTCATCGCCTTAAACCAGGATATATAACAATGTCAGGAAATCATCTGTTCAAGTTATATCAAAAAGCCTTTTGGGATTAGTTCATCTCTTTTGTATGCTGCAGAAAACACTCACTTGTAAACAATTAAATCATCATTTGAAATCTGTCTACACTTCTAGCATCTCTGAATGCAGCCTGGAAAACCTTACAAACAAGCACGTTATTGTTGCATCCAGGATCCAGTGAGGAAAGGTTTTCCTCCATAATGTCTTGTTTGGGGGAGGCTGAAGACTGAATTTATGAGCTAATAGGGGCTCTCTGTAAGTCCTGTAGCAGCATCTCTAAATAACCATAACAGCTGCTGAGGCAGATCAGAGCTACCACAGTCTCAGGTTATGCTGAGAGCAGTGGACACGCCATGAGGACATCCACATATTTTGACACAGAGGCACATGTAACAGCCACAGCTGACACAACCAGAGGCATTTAATTCAGCTGGAGGGCTCAGCCTTTGGCCTGACACTACAGCAATGGCACCTCTCTGCACCCTGTGCTTTAGGACACACAGCTCTTCCATAGCACGAGACAGACAGACATTGCCAGAGCAGGAGCATTCAAAGCCAGCTTTAGATTTCTATTTGAAATGGAACCTATTTCTCTTTGGTCTCCTGCTGACTCAATGGCATTTTTAAGGGCTGTACCTCTATGGAACAAGCAGAACATCCCATAGGGCCAAGCACTTCTACAAGTCTTGGGCTGAGCACTCCAGCAGTGACCACCGAGCCCAGCCCGTGCTCCTTGGCACGTGCCATTGTAATTGTGCAGGCGAGTGGCTCCTGTGATCGCCTCTGGAAGGGAACAGCAGCATTCCCCTACCCACAGCACCCTCTGGAAGGGAACAGCAGCATTCCCCTACCCACAGCACCCTCTGGAAGGGAACAGCAGCATTCCCCTACCCACAGCACCCTCTGGAAGGGAACAGCAGCATTCCCCTACCCACAGCACCCTCTGGAAGGGAACAGCAGCATTCCCCTACCCACAGCACCCTCTGGAAGGGAACAGCAGCATTCCCCTACCCACAGCACCCTCTGGAAGGGAACAGCAGCATTCCCCTACCCACAGCACCCTCTGGAAGGGAACAGCAGCATTCCCCTACCCACAGCACCCTCTGGAAGGGAACAGCAGCATTCCCCCTACCCACAGCATCTCTCTGTTTGGAATCAGCATGTGCACATACACACCTTACTGGGCACCCAAGGTTTCTGTTGTAGTTGTACCAACGTTCAGGAATCAGACTGTATTCTGCTTCCCTGAATGAAAAGCCTGTACAACACTGAGAGGAAAGGCCAACTTGCTGTTACCACCCCAGCACTAACCCTGGGATTTCACAGCTTCAGTAGCTTGAGAAACGTTTTGGCTAATTGGGCTTAATCACTGCAGCCACATCCTTTCTGTGATACAACTGCTAACCCCGGAAAGCAAAACACAAAGAGGCCAATTCCATCTTTTTCCTCCTGGAATGAAAGGGAAGTAGGTCCTTGAGAAACTACAGCTTCCTTCCACTCTGGGGAAGGCACACATGGCATTCACAGCAGTATGCAGGCTGAGGGGATGCAGAAGCATGTCTGTTCTGGAGAGGAACTCCTCTGTAGCTGAGGCACAGTGAGATGGGATGGCTGGACAGGGAGGCCCAGTGCTCTGCACACCCTGTGGGCACTCCCAGCCCACACACCAGTGCCGGTACCTGGGGCTGGGAGCTCCTACGGCAGCAATGAAAAACACCCCAGAGCAGCATCGACAACAGGGGTGTTTCCTGACATCCTGAGTGCCCATCCTGGCTGCAGAGTCAAACACAGACTAGAACTAAAGCCAGCTCATCCCAAACTCTCAGAGGACAGAACTTCACAGACTGATATTCCACACACTCCAGACCAAGCAGCAGCTGCCCAAGCACAAGCACACTCATCTCTCCACCACATATCAGGGAAAAAGAAATGACTGTGCTGTCTGAACTGCCACCCCTCTGGACAAAGCACCAAAGAAAAGAGAAAACACTCCTATTTTATTTCCTGGAAGCAGGAAGTCATCACATAAGGCAATCAAAGCAGATTTCTACTGACATTCATGTGTCCACACCTTCCACAGAAGAAGCAAGGGCAAATTTCCCAGCGGGCTGCATGCTGCGTGTCAGGCATGTCTCCCTTCTCTGGGCTGAGCTCCAGTGTCACAGGGGTCATCCCTACAGTTGGATTTTCAGTTTTGAAAGGCTAGGAGCTACCAGAAAGCCAGGATTAAAAGGACTAGGTGAGTCCTGATTACAGTGAGCCCTGTCTGAGGGGTTGCTCTAGCCTTACGTGCACGACAACTTATTCTCAGCAAACTGCAATGATTTTCACTGTCCAAGCACTGCACACAACTGTGTGTGGGATGCTCACAGAGAAAAGCGTGGGGGGTTTGGAGGAAGGAGGGTGATGGTGGGGGGGGTTGTGTGGGGTTTTTTTAAAACCCTGGGAACAATGAATGCCTTTAAAATACAACTGAAGCCGACTGGGAGAAGCCCAAACACAAGCCTGACATCTTCCTGGCAGCCTCTATAGACAGAAAGTTATCACTTCTGCCTTTAAATAAAACAGAGGAGCACATCCTTCAGTCTCTGACATGATACATTAAAGTAAACCAAGAGGGAAACTGGGAACTAACGGGATGCTGCAGGCAGGTTCTCCCCAAGCACAAGGAAAAGCTTCCCACTTGCTGGAGCAAACCCAGCACTCCAGGAGATGAGCACAGGCTGATTACCCAGGCTTTAAAAAAGTTTTAAAAAAAACCCTGCTACACATCTAATAACTCTTTTCTGGAAGATATCATCACTGATCTAAAGCATAAACAAACACCGTTGCTCTGTCAGAGGCTGATAATTTACCGAGCGTTACATTGCTAATGGCAGTATTATCCAAGAACAAGATTCACATCAAAGGAAGGTGTTGCTCATCCTCTGTTCTGTAACTGGCAGGTGACTGTCAGGCTCCAGATAGGAAACCCAGGTTTATCAAGGAGGAAACAGACCTCCACTCCTTCTGCTGGTGGCTTCCTTCGAGTAAAGGCAGCGTGTACCAAACTCCTCACCAGCTATGAATGACAAGATCCCTGTATTTGAATATATAACACAGTTTTTAAACAGCATCTCTCACCCAGAATAATTACATTTTTACAGAGATAACAAGATTTTTTTTTCAGCTGAATGACTTAAAATACAAAATTTCCACATAAAAATCTGTCAGTCAAACCAAGGGCATTCAGTTCTTTCTAAGGCAATGCCTTTTCTGTTTTGAAGAGACTACTAAGACAGGGGTTTTTATTTTAAGAAAACATTTAATGTATTCTTACTATTTGATTGAAAAGCAGCTGAAGATTTCAGGGGAAATAAACCATAAGTCTACTTCAACACAAGCTAACACTGCTTGTACTAGATCAGACAAGAATTTGGCTGCTGAGTCGGGTGGGTTTTGATTTGGACAGGAGATGAGCCAGTCATCAGATCTGATGCTTTGGGGGGTGCATGGTTGTAAGGAAAGGATCCAGAATCTTGGCCATTGGTTTGTGTAAACAGATGTCTTTGAACGCAACCAAACCTCTCCTCTGAATTCATTCATTCCCTAAGGACACCCAAAATGCAGCTCATTCTACCTGAAAACAGGGCTCTCCTCCTCAGTAAGCAAGTACCACTGTACAAACCTACAGAGAGATGTAATTAATGCACAGAAAAGTAATTAATGCACAGCTCTTCAGAGCTGTTAGAATGGACTGAAGGTTAGGAAACTCCATGCCCTTCCTCAACATGTGGTGAGCAGTATCTTTAAATAGTAATTCACAGACCTTGTCTTCATGTTCAGCTAAAAAAAGACAGCTCCTTGCTGAAAAAGGAAGCAAGGAAATGAGCCTCCAAGCTTTTGATTGCTAGCTGAGGAAAAGTAATATATAAAACCTCAACGAAGAGGAGTTACAGTGTTAAAATGAGTGACACAAAGCACTGTAATCAGGAGCTAAAACCTGCAGACAGCTCTCAGGAGGACAGGCAGGGTGGTCTGGCTCATATTAATCCTGGCCAGAGTTTTCTGGAAGTAATGAAAGACCCAGAGTTCAATGTAAAGATGGGAGATGGAAAGCGGGTGTGTATGTACCTGGAAAGTCAGAGTTACTCCCACTCCATAAATAAATAGGTGTTGCAGAATTTACAAGGGGAATAAGTCCTTTTATTACCATTTATTCACCCACAGCAGGCAGATCGTTTGTGAAAAAGGGAGATTCTAAAAGCACAGTACATATAGGTTGCTGTACCCTGGCAATGGGGGAAAAAAATTGAGAATTCATTGCATGAGAGTCACAGGAAAGAATCCCTTATTGTTTGCAGGCTGGGATACACACTGCTAAATCCACTAGTGCAAAACATGACCTACAGAAGAGTCAAATTTAGTCATTAAACACGACAACATTTGAGTGGAGTGCTGGACATTCCAGTCTGTAAACCATGCTAGAGTTTATAACACTGATTTGTCATGAAGTATTTTGGTCAAAGCCAGTACAAGCAGATGTAATTCTACCCCAACAATAAAGCTGCTCCATTCTATATCTGAATTTAACATGTGGTGCTCTCAGATGCTGCTGGAAAACATACAGCATCTGATCTCCAGTGTCTGTGCTTACTCTAACACAGACACTGCAGCTGTAAGACCCAAGTTAAGGATCTCAATAATCCCAGGTACCATTCCAGCAACTAACACCTGCCAGTAATTTGACCACAGCCAGCTATCTAAACTGACAATATAAGTTATTATAGAACTCACAACGTTTTACTTGCCAATTACAGCCCAGTTCTGCACATAACTGGGCAGGATGAAAAAACATCAGTTATGAGGGGAAAAAAAACCCATAAAGTAAGGTTTGGAACATGTGATTGATGAATACTTCACTGAAACGTGCTTCAGCAAGAGTGGGGGGAGAAAGGCATGACAGGTGAAGGAAGTATTATTCCTCCTATTCTTCCTTTCTATTATTTTATTTGCCATTGGGAAGTTCCAACCCCTTCCTCCATCTATATCCATTTTGGAGTGCTACTCTAGTAATCAAGAACTCAAGGTGTCCACACCCTTTCTACCTGGAGATATGCTGTGATGCTTTTCTAACCCATGCTCCCAAAACTTCCCAAGCACTGGATTATTTCCCTTCCTATTCTGCGTCACAGCAGCTTCTGAAACCTTCCTCTGAATTCACCAGAGCGGGGTCCTTTCTGCCTTCAAAAAACCCTGCTAAAGCACTAAGACAGACCTGACCTTGATTTCTGATGAAAAAAGTAAACACACAATTTTAACAGAAAGCTCACAGCCTCAGGAACCCAAAAAGGGTATTTTGTGAAATGCTTTACACTCCATAAATACCTCTAACTACCCAGCAGCTTCACTTGGAGCATGAACTTCTGTGAAATCCACTTTCTTACTGTGCAGGATGTAGGAGCAATTAGGATGCTCTTCCCTTTCCCACGTACATCTGGGATGGAAACAATGCCATTTAAATCAGACTTCTAGTGAATTGTGATATCACCTCACAGCAATCTATTACAAACTAATTGCTGCCAATTTAAAGCCAAGTTTGCCAGCTGATGGAGTCTAAGGGGGGAAAAAAAAAATACCAGGCAACGAATAAACTCTGATGGTGACTCACCGCCACACAGGTCTTGGAGGCAGAGCAAACGCCTTCCTCCTGCACAATCGGTCCTTGTACCAGCCAGGCAGAGATCCCTCAGCACGCAAACACACTCACTGTGCCGGCATCCTGTAACATTTGGCACCAGAGCTCTAACTTTGTTATTTCCCCAAGGAGCAGCAATTTTCTTTGTGCAACAGCAAGGCAGTGTGTCTTTCCAGAGGCACCTCACAGCCAAGCTTTACACGTCGCTGAAAGGAGCCCATTGAGCGCGGCTGGCAGCACGCGGCCCTCTACTGCGCCGCGGCCCAGGGAAGCGGGGGCACAGACAGGGCTCCTTGTCAGGCTGCCCTCACCTGCGAGGGCCCAGAGTGGCACCTTAACACTCGGGATTATTACACAGTCCCTCGGCCAAATTAA
Organism: Gallinula chloropus; assembly: GCF_964237585.1. Lineage (NCBI taxonomy): Eukaryota > Metazoa > Chordata > Aves > Gruiformes > Rallidae > Gallinula > Gallinula chloropus. Next base: position 16,590,917 of record NC_140100.1, on the reverse strand, counting down.
ACGAATGGTGATTATGAGGTTATAAATACAGCAGTTATGAAAGTTACAGGGCCTCCTCACTCTTCGTTCTCTGGGACAAAAAGTTACTTCACCAGCCCCACGCGGCAACACCGGGTGGGCCAAGAAAGCTGGGACAGACTCTTGGAATCAGCAGCTCCAGCTGCTCCTGAGGCAGCAGAGACAGAGCCCCACCGGAGCCGCCAGCCTAAGACCTGCCACCCTGGCTCACTACACCCATCACCGCTTGGTCCACGGTTCTTGCAAAATACCAGTGAAAACTCTTCTCTGACTGCGCTTCATGGTATTTGCTTTTTGATTTTTAGGAGGCCATGAACACTTTTAGTGCAACCATAAGACATCACAGGGTATTTTCTGAGTACTTTCTAATGAACACACAGAACGGCAACACCCATGTGAGTTCTCAATATGAAACAGCTGCATATTCAGCATATACCAGACCAGTGTTACACAACAGGGCGAATTTAACTGCTTCTGAGCTGACATCAGACACTGCTTCAGTTCTGTCCAGATAACCGACTGATAGTAGCAAGTACATTGGACGAACTTACTTGAACTTTCTTATTCTGCTTATTGTTTACATAAATAACCTTCTCAGTTGCCAGCAAATAGCACAATCGTATCTCAAAGTTTATAAATGTAAACTTCAAAGTGCAAGTTTCAAGACCTCCTGTGATAAACAGTTTGCAGAAAGTTCAGTGGCAGTACTACTTAATTTCTAGGCAAAGCAACCATAAAACACTGTTCATGCTGCAAACTGAACGAAGCTTCATCATCTGGATAACCCCACACTCGCTAGAGGGCACGGCTTATGAGACTGAAGACAACAGATTTTTCCACAGGAGAGGGGAAAGAACCAACTTAAGTGGGGAACACACCTCTCATTCTCACTGCTGGTGTCTCTTGCAGCCACGTATCCCAGTATGTGACTTTATACTCCTACATGCAGCCACAGAGTAAAAAGATGCTTGCAGGTGAGCCCAGAAGCAGGACTGCCTTGCAGAAAACCAAACCAACCAACCAACCTCATGGCAGCTCAAAGCTCCAGACAAGTTCTGGAATGAGAATAAGATGCAAAGAGCAGCAGAACGCAACCAGAAACGCATCCAGCTTCTCCTGCTCACTGCAGGGAGGTGGACACCAGTGGAAACCATCTCGCTGATGCAGGAGGGGTGAAGGAGAAACACTTGCACTGCTCAACTCCCAAAGGGACCCAGGGCAAACCCAGCCTAGTCAGCAGACCGAGAATCACCCGGTCCTGCTTGTCTGGCGCTTCGAACACTATTAGATGCAAAAGAGGAAATAGCAGTATTAGGCATGCAACATAAGCCTCTGGTCCTTTTAACTGCTGGGGTGAATTTCAGAGAGAGCAGAAGCCCGAGCCGTGCCACCACAGAGCACTTGGAGTTAATAAGGGTGAAAGGGATCCCCATTTAAAAACAGCAAAGCCCTCCTGCACTTCAACATGGAGCTCAACAGCTCTGCTTCCTACAGAAATAACAGGGCTAAGTTGATTACTATCACACTATCCATTAGCACATTCTTATTCATACCCTCCCAACAACAGCCAACAGCTGGAAGCCAGCGGCACCCCTTGCCAGCCGAGCCGGCCTACCATGGCCATCTTAACCATGAAGCCAGCACAGGGTCATACCAATGGTCCCCACCACTTGAATACACTGCCATTAACAGCTGCAGCCAGGAATGATTTGCACTTTGTAGCTCACAAAACGATGCCACTTCTCTGCCTACGTATCAGTAAATAACACGGATAAGCAATTTTACTACTAAGTTGAGCCAAGCTACACAGCGTGCTCAGCGGGAGAGGCCTCGTCAGGGATTTCTGCCTGACACAGCCTGTCATGTCAGGGAGGTGATACAGCACTGTCCACAGCGCTGACTCCAGGCCCAGCAGGCACATTAGAGTCAGCTGTGATTAGAGTAAAACAAGAAGCCCTTGTTGCACTAACTGTATCACTTCAGGTACCAAAGTTGTACTTCCACTTTCAGACTTAGTCTGCTTCTCAAAGGAAAGAGGGGGAGGGTTAAGGCAACAGCACTTAGGTGATTGAGTTGAAACGTGAGGAACTGAGCTGCTCCTATAATCCAGGTTTGCTCCTCCATGCAGCCGTACCCAGCAGGCTTCCAGAGGGAGAGCTCCAGCAACAGGTGAGGGCTGGGACATGGGGCATGGACACAGAGTGGCAGAGAACTCAGGCTTGGCAGACACAGACGATGAGTGCACACACACACACAGACCAGTTGCTGACAGTGTTCGACACTGGGCCACACCCTTGCATCAGGATTTGAACAGCCAGCAGCTCTGACACATTTTTCATTCCCTTGGGGAGGAACTGGGAGGGTTTCAGAAGTGCTGAGTCCTCCTGCCATGGCTAAAGGCCATATTAAGCTGTGGATGGTGTGGAGAGATGTATGGCCTCTGTGATGAGAAGAAAGCATAGATGCAGACAAGTGAGAGCAGACTCCAGCAGTCGGGAGGGCTTGATTTCTCATTCTAGATGCGCCACCAGTCCTTGGGAAGGCCTCAGGCACATGTACCTTTCTGCAGCAGTCCCCCCATCCAATGTGGCAACATGCTCATGCACATTTACAGGCATCACACCAAGGTTGAGGAAAGCAGGAGTCTTAATTTTACCAGCGTATACTGCAAGCTTTGAATGCAATGAAGCAGAGAAAAGCCTTACTGCTCTTGCAGCCTCTGAATATGCTGCTGGTACTGTTGGTATTACACACTCTCTTGAAAGGAAAGGGATGAAAAGTAAAATTAAAAAATAAATCATGATCCGTCATTTTAGCAGGTTTCCAGCGTTTTTACAAAGCTGATTACTCTGACCTAATCCAGCCTGAAACAATTTGATGACAAAAAAAATGAGCTATTTCAGATTTGTACTCCAGCCCAACCTCAGAAAAACACAGTGGGACAGAAGAGGCACCTCCTTCCCCCCCAGGGCTCTCTTCCTTCCCAGGTTCAAAGGCTCGCCATAAAAACTGGTGTGAAAGCCTTCCAAAAAAGGTTGCCAACCCCATTTTCTTCTCAAGCTGCAATCTCTGGTCTGCAACACTGCAGCCAAATTGATGAAAATTATTGTTGTGATAATCTCTTCATTCATCTTCTCTTTCAAATCACCTAACACATCTTTATCCTACAGCAATGACACCTGGAATGAACCCAGCCATAGCTCCCCAGTGGATAAAAGTCAGGCATAAATAGTTAGCTCAATTCCTACCTCTAGCTTGGTGGAAGTCTCAGCATATTAACCAGCACTGGGTCTCAGCCAGCCCCTGCTCCCTGCCTTAGCTCCATCCTATTAGAGCAGTGCTGTGGAACTGTACCACTACCACCTGCCCAACACCCGCCAGCCCCAGCGTTCTGTAACCAACACTGGCTCCAGAGGTAACTGTGCACGTCTCCAACATCTGCCTGAAGAACCACAGGCCGCTCGCAGCTGCTGCTGGCGTTTCCTCACGCATGCCCACGGAGCAGCCGCAGTGGGGACGGCCCAGGCTCAGACCCCGCCCCAGGAAGCACAAACCACTCACACCTACCCCAGCCCTAAACCAAGCCAAGTAGGGGTTGACCCCATGCACAACGGTGTTTGCTGAGTAAACACCCAACACAAGAGACTATAGGGTTTTTTTTTAGCTGAAATGCTGGTTTTGTAGAACAGAGCAATAAAAGCTCTTGCAGGCAATGCCAGCAGGCAAGTGAGGGGGCAAAGGCAAGTGAGGAGCTAGGGGATCCCAACAGGGCCTAAGTGAGAAGCAACTGGTGATCCCAGTGCTGGCTCTGCAGGACACACTGGTGAGATGTCCGTATACCTGAGGTGTCACAGGCTGTTCAAAGTTACAGGTCTTAACAAATATTAACTGGCACCTACCTAGAAAGTGCCAAATGCCCTCTGGATGGTGCCAGAGACCTTCAGCCTTCAGTGAAACTCTTGAAAACCATGGCTAGCTGGCACCCATAAGAATCAGGTTCCACATATGTATCCCCAAAATCCCAAAGCTCAGCTTGGGAGCGGTCTTGACTTTGAATCTCCTAACTTTACTGCCTTGCATTTCAACAGAAAAATCATCCGGAGGCACCAGATGAGAGAGAGAAGAAACAGACTGCTTTTCATAGGCAATGTTGGTTCATCCCTGTCAATAAAAACAGCAGAGGTGCTCCTCATTCTGCCTCTGCAACCCCGACCTTTCGAAGAGTCACTGAAAATCAAATAGTTGGTCACTTCACTTCAGAAGACTCAAAGTTTCATGGAAAAACCAAATCTGTCACCACAAGCAGATACACAATGCCGCAGGCCTCAGCGGCACCACCTGGAAATTATCCTCAGCACCACACAAACTATGCAGGTGATCTGAGCATTTATTTATGCAAAGCTTCAAGGTTGCTGAACGTGCACAGAGGATGATCTGCTGAGCTGGCTACAGCCACTACCGGAATTTAAAACAGACATCAGCCACCAAGCACCCACCCGAACACACAGCGGCCTGCTCGCAGGCCCGGGAGCGGACAGCAATACACAGCACGGCGGCTGTATACAACACTGGCTGCACTGCAACACACAACCACAACAATAAAAAGCCTTCTTAAACCATGTCACCAAGCACGGTGACACATGTTAAATACAGCCAGGAGTGAGCTGGGAGCAGAAATCCATGAATAACCATATTGATTGCAGTAAAGAACACCCAACGTATCTGGAGTGGAGACATTTCCTGATGAAACTCTTTCCGTTTGGTAAGAACACAGACATTGTCTTACACCTTTCCACAGAGTGAAATAATAAAACAGAACTCAGGACACTGCTGTTAGAGCTGAAATATGTTTCTGCTCAATTACTGCTTGCAGACACGGAAAATGGATCTTTCAGTGCAAGCCACGTCCGATGCTTTGGGGTTAACTGCAATTCTTCCTGTCAAACACAAGTTGGAAAATTTAAATTTAATTCTATGAACAGTCTAGATACAAATCCTTAAATGTTGGCTCTACTTTTCACTTTAAAGACATGAAAAATTCTACTCTGAGAACCTAATGCACATTCTTCACACATAGCTGTTACTGGGTCCGGTATATTCAGATACATCATGTTGGGACAGGATGAAAGCTGATGCTATCAGGAGGGTGCCAGTGCCTCTCCCGCTCTCCACACAGTTTAAATCTTCCACAGAGTTTTCACACATGCCAGGTGTGCTGTTCTCAGCAAAACCACATTTCCCAATGTCAACCTCTCTGTTAAAAAAAATCATCACTGTCAGCTCTTCTACACTGACTCTAGTCAGTCAGCCTGTAAAATTCCTCCTCGAAGATGCTGCTGGAACCCCGAGATCACAGCTGGTTTTATTGCCTCTGGAAATACTGGCAGTTACTGTATGCAAGAGTTACTGGTTTCAAAAATTCACCCTATTTGCCAACAACCGTTAGGAAACTTCCCGGTAGAAAGCTCTGCCCCCCCAGAATGCTGGAGCAAGGCTTGAGAGTCACCTCTCCAGGGGTGCACGACAGTAACGTGCCCAATGTGGCATGTTACCCCTTGACACTCCAAACTCTGTGTCCTGCTGCTGGTCCAAGCATCCCCCTGCCACTGCTGCCACAGACGTGCTGCTCCCCAGCTCTGCAGCACAAGGAGAAAACAGGAACTGGCTGTGCTGTGGCCATGCCTGGGTGGCAGGTTGCTATGAGCACCCAGCACAAGCTGGGCTGAGGCTTGCACAGAAACCCTCAACAGGAAGCTCTACAGGGGCAAGAAGACAACACACGGGCTGCTGGGATTTACAGGGTGGGGGGGAAGGATGAGCAACAGTGATAACATCCAGGCAGCAGGAAATTAGAGGAAGGGGAAGAGATATGCAAAAATCACCTAATGAAGGGAAGGTTCCAGGTGGGAAGCTGAGCAGGGTTTTACAGGAAGCACAGAGCTGAGCTCATCTCCTTGAGCATCTACCTGTTTTGCAGCGGCTGGCAGAGCGCAGCCACGTACCGAGCGCTACCGGCATCTCCATGACAAGCACTTCAGCAGAAATAAAATCTCCCTCTTCCCCAAAAGCTTAAGCTCTGCCCTGAAACATAATCCTCTGCTGTTTGCTCTTCTGCTTGCCTCCTTCCATCAATCATTCCAAGCACTAGGAGACATGCAGTCCTCACTGTTCCCAACGCAAGTTTCATTAAAGATACCCCTGCCACCTTATCCAAAGGATTAGAATTTCAAAACCTGCAGTTGTATGATACCTCTAAAATTCCCTTTTAAAGAAACCTACAAACACATAACAAACATCCAGTAACCTAGATCACTGCTTTATCACAAACTTCTTCAGGGAATTCTCTACATAACATTTACAATCCCTCTGCACAAGACTTTCAGCTGTGCACAGATTAGGTTCTCAGTGAAGCACTGTATGAGAAACCCACACTTTGCTCAACAGGTAGGTGAACTGTTCCAGTGCAGAACAGCTCCCCTACACCCAATAAAGCTCCTGCTTTCTCATTTAGTCACATTTAAGCATTCATCTTTGTGTTACCTAAGTAGCATCAGGGAAGGCTCCTGTTGCACCAACCTGTACAGTGTGAAACAGAGACTTTAAGCAGGTAAACAACAGTACAAGTATTGCCAACTGACACAGCAAGAAGCAAGAGCAGCACATCCTGATGTGGGGCTCTGGACCATCACCTTACAAGCCTCCTGCAACTGAGAAATCAGTACCAACATGATGACAGCCCCTAACAACTAATTACAGCAACTGCTGGTGATGTTCAGGGTACACATGCAGCAGTGTAGGACACACAGCCTGCTTATCTTGGGCAAGACTAGCAAAGCTTCTGAGATGCTCCACAAATACAGATACAGGAGACAGTCACTAAACACAGACTTAGCAAAGCCCAGTTCACTTAGGCCTTCCATTAGCTATGCTTAGGATATTTTGGCAGAACAAAAGCAAATTCATTTATTTTTTAAAGCTTCTGTTCCCTCTGCTGCCAGGCAAGCACAGCAGACGCTGTTTAACACCCCTTTTTCCCTGCAGCACGTGCTCCAGGAGCATCACCCCGCCTCAGTGGCCATCCCACAGAGCTGCTGCTGATGGATGCCACGTTAAGCCACCTCCTGACCCTGACTGTGCGTGGTGTTAGGCACTCACAGCCATAACTCATGAGTAGCAGCGTTTGCAGCCCCACACCATCCAACAAGGGCTGGCAGTCGGGCTCATTCAGAGCCATTCCTGTGGCCTGTCCAAGGCAGGTCCATGCGGGTGGAATACTGATGGGCTCTCCACCTCCCTCCTGCCCCACCGGGCTTCACGAGGACACAGCTTTGACAGTGCTGGGGGTCTCAGATGCTGCAAATGAGCCAGTATTTATTACTGTGATTTTACAAGGTGACTGAAGCAGCACATCCTCAGCAAAAAGCTGGCTGAAGGCAGATCAAGCCACCGCCCCAGGAGTTTCCAGAGGGGAAAAGCCACAAACCTCTACCCACAGAAACCCACCTGACATAACCCTGAAACAAAGCCCACCCCAAGTTTCCACCAGCACAGTCTGCCCCAGGCCTCCTGCCCTCCAGAGAAGCAGAACAGCCACTTGTGTTTAGAAACCCTCTGCCTCCTGAAGGCCTGGAAACCACACACACGCTTAGTTATTCCATGCAGGCACGTGAACCTTTGCACTTGGGTGCTGAAGGCAAGATTTATCCTTGAAGTAAAAATCAATCACATTAAGAGAGTGACTTTCCAAACTCCTGCAGGTTGGCTCCAAAGAGAGCACTAATTCTTTTTTTAACTTTGAATGAGTTAAATAAAGCAGCTGCTTGGGGCTTTGTTTGTAGGAATTAAACATTTATGTGAGATCCCTGAGAATTGTACGTAATGGCATTTAGCAGAAAAATAACCTTCCTGACCAATTCTCCTTAGCATTAGTATTCAAACCCACAGCCTCTCTCAGGGGTTGATACTGTAGCAACTGCTTCAGAGCTCCCAAACTTGCTCTCTTCCAGACAAGGAAAACTTGGCAAGGCAATGAAAACTTATGAAATATTTAAAACAAAAGGATAAATGGCAATAGGAAGAGTTTGACAAGCTGATGAATAGCCAGAGAGCTAAAGGAAGAACATCTTGGCAGAACGTGTTACAAAGAAATCATTTATTTTCTCACAGAGTGAGAGGCCTCAGAGATACAGTTCAGTTTCTAAGAGGTTTGCCATCCTGCAGTCCAAGAACTGGTTTAACTCACAGTTGGGCTGCACAGCTTCTGATGTGACTCTGCATCTCTGACAGTCAGTGCCTGTAAACCCATCTGCTCAGAGACAAGAAGCGCCACAGGAGTCAAAATTCCTAGGACAGCACAGTGTATCTTCATAAAGTTGGACACAAACAGGAGGACAGAGCTCTGAAGAGAGCCTGGGAGAAGAATGCAAAGGTAGTAACACCAAGCCCAACTTCAGGAGACAGCAGTGAAGTGCAGCAAAGAGAAGACAACAAAGAGCCTTGCAGTCAAGCTAAGGAAAGAAAAGCTTGATTAAAGAGAAAGCAGTTTGGCTCTTGGGAGATGTTCACAGAAGTCCTGGGAGCAATTGCCTGTAGTAAAATAGTGGTTTGGAAGAGGCATCTTGCTGGACAATTTAGATGCAGGGAAGAAGAAAGGAAAAAACCCATTAAAAACTGGAAGTTTGCAGAAAGCTGCAGCTAAGCATGGCTTTTGTAATGCACCCTGGTTTCTTAACCTTGGAGAGATATTTATGCACAAACCTGCCTTCAGATCAGAGGCTCTGCTCTCTGGGTGCAGTTACTCTGCCTTTCTTACAGCAGGGACAGACCATGAGCTGTAACACAAAAGCCCCCAGCTGCCCCGCTGGGAGTGGGGCCCTTCCTTGCTCAGCACGGAGGAAAACAGAGACAAAAGACTAAATGCAGGAAGAAACAGAGGCAGAGAGGCCACAAAGAGAGGTCAGCAAGAGTAAAGCTCCCTAGCCCCGTCCCCCCGTATCCAGTGCTACCCCTGCAGAGTCAAGAGGTCTCCCAGCATCATCTGATCCTTTCTCCCAGTCCCAGTAATAAACTGTAACATCCTCTGAACTCCAGAGGAGCCACAGGACAATGAGAGAAGCTGCTCTTGCACTGTGCTGAACAGAAAGTCATCACTAGATCGTCTTCCTCTCAAAGATGAAGCATGAAGTTCCCTTCTCTGCAGGCATCAAGCACAAAGATCACTCTGTGTGTCATCTACCCAAGGTAAGGGTGAGCTGCACCTTGTAACGCTCATTTGGAACCACTGCTCCAACTCACATTCACACCTTACTGAATTACCTGTGCTTTAGTAATCACAAATGTAATTCAGGCTAGGAATTCATTTCAATGAGTCCTCACACAGCTTTATTTTATCCCTCTTTGGCTGCTGTGTCACGAACAGGAGCGGTGCAGTACGTATTCCTACCCTCAGATACAACCTTTTAAAGAGGGTTTAAAACCCCATAAAGACACTGCCCCCATAAGCTGGCAGCTAGAATGATTAAAGTAGTGAATAAATAATACATACAGGGGTAGTTTCTGAAAACCTGCCAGATGACAAGGATAAACTAACAAGGTCAGCACCTCACTTGCTATGTCATCATGTATTTCTCCAAGTTTACTACAGGAATTAATTTGGGGCATAAAACACCACGGTTGTCTAACTGCAAGCATATTTTACTTTCACAGAAGGCTCTGAGGCCTTTCTATGATACATTTTGCTATCCTATCTGCCCTTTCAATTTTTTCAAGCTAGAAAGATGCCAACAGGCAGCTTGAAATACAGGCACATAAAAAATAAACAGCTAGGAGTTACTGTGTGCATCAGTTCCTGTGTGGTTTCAGCTGGCATCACATCCCCATGTCTGAGGTGGTGCTTCTGATCAGCCATCACCTCAGCTGAGGTTCTCCAGCTCTGCCATATCCCACCTATCCTCAGCTGTAACATGCTCCAAGCACTCCTTACAAAGAGGATGCTCAATCGCTTCGTTATGAAGACGTGCCCTGTCTGGTACTGAGAAGCAGCTCATTCATATAAGGAAAATACTTCTTGAGCTCTCCTAAAAGTGGAGGAATAAAAGGAAGCCAAGAATGGAGGATCAGGTATTTCTTTGACAAAGAGATGTTTAATGCAGCTGTTGAAAAGAAGCTCTCTGCTTGGCAGCACACAGAACTGCTGGTCTGCAGTGGGAGAGTCACTCTTCAGGAATAAAGGAACAATTCCACCCTGACAGCTCCAAAGCAGAGGGCACAAGTAGCCCCAACAAGGAATGAGACTGTTTTTCTGTTTGGCCTTCTGGGGTTTTGCTGTGCAAGAACACAAAGCATAAACTGGAGTCAGACCTGCTTTCCTCTCCTCCCAAGCTCATGACGACACAGACACAAACTCCAGGGGGAACACAGACCTTGGCAAGAGATGGGTGGGATCCCACTGAACCTCAATAGTAAGGTGACTGCAAACAAGAAGATAACACACTTCTACCCTATTTAGAAGGTCACCAAATTATCAACATTTATTTTAGATGAAGACAAACTACTCTCCAAATCTTCCCTGTACTGCTCTCTTTGTTCCAGCCATAGGGAATTCCTGCCAAGGACGTTACTTGTCCTGTTGCAAACTCCAAACAAGGTTTCACTTGCTTGGCAGGTTGTGGTACAATTGCAATGAAGTTACAGGAGGAATAAAAAGTAGCAGGCAGACACCACTCCTCATCTAGGAAAATTTAACTATGTTTCTTTAAAAAAACCTGATAGCTTTGCCCAGCTTTAACCTGAAATCAAACTGAGAGCAGGTTTGGGATGTGCTGCAAGACACTCATCAGGGTGAGTGTGTTAAGAATGGAAAAGCCAGCTTGTTGCAGCAGCACAGCTCTGCACCTGAGCTACACCTTCACAACAGCCCTGTACAAATACAGATTCCACCCTGGTATCTCCTGAGGTTCCTCCTCCTCGAGATTCACCCTCCACCAGTGTGGTGTCCTTGTCTTATTCTGTGCAACACAACTGGCACTGGGAATCCAGAGCTGCTTCATGCAGCATCAGTCCTGCCTCACCCTTTCTGTGGAGGGGCTGGCACCCTATTGCCTTTGGGGGAGAGCATTAACCCTTTGATCCCTGAGCCTCACACATCTCCTCCCCAGCTTTTGAACAGGCCACAGGCACTGTGCACATGTAAACACACATGAAGGTATGTATACATGTATATGTACATACAAACCTGAGTAAGGCTGGCTGGTTTGTTGATAAATGGAGCAGAGGGAAAACCCACTTGCTCAAGATGTATTTGCTTATGGCATATGTGGGACACGTGTGTTCTGCAGGGAGAAAAAACCCCCCAAGTGCTTTGCATTGGCAAGAGAGCCCTGAACATCAGCTGAGGGTGTCTGTGTGTCTGTCAGAGATACCACACTGTGGCACGCTGCTCTGGGTATGGGCAGAGCCTGAAGCACATCTTTGGGGATGTGAGTCAAAACTGAACTTCGCTTTGAGTAAGAGACATTAAAGGAACCATGTGCCTGAGCTTAGAAAACAAGCATCATGTTGGTGTCTGACTGTAGTGAGGCACAACAGATCACTGCTCAATATCTCAGGTCTTACAGCTGGGCCAGGAGTTTGTAACTCAAAGGATACAACCTGGAGCAAACAAGCCTTGAGGTGAAATCTGAACTCCTCCAAAGTACCTGGGAACTTTTCCACCAGCTTCTGAGAAGTTGAGAATTCACACTGGACACAACAAGAACAGAAGAAATTCTTGTTTTAATTTAAATGCTCTTGAAAAGGCAGGAACTGGAAATACCACATAAGACTGTGTCCTGGAGCCTAACAGGAACAGCAGGAGGTGAAGCCCCTGCCCAGGGATGTGGATGGCATGCAGCAGCATCCAGAGGCAGCGTGCCACCTAAAGCCCAGGCTCCACTACCTCCATCTCCCCTCTGACCTTCCAACACAGACACGTCCCACCAAGGTCAGCAGAGCAGAGGGCACAGGACGTCACCCACACACCTGTACTAACTCCGAGGTACCCTACAGCCTCTGGTCTTCATTGACCAGACCTCAACAGCAGAAAACTCACCCTCTTCCCAAGAAATTGCTTCCACATTTAATTGCCTTTACCATTAATTATGTCTATGCTATTTCAAATCCCACTCGGAACTCTGCCCGTTACACCACAGGTTCAGCCCCAAACCTGAAATTTATTTGACACTATTTAAGAAGATAACAAATGTGCTACATCCTGTTTCCATTTCAGCATCCATGCAAGTAGCTACCAGCCCCTTACGATTACTAGTACTGAAAAGCAACACAGAAGGAGGTGTCTCAAAGCAGGTGGGACCATAAAGAACATACACAGGTGGAAAGCAATTTCCCAGGAAATGTGGGAGGGGAAGTGTATGTTCATTTTATCCTGCTTCATGGAGAGCTCACTTTGGACTTTCACAACCTCAGAAGCACAGTCATCCCTTCTCAGCCAGCCTTCAGACTGGCTAAAAGAACAGGAACTGAGCAGCCATCTCCTAAAGCACACTGTGAGGACCCCAAGACTCACAGCTTCAATACATCTTCCTGCAGCCACTGTATTATCACACCTCACTTTTCTAACTGACTGAAAAAGATGCACACACACACACACCCCCCCCCCCCCCATTATTCACACTTCCACTTCTGCCTACAGTGGCTTCAGATCAGACTTTGCAATGTGCTTTCTACTTCAGGATAACAGGGGTTGGAGTGGAAAGCCCTGACACGTCCCTCTGAGCTGCATGCTCTGCCTTCACCCCTCTGCTCTGTTTGATGGGGACAGGATCTGCACTGACTCCCTGGGCAGAAATAAGGGTCAGCAATGGCACAAAAACACCACCAGTGCAGGAGGAGATGCAAAGGAGGAGTCCAACATCACAGGAATCAGCCAGAGCAAGCAAAGGCTGTGTTACAGGTGCAATACCCCTGTGTGAATGCACCATAACCTGTGAAGTGCCTCCCAGTACCAGTATGTGTTGGTCCCTATCGCCTCCGACCCCTCCAACTGTGACTGAAGAGGAAATGACAGTAACACATTAGATGAAGAGAGAAAAGTGACACTATTTTTAAACTTAGAGTCTCTCCCATGGAGAGCATAAGTTACTGCAAACACCAGTTTTAAAATGACTCTTGATGGACATGCTAAAAGTAGACACTACTGTGACAAAAACCTTCTTTTGATTATTTATATAAAGAATGATCCAAAATATTGATATTTTGGAACAAGTCATGTACTCAGGCCTTGGGTCAAGAGCCCAGAGTAACTAAACCTCAGCTGCCTCCCATGCAGTGGCTTCCAGCCACAGTAGGAGCTCCTGGGAGCTGGATGTCACCAGCTTTGGGAGGGGATCAAGCAGACCCACTGATCAGCACTCACATAAACTACCAAGGTTTATACTCACACCTTATTTTGCCATCACTTTCCCACACTGATAACTCCTTATTTATATTATTCAGTATCTAAATGGACCGTGGGCCCATATCAAATGTGAAGCACTTGCCAAGGTCTCTGGCTGCACAAATAAAAGCTACAGACCACAGCACACTTCCAGAGGCAACATCCTAAGAAGCAGGTACAAAGACACTTCACAGAGCACAGCGTAAGTTTCTCCAGCCACATGCTTTTGCTGGTGATCAAAGTTGGCCTATCTGTGCAAAAAGGGAACAAACCCGTGTTGCTCAAGCATTAGAAACAAGAAATGCTCTTTGTTCAGAAAAGGGAGGAACAGAAAGAGATGCACATCAGTGAGAGCAGGAAAATCTGAGCTTTGCAAAGAACAAAGGTGCCAGCACAGAGTGGCCATGGAGCCAAGTTTCCATGGGGCACTGGAGACAGATCCAAACAGAGGGTTCGCCCCAGCACCACTGATGAGCTTCCTGCAGGTGAGTCAGACGTGCTGTGTGGGGTGAGGGGGAGACGATACTCAAGCTCCCAACATCTTGGATACAGGTCCCACAAAGCAGCACACAGCTGGTCACATACATGGGCCCTGGGGAGCAGCCGTGCCACGGGGCAGCAACTGGGGACACAGCTTGACGCTCTCACATGTCACTGCCCTGGGCTGGCAGAAACAGCAGCAACAGCGAGCACAGCAAATGAAGGAGTCTGATTAAACAAGAAGGGAGTTGGGGTCAGAACAACAACTGAGTTACCAAGAACACAGCAACAGGAATCAGGAGCTCTGAGGTAATGTCCCACACTGGCTGTTTGTAACTACTGGCTAAGGGACTGAAGTTATCTTCCTCCCAATAGCAACACCTAAATCCCTCAAATAGTCTGAGACAATCACTGAAACACAAGTCCTCACTCACACACCAAGAAAGGAGTCTGTCTTTTTTATAACTGTTTTTAAAACCAGCAGCAGATGCTGCAGGAACAGGCAGGATGCAAGAGGTGGGGTTTCTCAAGCTTCCTCAAAGCCTCCACGGGCACCTGCTCTCCATAGAGACCACTGGCTCATCTGCAGGCGAGCAGGTAAAGCTGGGGATGCTCAGGGCATCTTGAAAGCACCCCCACGCCCAGGGCACACCCACCACCATGGCCCAGCCTCGCTGAAGAGCCAGGCATCACCTCTGGTTCTTCCTACCAACACCAGATGCTGTTCTGTAAGCCTCAGGGTGTGCAGGGAGGCAGCCTGATCAGCGGAGTGGCATGGCGTTGTCCTTACCCCATGCAGACAGCAATCAGAGCTACTTCTCTTTCCCTGGGTGACAAAATCTCTTACAGAACTGTAAAAACTGGCAAAACCAGAGTTTAGCCAGAATTAAAGCACCTGTAAAGGGTTTCTGAACAGCACTGATCTTGATCCTGTTCTCACTCGAGTATGAGCCAAAGAGCCACTCCCCAGAGCCACCAGCAAACACCTGCTCACAGGGATCAGTTTGGATGGTTCAGGATGCTGGCAGCCAGGAGAACAGGTACTTTCTTTTACATAGAGAATTTGGGCTGGAGGAGGTAAGGGAGGTTTTCTCTGTCAATCTTTAACGTTAGCACTAGTGGGAAGGGGGTAGAGGCAGCAGCACATCACAACACCCACAGAGCATCTCCAGGTGGTAAGAAAACCACTTTGGGGCTAAATTGAGGACATCTGGGTAATACATTAAGTGCTCACCAAACTGCTAACACAAAAAGTATTATTCAGCAAGCCTGTTCAACCTCACAGGAAGTTTTCATGAGCAAGACCAAATTGTTTGGTCAACAGATTTCTGGAGGCAGAAGTTTAGGTTGCAGCTGAGCAATGCCTTCAGCCCTGCCGTCTTATGAACTGTATCGCCAGCCAGGAAACATCTGTGCTCATTTTGTTTATTCAGCTAGCTTTAGAGCATTAGGGATAATAGAAAAGCTTCTTCTCAAGGACTTAGTGCTCACAACTCAGCAGCTGGGAATGGCCAAAGGCTTTTGGGTTTGCTTCCCCCCTCCCCTCCCTTCAGACACACACAAAAGGACTACTTAAGGAGATTGGCAACTCTACAAGAAGTATTTGGTTTGCAGTACATTAGGTATGTTCAGAAGATGCTCGTATTTATGTCAGTATGTGCAAACCAAAGGACTTCTTTAGGGATTCAACACTGGTATCTGTAATAAAGTGTGCAAGAGTGAAGCAACAGAGGCTCCCACCAATGCCACGTGAACGCTGGGCCGTGGGGAATGCTGCCCTTCGCTGCCCAGCTTTGCGAGCATGGGCTCTACACAGATGTGTGCTGCTCACAGAAAAACCATCCTGATTACAGACCTAGCAGAAAGCAGATAAAATGGGTTCCCTCCCACCAACTGTTCTGAAACAGAAACAGCTGCTGCGGGTGCACCAGACACAACCCCAGCCCACAGCACCAGTAACGCTGTCTAACTGGCAAGTGGGAACCATCACTGTCCAGAGCTGGACCATCCATCCCACCAACCCAAAGTCTGAGAGCCAAAGCAGGAGGGTGTCATCTCCTGTGGCAGGAAATATGCTAGTACAACCCCAGGGAAGGTTAAGGGCAACTCTTTGTCAGAGTCATTTTTGGTTTTGGCTCAATGAAATGCAAGCCGTTCAAACAGAACCACAGAGAAGAACCTGTCTGCTTCTGGGAGACTAGCACCAGGCTACGGTGGGCACACAGCCCCTTTCTGCACTGGGACTGGAACAAGAATTTGTTACAGCACAGTCCATCTACAGAGTCCCCTCAGTCAGGGTAATCCCCAGCAGATGTTGTGGCAAAACCACCATCTTACACTTGCCTTCAAATACACCTTCCCCTCTACTCCCCAGCCAGTCACTTGTTGGGTCTGAATGCCTTTCAAGCCCTCAGACTCCTTTGGTTGGAGGGTCTATGCAGAATGATCACCTCCTTGCCCCAAAAACCCCAGCACAACCCAATGACAAGACAAACAGGGACATTTGGCAAACACTGCCTCTCAGTGCAGCTTCAACACATGTGTTTGCAGTCTGCCAGGAGCCATACACACAAGCCAGGTCCCCTGTGTGGTGACTTAGTCCTCCTGTTTGACAGACTGGCAGCAGGGACAACCAGCCCTGTGTTCTCCTCCTCCCTGAGGCCACACAAGCAGCACCTTGTGAAGATGGGACTTGGATCTATATCCAGTTGCTGCCACACAGCCTTAGACACAGTACCCTTCCTGTGGTTTTGGGTTATTTTTCATCAGTTAGAGACACAGTATTTAGGCTGGAAAAGTCCCTTAGGATCATTGAGTTCAACCATAAAAACACTGTTAAAGCTGACACTCTGTACAAACCCATCAGAACAGAGACAGACTCATTGAGTGCACTGGGTTGGAAGGGACCTAAGGCCATCTAGTCCCACCCCCTGCAGCAAGCAGGGACATCTTCCCTAGAGCAGGTCTCTCAGAGCCCCATCAAGCCTGACCTTGGATGTCTCCACGTCCTTCAACACGTTTGCAGTTGGACCTCACGCTGGCCACCACGCACCAGTCACCTGGTTATCTCCTGAAGTCGGGATCAATACATTTCAATTAAACTCTTAACAAGTCATCCACTTGAATACAAAGCAGGCATTTTCAACCTGCTCAGAAGCCCCAGCTATTCTTTTCAAAGCTGCCCTTAGAAATGCACCAGTAAACACTGACACTCACAACTATTTGCCTGCTGTGGAATACAGGTATGCATGCACGCCTCTGTTCACAGAAGAGCTGCAAAACCAAGCCCTGAATACATTTTACTCTAGTAAACAGGGAGGGGGGGGAAACCCAAAAACCACCAAACCACCAACTCTCTGCTGAAGGGACGATTCAAGCTCCTGTAGCATCTCTACATCGCTACGGAACTACCATCCCAACCATAGCAACGGTTTCAACACTGGAGGACACAGTCTGCTCCCCGCAGGCAGCCTTCAACAGACAAGTGCTCAAGTGTTTATTTTAAGCAAACAGGAAACAGCCTTTCGAAGTGGACAACTACAAGTCAGGAAGAAAACAGCCTACTAGAGCCAGCAAGCAGGGAAAACAAAAACACACCAATTTATTCAAAGGAGAAACAACGTTCCCTAGCAGAGGTGCTACTTACCAAGTGCCTAGTAGGGACCTGAAGTACTTCCCAATTACATTAATCCACCTCCTAAGGAACTGTGCTGCCACCACCGTCCCAGCTGAGCTACTGGGGTCAACACCATAACCCCCAGTGACTGAAGTCTGGATTTAAAAACTAGAGCTTGGATTGTGTCTGCAGCCATGAGAAAACCTCCTAAGAGAGCAGTGAATTGTTCAAGTAGGAGAAAGAAGTTCATACACAAGACTCTTAAAACTAACAACCAAATACTAACATTTACTAACAAGCAAAACAAACAGCACCTTGCTTGTTGACTACAAGAGCTTCAAAGCACTGAAGAGGTTTGTTTAGGTGGCTGACTTCAGATCAAAGCCTGGCTAGGTCTGGTAACTAAGCTGGAAGGTGAATCCAGGACAGTATGAAGTTCAAGGGCTTCCTTTCACTTACCCCTTCCATACACCACAAACAGAAAGCATCTAGAGCTTAGTAGGGGACTTGTGTAACACTCATTGCAAAATTACAGCAACAGAAAGCTCCATCAGCTGTTGAGATGTCCACGTTGTCCAAACACAGGGTCCTTGAAGAGCCATTTGGCCTGTGAGACCCTTATTCTCCTTTGCAAACGTTCATTGGGGTCCTTGATATGAGAATTAATGCAAATGTGCATCAGTGCAAGCAGAAAGTGAAAATCCCCCAGAGGCCTTGTGAACTGGAGAGTAGAATATCCTACTGACACCATTCTGGGCTGGATACCTTCAGTCTGACAGCCTGGTGATGGTACCAGAACAAACAAGACCAACCCAACAAAGCCTTAAATAACTCTATCAAGTCGTCTGACCTTTAGTGAAGTACTTTTTTACATGTATATTTGGCCATTCAAAGGCAAACAAGCCCTATATCCTTTCACATTAAATACTTTTGAGTCAAATTCTACTGAGTGGAATATGTACATAAACCCATGGATCCCACAGCAACTCCAGAACCCAAGTCCCAGGGTACACGAACCTAAGCAAAGCACCAGTAAACCTCTCTGGGCATCAGCTACCTCACAAACGGACTACTCCTTGCGAGAGCGACTTTGGGCAAACTCCTGTGCTCTGAAAGCATGATAAAGGCTTTTAAATTTTTCCAGTTTTTACACTGGTTGTGCTCCCAGAGGTCCCACAGAGCTTTACAGCTCTAACTTTCTGGTCTTCCCAGCTGTCCTGCAGCTGAAAGCCTCAACTCTCCTGCCATCTGTTCCACGGGGCATTTTGAAGCAGCTCTCAGCAAGGGGAGCAAGCATCCCAAAGCTCACACCCCAGGTGCTCACTGCAGCTTCACACAAGCAATGGACAGTCCTGTTGGCTTTTTTTTTTTTTTAAAGATATCCAGGGGTGAGAAAAATCAACTTCAAAGGAAAGCAAATGGAAAAAACACTGTATTTCCTAACTGGGGCTCAGGGGTGAGGAAGGGAAATCACCGTTTACACTGTTTGGAAAATGAGCAGGTTTGAGACCATCTTTTTCTAATAAACAGCCATTAATCACTTGCAGTCACTTAGCACAGGAGGTCACACAGTGGCAGTCTGGCTAGTGTAAATGTTTAATAGTGAATTAGATTAGAAAGGCTCAGGAAAGTGTCATCACAGCTCCAGTGCTACCTGCTAACAGAAACCTTCCTTTGGTTTCAGTGTTACCAGGGTGGACCCGAGGCTTTTGGGAATAAGATGAGGTAATGATGCTATGAAGGCATGAACATAGAACTACAGAAAGCCAGCCAGGAGCTTATTAAACCTTTTCAACTGTGTTGATCAGTCCTCTGTTCCCAGAAACACAAGCACAGTGGTGACGAGCCTGCTCGGCAGACAGGGTGGAATCTCCAGCTCCTTCTTAGGAGGAACAGCACAGCACACGGGGTGTTGCCACTGATCAGCACACGAGAGAGAGATGTGAACATCCTTATCCATGTGCACAGAGCTAAAAGAGCAGGATTCAGATGCTTTTAGGAAAGTATTTCATAATCCTCCTCCCGCCGCCCCCTACTCAGTTCGCAGCTCAGTCAGAGCCCGTTACAGTTATAATTATCACCATAATTACTGTTTTATTAAGAACCAATGACTTATCAAAATATTGCACTGAAGGCTTGCACATCTTTTCTTGTAAGGCTGCCAGAAAAGGCGAGTTCAGTGCTGAGGTACCACTCCAGGCACGCTCCTAGCAGCAGCACCTCCACGGTTCTATTTATGCACCGAGTGACTAAGCCCAACTCCAGCGAGTGCCAAACGTAAGCGATCTGAGGCACAGGGCTGTGCAAAGGATTATTATTCTCCTGGTGTATACACACTAACAGCTTTGTTTACTACATTTACTCTTCTGCTGCTTGTTTGCCTGGGTTTTTACATACTGTAGGCCAAGTTGCTGAACTTCAATGCCTGAAGGTATCCACCTGAATGCATATTTACATACTCAAGCATCTGTGTCAGGCATCCATAAGAAGTTTTAAGTGTGTAAGCAAGCCTGTAGGCAGCTAAGTCAATACAATGAGGTGCCTAGATTTATCTCCAGCTACCCAGACATGGACCTCTGAAGGCAACAAGTTGCTACTTCTTGTGAGAGTATTTTTTTCTGCTATTTTTTCCTAACATTAGCCTGATAAGAGATTATTTTTTCTTGTTCAAGATGACCCCAATCCAGATTTCCAGTAACACCCCATTTCTACACTGAAGTCCAGTTTAATATTCCATAGGCAGCAGATGGCCATTCACAGCTCCAGGTATGCTGGCAGGCTGAGAAAAGAGACCCTCAGCCCAAAGGATAACCAGCAGCCCTGGCAGCTGCAGGGCTCCCATCAAGGGTGGCCAGTTGTCATCCCACTAAGTTCACAGATAGAACCAGTGACACAAGATCTCTCCTTGCCTCCATGACAATGTGGTTACACATCTCTGAAGAACCAAAAAATCTGCTGTGGAAATGAACAGACAAACATGGAAAACGACATCTCTGAGCACGGGTCAACAGACTGGATGTGATTTCAGGGAACTCACTTCACTTAGTCAATACAACCACGACCTCCGTCACTTTTTCTTTCAAAGAAGGTGTTTTAACTGAACCATGCGTCCTCCTGCATCAGAGAGTGCAATTATAAAGAACAAAGCTAACCACAAACAGGCTGAGTTTTAAGAACAAACCCAGACACCTCTCAGAAATTCAGAGAGCATGAAATACAGATCTCACCAGCAAGAAAAGTCAGCAAATAGCATCAGTTCTAAGAAAAACATTCAGACTTCACCACCATAACTGAACCAAAAAGTACATCTGAAGGGCAAGCACAGGCTGCAGTGCAAAGTGAGAATGAGTGTCCCTGACTCATTCAGCCAAATCCAAGCTAAACTAAAGCTTGCAGCGTCATTCACCTTTGTAGAATTAAATAAGCATCCCACTTACTCTCTAATAATATAACAGCAGCAATGGAGCAGCAGCCTGAAAACAAAATATATGTGGGAGGCATTCAAGACCTGACCCTGGTCAGCCACACACACCAGTGTGGGTTTATTTCAGTTAACTTTTTTTACTAACTGATACTCACTTATTGTCAAGTTTTATTTCATTACCACAAAAAAAAAAAAAAGCAATTATAGACACACTATAAATAGCTCATCCCTTGGAGGAATCCTCTAATCATCTCTAAAAATAAGAAGTCATATGGTGGAAGTGTCCTGCACTTATCCTTTTGGTGCTTCACATAACAGGTTACACCATCTATACATTGAGGCAATGTTGTTACCCAACTCTGATGTCCACACAATCAGAATCAGCTCAGGCAGCTCAGTCACAGTTCTGTATCCGATGTAAAACTCGGAGGTAACTCAGGTCCACAAGGCATGGAGAGCATTTCCTGAAAGCCTGGAAATGTCCTTCACCTGCCTGGGAACAGCTGGGCAGGCAGCTTTGAACGCTCACCTCCTGCTGACTTCTTTCCTGATCCATCCACACTCATCAGTCCTTTGACTCATCCTCCCCTTGGGCAGTGCCAGGCACAGAGGAATTCTTATTCCTGAGTGGAGGTGGCAGCAGGGGAGCCTGTGGAAGCCGAACAGTGACTCCTGTCACACTCCTGACTCCTGTCAAGCCCCAGCAGCTCTACTCCCCACGGTGCCTGTAAGCTCTTCAAGGCAGGGACCTTTCCTCACATGTGTCTGTGAAGCTTCTAGTGCCCAGATGGTGCCATACAAATGAATAATAATTATATTTCCATGTAGGCCATTATTGTGCATAATGTAAATTACTTTCACTGATCCAAGAGGAAATCATTTTCTCATTTTGAAATGAAAAGAGAGAGTAAAAATAATGATTACTTGTTTGACGCTATTATTGTAACAATAATTACATTTGTGGGTCCAGAATCCTCAGCTGGTCTGTACTGACTTTAAGGGAGCTGTGCCAGCACACAGCAGCTGCCAGCCTGGTCCCAGCAAGTGCTGGAGATCTCGTGCTGCTTCGCAAGGACTGATGGCTTCAAACTCACACCACTCCCAGGGAAGATGGGAAGTTAAACCAAGCCCACCTTGCAGAGAAAGTCCAGACCTGGCCTGTGAAGGAATGGGTCCTCACAATGGCACAGCAGGTAGCCAAGCATCACCACCATGCTCCCCCCACTCCAATCTCACTGGTGCAGAGGGGGTGGCTTTTTTGGAGATTCAGACCTCAAGCGAGCTGCCTGGCCTTCTGGAGGCACTCATCTCTGTTCATTAGAAGCCCAGAGACCACCCAATTTAGCATCTGAGGGATTCAGACTGGGCTTAAGTGCTCAAAAGGGGACAGCTGTCATCACCAGCACCGAACATGAAAGGGACACATAAAGCTGGAACCTGGCAGGGCTTGGCTCCTCCAGAGGAAAGAAAACCAACACAACAATTATCAGACCAAAGAGGACTAAGCTTAGATAGCCAAAGCCAGAAAACCCCCAAACTACCTGTCACTTGTAGCCATGTGGCTCTAAACCCATTGCTACCCACGTCAAGGAGTTACTGATGGGAGAAGGCAACGAGGACTCTGATCTTCCCTGCTCCCACAGAGCACACACACTCTGCAGCACAGCACAATTCCTTAGGAAAAATCAAGGGGGACTGAGGTTAAAAATGAGTCTAAAAGTCAGACCTGAACACTTGTATTAGTGCAGTTTATGACCAGTAGCTCATTCACTTGTGGTCCCCTGTGAGTGCCCATGCAGAGATGCTCTTCCACCTGCTCAAATCACACACCCCATCAGCCTAAAGTAAGAGAAAAAAGCAGGACACTGGATCCCATTTAGAGCCACTGGAAAAGCTCCAGTGAAGTGCTGGACCTCATTTTAACACTATACAGAGAAGTCAGGAAGCAGCTGATTAAAATTAATCCTTGAGGTTATATAGTTTGACTGTCCCTACAAATGAAGTTCACTCCATGCTTTCATTGTCCCCTCATCAAGCACTAATAAGATGCTGTATCACATATTGTGGAATTTGAATACTGAAGGGAAAAAGAAAATATTTGGAAAAGTATTTCTCACTCCAGCTGAGCTGTGGCAGGTAACAAGGGCCTTTCACACCCAAAGCACCCGCTGTGCAGTGGCTGACAAGAAGTAAATGGGATCTGCATCTCTCCTGTACAACAGCTGGTCTTCTCCTGCTGAAAAATGGAAACGCTTCTATTTCAAAGGGAACATCTGCCAAACCCCATCATACATTAATGAATAAAAAAAACAACACAACAAAAATACACCAGTGGCCTGAAAAAGACTTTCGATGGCACAACCAATTAACACAGATTCATTTCTTGTAATACCTTCCCCCATCCCCACAGAAGAGATGCTTAACGAGGTAACTGCTGCAGGAGTCCATCAATCTAATCTGGCTCTAATAGTTTTCTTAAATAATGCATACATTACTGAAAAGATTTGTTTGTTTTATTAACATGTGCCTTGTTAAGTGCTGAGAATCTGTACAGCTCGTTCTGCAGCTGCAGATGTACTGTCTGCCCCCCCTCCCACTACAAAGTGATTTGTCGGCTCCGCTCCCCTTTGCGAGCGTTATTCAAGCTGTGCTGCAGCACGATTAGGCTCCTGGTAACAAGCAGACCTGTACTTAACGGTCAAGCCAGCACTGTGGACCCTTTCTCTAAGAAATCATCCTTTTTGGTCACTTAAGAAGTTGATGCCACAACTACACCGTTTCAGCGAGACCAGGAAGTGAGCTACAACGATCGAGGACCCGGCTTCCAGAGCTCCACTCAAGCCTGGCTGAAGCTTAACAGGAAAACCAGTAGCTCACACTGAGCTGCCCTCCACCTTTCAGGTCCGGGAATTTTTCTAGAAAACCATTTTTCCCCTCATTTCCAGTGTTCAGAGCTATAATTGCTGAGACCACGTGTCTACATCAACAAGCTGCTTAGAGGGGGAGATGTTTAAATGAGTACCATCTGGTTGTGCCATAATATATGGAACCTATACATTCACTGATCTACAGGAAAAGGGTAAGTTAGGGGTGAAATAAAACAAAATAAAAGGAATTTTTCTTGCAATCACTGCTCAGCAGTCAGCTGCAACAACTGATCACCGTTCTTATACCTGCTAGAGTGGAGCAGCTGGATGCCTTTCCTGGTTTCAGTAATCAACAGGTATTACCAAGTTCAGGCACAAATCTTCCCAACTCCTGCATCTTCAGCCCTGGTAGAGTTCAGGGTGCATCCCAAAAGGGGGCCAGGAGGACCAGGCAAGAAGAAACACAACCTGCCCAAGCACACAGACTCAGAATTGTCTTGGTTGGATGACGAACTCGTGGAGGAGCAGTGGACCCAGCCTCACTCTCCATATTCCCAGGAGAAGAAGAAATATCCCATTTCCCACTGCAAAAATGAAAGTGAGGAGGAAAGGCACCAGTGGTCCTCATGAACATCCTCCCTAGCTTAACTTTTGCTTGGAGTTCAACCAGGTAATCCTCACTGTCCCCAAATACACAGCTCTGAACATCTCAAGCTACCATGGTTGTGTTTGGTTCCCTTCACAGCTTCATGCTGAAAGAAACATGCCCTTTCCTTAAACACCTCAAATTTCAGACCCAGACAGGCGTTGGTCCCACACCAGTGGGCAACAGCTGTGTTTCACTCAGCTGGCACAGGAACAGCACACTGGCATCTTCACTGTACGGTGAAGCAGGCAGCAAGGAAAACCCAACGGTGCCACAGAGCACCAGGGAGCGTGACGAACCCCCAGCCCTCACCTTCAACACCTCACCCCACGAGAGAGGCCACAGCTGGGTGACACGAGCACATCACCGCAACGCACAACGGCCTCTCAGTGCAGCACGGGGCGTGAGCAGAGACCACGGCAGATGCTCTGCTGTCACATCCCTCTCATCACCAGCAGCCCTGGAGCGGAGATCTGCATTCCTCCTTCCCTTTGGGCTCCCAGCACGCAGCATCCACCAACAAGCCCCTTCCACCACCACTACCAGGCTGCATTTTACAGTGTTTCTGTACAAAGCTGTTGCATGCTTCCCAAACACAAACACCCTTCCATGCAAAAGCAACCTGTTCTCAGGAGGCAGCTTCATTCCCCGCTTGCTTTGATGCTGGAGTTCCACTGAAGGAACAAAGCTTGCACAAAGGGTGCTGAACAGCTGCAGGAATAGTACGTGGCTGCAAGCACCCACCGAAATCACTGCTGCCCATGCAGTTCGTACCTCTTTAAAGGTATCTATAATCTGGTTTAATTAAATGTGGAACAACTGCAGGAAGCTGTTTATGAGTAATGAAAGCTCCAGATGTAGCTGGCCAGGGGATCCAGCCCAATAAATGTTTTCAGTTGCAAAACAGCTCAATTCAAAATTGTTTCTTCCTGCCAAGTTGGCAATTCATATTCAATTACACCCAGGTACAGTGGCAGCAGTTTTACTACCGTACGATGTTATTTCATTTTCCAAACGAAATTGCTTATTACACATATCTGACAGCGGTTAATAGAAGCCTAAATACCTCTTAAACACCCGGCTCAAAGGACGGGCTTCTATTCCCACAGGCTCAAAGGACCAAATCCTCACACTGCTCGTGTCCTGCCCAGCAAAGGAAAGCACCTGCTGCCCTGTTAGTCTGGTGCTTAGGCCAGAGACAAGGGAAAAGCAAGGGAAATAAACAGGCTGCAACTTCATACCCCAACTTTCTGGCACAGGTTTGAAATGGTACCTTCTGCAAGGGGTCCAAAAAGGTAATCTGTGTCACTGTATTCAGCACCCAGGCTCTTGCAGAGGTGGTTATTAGGACATCTGTGCGTTACAGGCTCTCTTCAGATGGGGAGGAAAAGCCATCAGGCTCTACACCACAGACAAGCATCTAGGAGCCTTGCAAGAAAACGCTCCCCAAACACACGTTAAAAACCCCATTCCATTAACAGACCAAAGGCTCATTCACATTAATACCCTTTTTTGGTTAAAATGCCAGACTGAGGAATCTTTGATAAAATCCTTAGAGGGTCTCAGACCCTCTCTCACTTGCCCACAGTCATTTGGATATAACAGGAGCACTGTATTCCCAGAGGCAGCTTCCCCGACTGCTGGGAAACAATTCCAGTACACCAATTAAGGGAATCTCAGGCTGGGAAAGCACCAGCCTCGCTCAGGCTTGACATGAGCGGTACCATAATGTGGAAACAAAGCAACATTTAAAAAAAAGAAAGAGAAAATCTTCTTTCACATTGATTCTGTATCGTGTAATGCCATTAAACGGAGATTTTCTTCATGAACTGAGTCTGAAATCCAACCCAGGCCTGTGAGGCAACACAGGCAGGGTTAGATAAATCAACGTCTGCATGCCAGGAGCGCCTGGGAACCTCACCTACCTACCGACTGAGGCAAGCTGTGAGGCTGGTACAGCAGAAAGCTGCACAAATCCCATCTCCCTATCGCTTTTCCACCAAGCACACATTCTAATCAATAAACAGATGCCTGAGTGTGGGGCTTTGCATTCTGACAAAGTAATTCCAAGGACGGCGGCCACTTCCCAGCACGCAGGTTAAGCAAAGCCCCAGTGACCATAAAGGCATCTTGAAGGAGCACTGCCAAACCACCTCTTGACAAAGCACCCTGTCAAGCACATCATCACTCATCTTGAGCATTGTGGGGTTTAATGCTGCTGCCAGACACCGTGGGACAGCCCGGCAGGACCCACACTAGTCATTTAGACAGTGATGGGAACACAGGCACACTCGGGATACAGTTTAAAACACGTCTTCTATTTGGAACCCCAGTGCTCCATCTTTAGGTCTTTGATCAAATCTGTATGCACAAAGGCGTGATTCATAACTGCCAGCATCACAATAATCATATTCCATGTCTGTGTATCGCCAGCACGGAAACAATTAGCTCTCAGCCCTGAACTGGGCGCAAACCGGACACCGTGCCAGGACATTTGTAGGACAACTGCTAATGGTGCTCACTCTGGCACTGCCCTGGACCCCAGCAAAGAGGATTATTTCCTAGAAAGCCTGGGGAGCGGGGCTGGAGCCCTGGGTGCTGCCTGCTGCTCCCAGCCCTCCACCTGCCCAGGTACCAGCATCCCCCAACCTTCAATACCCCCACCACTGGGGAGACCAAGAAGGAAAACAGCTGGAGAAGAATGAAAGATGAAAAAATAAGAGACTAGACAGCTAGGAAAAGAAGCAGAGGGCAGAGCACTGGAGGAAAGATACCGGAGCCTGAATAGCGACATTTATGAACACAGCAAGAGCCACGATTCGCATTGTATGAGAGGCAAAACCCGAGCTCAGTAAGCACGCCTGTTCATTTCCACATCTAGAAAGCCCAGCAGAACCCACACACCCTGGATGGGTATGTGCCACCTTCCAGAAAGTTGTCCCTGACGTTACTGACAGCACCTGTGTGCTCGGGGCACAGCTCCCGGCAGCCGCCCCGTGCCCAAAACACCCCCAGTCCTTCAGGAGGGCACCCCTCTGAGCCCCGAGCTCCTCTTCCTCTCTCAAGGTGTCGGCAGAAACACAGGAATGGACAAAATACACACGCGGGCTCTGGAAGGCCCCGCTCACGGAACACCAGCCGGCGGCACACACCGACCCTCACCCCCGGGGTTCGCGCTGAGGCAGAACGCGGCTCAGCTCCTTCTTCCGTGCCCATCACAGGGCTCAGCCCCGCAGCCGGCAGCACCCGCAGCCCCCGCGGCTCCAGGCCCGAGCCGTGCGAGGAGAACTTGCGAGTTCGCACAATGGAACGGCGAGAGGGAGCGAGAGAAGGGACAGGGGGCACCGCTCCGGCACCGCCAGGTCTCCGCGCTCACCGAAGCGGTCGCATGAGATCTCGCTGCCTGTCACCCACCGGGCCAGGCAGAGCCGCGCGGGGAACACCAGCGGCTCCGGGGGCAGGAATAAAGTAGCGGGGAAGGCACCCCTGGGGAACGCGCCGGGCAGGCGGCCCCGCGGCCGAGCTGGAGCTGCCGAACCGCCGCGCCGGAGGCGGGAGGTGCCGGGCGGCGGGTCCCGCCGTTGCAGCCGCGGCCCCCGGGGGTTCCTCGCTGCCGGTGGCCGCGCAGGGGGCAGCGGCGGGCGGGACCGGACCCGCGGCACCTGCGCGGCGGCGCCGGGTGCTCCCGAGCGGGGTGATGAGGGGGGATACACGAGCCGCGGGCGACCGCGCCTCTCTCGCCCCAACTTCCCCGCGGCTCCCGGGGGGCCCCCTCCGTAGAAGCGCGGAGAAACGCAGCCGCTCCCCCTCCCGCCGCCGCCACCTCCCCCCCTCTCCCTTCCCCTCCTCGCCCGCGCCTACCATCGCCTTGCCGTGCGGGGCGCCGGGTCCGCGGCGCTGCGGGTGCGCCCGCTGGTCTCCGCCGCGGTCTCGCTTCTCGCGGCCGCCGCGCTGCTCCTCGCCGGCGTCGAGAGAGGTGAAATTCCAGACGAGGAGGGTCTGCAGGAGCAGCACGGTGAGCGCCACCACCAGCGCCGAGCGGGAGCGCCGCGCCAGCCGCCGGGCGCACGGAGCGGCCACCATCTTCGCTGCTGCCGCGCTCCCGAGAGCCGCCGCATCCGCCGCGGCACGGAGTTTTCAGCCGGGCAGAGCCAGACGTCAGCAGGAGGAGGGCGGAGGTGGGGAAGGAGGGAGGGAGGAGAGGGAGGAGGAGGAGTAGGAAGAAGAAGAGAAGGAGGAGGTCGTGGCGGTGTGCGCGGCGCGTGGGGATGGGAGAAGCCGGCGGGGAGCCCTTGGCGGCGCGGTAGCCCGCGGCCGGGCCAGCCCGGGGCGAGGGGTGGGGTTGGCGGAGGAAGAGGAAGGAGGAGGAGGGTGGGCTGGAGACGGAGGAGGAGCGGCAATGGGGGCTGCTGCTGCTGCCGCCGGCGGGCGGGCGAGCGAGCACGGGCTCTGCGTGAGGGGAAGGGGCCGGGCTGGGGCGGCTCCGCGCCTTATGGAGGGCGGGAGAGGGGAGGGGGCGGCCGGCGCCGCGGCGACCGGGGCGGGCAACGACTGCCATCTTCTGAGGGAAAGCTGCTGCCGCGGCGGGCGGGTGCCGGGCGTGGGGCGGCACCTGGCGGGGCCTCAGCGGGCGGGGTCCCACCTGGAGCCGCCTCACGCCCGGTTCGCGCCGTTCCCGCTCCGCCCGGCAGCCGTTTCCCTGCGAAGGCCTGGGCTCGGCTCCTTTTTTATTGTTATAATTACTAATTCCTTCTTTCTAAGCGGCCCGGGGCCGGGTCGCGCATCGCTGTCCTGCAGCCTTTCCGGATGGGGAGCTCTCCGGTGGCCATGGCAGCCAGGCCGCGCCTCGTGCTTCTTCTCCAACCAAAACCTGCTCAATAAACTCGACGAACTCACTCAGCTCATCGACAGCCCGCTGTGTGCTCGTTAGTTACCCGCCACATAGCTGCTGGCCCACGTACTCGGGGTGGGGGCTGCAACCCCAGCCTGCCTCAGGCAGATCCGAGCCAGCGGCCCAGTGCTCTGCCTGCAGTGCGGGTGCACCTTCCCCCCATCTGAGACAAGCACCCGTGGCCCTGTGTACAGCCCTGTCACAAGGACATACAAACTGTTTCACAAGCAAAAATGGGCCAAACTCCCCCAGGAACTGATTTTTTATTCTTCAAAGCCAAAGTGTCGCTGGCAGCACCTGGCATTGGCAGAGCAAGGCCTGACACCTCCGCAGCTCTGCGGGGTTTGCAAGCGCCAGGCAGAGGCACGAGGTGACTGGAATTAAATGCCCAGTGTCTAAAGAAAGTGTCCGTAATGGATGGCTTCAGGTGCCTTTTTCTCCCATACTGGTATTGGCTTTCTAATCTGAAAGATCTCATTATCTGATGATTGTAGTGAAGTAAGGAGGGTTTCTTTAATCTGCCTGCACAGTGCCTCTTTTTGTAAGCCTAATTCCACTCTACAAACCAAATCCAAAGGTGAAAAATAATATCTTCTGATAAGGACAGTTGCTTTTCCTAAATGACAGACAAGCAGGATTTATACAGACAGGCAGGATTTTGTTTGCATTGGAAGTGCTTTGGTTTCTGATCTGCAGAACAATGAAACGAGTAGTAAGACTCAGAGGCATCCTTTATTAAGGGAATATTCCTCGTGATCCAGTGAAGCTACAAATAAAATTTCACAGGATGTGTCTTTTGTTGCAGTGTTACAGAGGCAGACAAAGCACGCAGCAGGTTAGTGGTAAGAAGCACTGTGCAAGTATTTAGCTTTACAGAGGCATGCCTGATTGGACAAGCAGGCTTTCTAGTATTACAGTTAATTTTTTAATAATAACCTTGTGATCTGATGGAGGAATCAGAAATTTATCATTCATAAGACATGAATTTTGAGTCTCTGATGGGAAATTGTACCCTCAAGAATACCAAACTGGGTGTTACTCCATACATGGCGGTTCCTGAGCCCTGTGATCCTGTTCTGTGATGCTGTTACTCACTTCAAAGCAACTCTCTCCTGGTGTAACACCATCGACTCACACTGTTCCTCTTCACAGATAGAGCAGCGAGGTCTGAATCGGGCCCAAATACAGTTTCAAGCAGGGTCACAGTCAGAGTATCACTGATTTCAAGGTGTCTAAACAGGTCAAAATACATTATTAGTAACTTCCAGGAAAGCCAGCACGGAAAGGCTTCTTTCTTTCTGTGTGAAGGCTTAGCATCAACTGACTGGTCTTCAGTTCAACAGGACAGGGTCCATTTGTGCCCTCTGTGGGGATGGCACAGCACTCATGATGATGGGCACAGCGCCCCGATAACAAGTTTTGACAGTGCCAGGCTTCCCCACCAGTTGTGGGTGCTGGTCACACAGTACAGTAAGGGAGGTGTGTTCAAGAACACTTTGAATCTTCTTCCCTTCACAGCTCGGGGGGGTGATGGGCAGTTTGTGTTCCAAGCCATCACAGAACTGGGCATTATAAATACACTCAGGCAAATCTGCTAACAAATGCTCGATAAAAGTGTCTTCCACATGGGACAAGTGCCTTCATTTTCAGAGGAAGCTGTGGTCTTAGCACGTGGTTGCCCCATGCAGCCATCCCCTGGGCTTTCAGAGGGCAGGACATGCTCACAGAGGCAGAAAAAACAGACTTTGAACAGGCCACATCACTAAGAGCCCTGAAGAGCCACAGAGCTCGGGGCCTGATTCTGATACCATGTACCCACTCTAAAAGGGAGACACATTCAAAGTGATGTCCTAAAATGGCTAAAAGCCCTTAAAAAGCAACACTTAAGCCAAGAAATGCTTTACCACAGTGCAACACTGCTCTCTATAAAAGGAGCACAGCAGTAATTATGACCAAATTGTGATCCATACTCCTTAAAATTTTTATGACCTACTGGAAGATTTCCTCTGGTTTTTCAGGGCAGATTTTATACCAGAAAACGCCTGTGAAGTCTCCTAATCTCTGCATATAAATGCTGTGTCTGATAAGGCAGTGAGGAGCAGCAGTACATGCTCAGTCTCACGTGTGTCCTGCTGAAAGCACATCTGGAGAGATTTGTGTCCAATCCACACTAATTTATAGGCCATAAAAATCCGAGTCTTCACTGTAAAGTCAGCCCTGCCTATGGCTGGGAGCCTCAACACGAGACACTTGTGCAGCACGTGAAAAGGAGCTGGCTCCCCCTCTGATATTGTCCTTTCCCTGTATTTATAGAGATTCTGGAGAGTGCAGTAGGTACAGTGTTCATTTAGAAACCCATGCTATGGCCAGTGACTGGTAAGTGCTCAAAACATCCTTCTTTTGCTGAAGATAACAGCCACACAGCAGTAAGGACAATAATCTAGCTAATTATTCTTTCCTGTGCCGACTCAAACTAGAAGTAAAAAGAACACACTAAAATCAGAAACCACACCACTACTGAAGCCATAAAATGGACTTTTCTGTGCTCATGAGTGATGGCAGCAGCCCAAGTGAGCTGTGTTGCATCAGCAGATATTTTATCTGGCTGTGTGGAGGGCACCTGAGAGAGTTCCCACTCTGAAGATTCCTGCTCTTGCTCACGTTCCATGGGACTATTAGTCCTTAGCACAAAGTATATAAGAGAAAAAAAAGATCTGATTCTTAATAGACAAGTATTATCATGGTTGCACTTAACTGTCAAGGCGATGGTGTTTTAAGCAAGGATAACTAATGGGACTTGGCTAATGTGCTCTAAAATCCTTACAGGTAATTGGCTTAAGTATTTTTTACCTCTGCATAGGTATGTGAATTCAGCCTGGGTGCGCTGGAGAGGAGGTGGGTATCAATCCTGGCTACTTAGAATGATGTAAAAAAGGCACCAGATTCCATCCTGGTAACATTTTTACTCTGATCTACCTTGCTAGACTTACCTCTCCTGCTATAAAAATACATTCCCTCCCCTTTGCAGTGTAGATACAGTCTGAAAATGAATCAAGTAACCAGACTTTGTACAGAGAAATAAGGGAAGTTTAGAGCAATGTTCATAAGCAACATCCTTCCCTCTACTTTGCAGAGCTTACGGTCCATCTGGTGAACAAACACTGCAGGCTTATCTGAACTCCAACTCACAGGCTGACTCACAGGCGGTTCAGAAGCACATTCTGTAATCAGTGAAAGACAAAGTTCCTTCAGAGTGAAGATTTGCATTTTGCTTAAAAACAGTCGTGTCCCTCTCACAGCAAAATTTAGATTTCAGATCTGTGTTACCAGGGTGAGGGGGAAAAAGG
The DNA here is from genome assembly GCF_964237585.1 of Gallinula chloropus. NCBI lineage: Eukaryota > Metazoa > Chordata > Aves > Gruiformes > Rallidae > Gallinula > Gallinula chloropus. The sequence goes on along the minus strand of NC_140100.1, from coordinate 16,558,196 downwards.
CGTCGCTGGGATGAGCTGGTTTGTCTAGGGATATGTATCTCCAATATAGTTCAAAATCTGTGAAGAATCCACAGTGAATTTAGTGAAATTAGTGAATTTGTGCCTAGTCCCATGATTTCCAGAAGTCATGGCACCTCAGGAATGCATCTGGGGAACAAAAAAGCCTGAAAACAGGCTAGGAGCACAGTGCTGTTTTATCAGTTATCTGCAGGGGCAGCTGAGGAGGTATCTGTCTCCCTGAGGTTTGGGCTTCTCCCCTCAAGTGGCAACTTCTTTTTTTCTCTTTTCTTTTGTTCTTTTCCTCCTGTCAGCAGGTGGAACAGCACACCACCCCTCATCAGTGTGTGCTGTGCATGGAGGACTACACCTCTTCTCCTTGGTCTGTGCATCCGATCTGGAGGAGCAGAACAGGGTAGGGGATTATTCTTTGAGGGGCTGATAAAAAACGTCACCATCTCAGTCTAAGGTTTGGTGTCTGCTCTGGAACCATTTCCCAACTCACTGCCTTTTGTTTTGAAGCAGCAGTATATTGCTGTACTTTAAAGGCAGGGGAAATGTATCCTCATTCTTTTTGGAACCACAGCACCATCATTAATTTACTGTGTGCTCTCCAGAGTAAGTTTATGGTTTACAGGTACATTCTTCACCAGTCAGGCATACTGCATCACAGATTTTCACTACTCCATCTCTTCTTTTCATAAACAAACAGAACTATATACTCATTTACCTCTAGCTACTCTCCAAGTGAGTTATAAAAGCCAGGTTCTCTGGCAGAACTGAACACAGCAGAGATGAGACCACAGTGTGCAAGAAATGCTCTTAGTTCTGGTGGGTTTGTAAAGCCTGAGATTCCAGAAAGCCATTCTCATCCACCCTTGTTCCATTTTGCCACTTACTAGCTTGAAAACACAGACTCAGCCATCAATGTATGTGCAAAAGCCAAATTTTTAACTGCAACTTTTCAATCCTCTAACAGTATCTAGAAATTAGCAACATAAATAATCTTTACTTTTAACTTCTGGGTCATTATAGTCAAAGACAATAAAGGCAGGTGCTTATTTATGTTTATATAAACTATGTAACACACGTGGAATATATATCACTCCTTCCTTCTGAGAGATAAATTGAGCTCAGGACCTTGGCATATGCTCCACTTCAGGAAGGGAAGGCAAATGGAAGAGGGATTCCCTTCACCATCCCATTAAAGTCTCCCTTTTTGGCTATAATCTCATAGCATCTGTAACCTTTTGCTACCAACGAGGGGAAATGTCACCTATATGTACTTTAGATACAGCCCTCAGTGTTGTGACAGCTTTTCCTTTCAGCCAGTGGTCGAGGATAAGCACGGAAGGATTACCCATCTGTTCTTGCCATGTGGCATTCTGTCTCTGGTAAGGAGATAGCACAGTTCACAGCTTCCTGCAGTTCTTTTTTTCTGATGTTCTCTCATTAACTAAAAATTGTATTATTATCCTTCTGAGTTACTAAGTTGTAAAGTCTGGAAGACTCATGAAGGTGACCTACTTTGGATTATCTAAGTTAGAACCAGCCACTGACTGTTGGAAATAGCACTTTGTTTAGATGCAGAAGGAGCTGGTTTCTTTGGCTTGATGGCTTGGGATTTCCTTCTGGGTTTTGCTTTTTTATTGTTATTTTCCCACTTGATGGGAAAAAAGACAGGTGGTACCTAAACCCAGAGAACAAAGGAGGGGAAATAAGAGATTTGTGCATGAAGAGTGGCACCAGACTGCCTTTGCATGATTAGGCTTTAGACTAGTTATTACAATGACATACCCATGCCAAGTATATGTAGAGATTTCTTCCACTGGTCACCTGCAACATCTTCCATGAGTCTGAACTTCTATTGGGACAACACTGCAGAAACAATAAGATTAGAGAAGGAAACAGACTTTTTAAAGAAGATTCCAGTGCTCTTTCCCCAAGACTGAAAAGTGCAGTAATTTAAAGACAAAGTTTTATCCTTAACCTTCTGATACAACAGAAGCTTGTCCATGAAAAGCTTGCTGGAAAAATACCTAGCAGAATAGCATGGCTGCTCTGATAAACAGGGCTGGTTTGTGGTAACTGATATAATACAGCTTTTTATGTCAGGGAACACTGTTTGTGCTGTTATGTCAAACCCAGTGCTGGCAGCTTTCACTGCCACTGATGCGCTTGTGTCCCTTGACCACGCTGGGCAGTCCCCCAGAGAACAGGCTGCCAGGTTGAGCTGGCACCACATGCCCATGAGCAACACTGAAATCTTCCTGATCTTCTACAAAAATTCTCCAAACCCTTGAACCAAATTCCCCAGGATGTGTGTGGGGTTTGTGGATGTTGTGTTTCCCCCTGGGAGAGCAGAACAGCACAGGTAGCCTGCATCCCCTGCAGTTCCTGGCAGCTGAGGTAGCGATGGAGTGTTTCAGTCTGTCAACACCACAGGCTTATCAAGGACATTATAAACCAAAAACAATTAGACAAATTTCAGCAAACAAGCTTGATAACTATCAGTAATCTTGCTGTATTTAGATAGGCATTAACAGAAGTGGGTACTAAAGCCTGCTTGGCTGTAATTTGGATGCTAAAAAAAAAAAGGATTCAGAAAAGATATTTGATGTGCTTTAAAATCAACAGGTTTTGGAGGAGTGAAATATTAGCTAATAGACTAAATGATTTCTCATTTTAGTAGCTTTTGAAGTCATAGAACTAGTGACAAATGGTAAATGCTTGTTACTGAATCAGGGAAGATTTTGGAAAATGTGATATCTTCTTTACAGTCTTTAAGAACTACTCTAATTTTTAACAGTTCATGAACCAACTTATATCCACGCCCCAGATCTTCCATCACAATGAAAAAAATACAAAAACAGGAGCAGGAAGGCAGGTTCTTGAAAGCCTATGGAGGCTGAGGAGAGCTAGCTAACAGCAGATTTGTAGTAGCAGGCAGCAGAAGTGTCTTGGAATGATCTACATCTTTATGGTGTCTGCCTCAGAATGATTTCTGCTGGTAAACCACTGTGTCCACATCAGCAGCATCACACAGCACATACCAGCTGCCTGTGATTTCCAGAGCCATGCTGCTGACCATGCCTGAGCAGTGGTACAAGCAGTGACCACTGGCACACACATACAATCAGTGGTTGGCTTGCTGGGTTGTGTGCCCACAGCCTCACAGATTCCATGTGCATGGAGGCAGCCACGTTACACCAGAGTACAGCATGTGCTGCTGTAACCACCTTTAAGGAAGAGGTGTGCTTTGGTGCCCAGCATCAAGGCTCCATCAGCTTTGAAAACTGGTGTTTATCTCCCCTCAGAGCACTGCAGATGTGCTGATGTGCAAGGGCCACTGGAGGCAGGGCCTTGCTTGCTCTCTGCTGTCTCGCTGTGGGATGTCATGCACAATGTACTGAATCCTGCTGCTTCTGCTTCCTTCAGGTCTGCCTGCTCACAGAGATACTTACATGGCTGCAGTTCCACTTTTCAGATAGTACACGTTCTTGCCGTGACAACTCAGTGCTGAAAGCACCAATTCTTTCCATTTCTTCTCAGTTGTGGGTATGGCACACGTCTGACAACTTGTTTGCTGAGAGAACATCCTGCTCTGAAAGGCCAAGAGGTGTCTGCCACGAAAGACAGCTGCTCCAGCACTGAGATGTGCCACAGACATACACTTTTCATGGAAGAGCTCAAATAATGCACTCCCCAGTAACACACCACAGGTGCTGCATCACAGAATTGCTCAGATATCTAAACATTTACATGCACAAAATCCAGGCACAGAATTCTGAATAGACAAATAGCTGCCATGGGTACATCACCTGAGCTCACAGAATACAGATTAGGGTGGTGGAACTTAAATTACACTAGCTAGCCCCAGGAGTGACATTAAAAAGTGTTACTTCTCTTGTAAAGGCAGAGAAAATTTAGGAAAGAAACTAAGTATTACTCAGTGAAAGGGAAAATAAGTAAGTCGATCCTACAGTAATTATACTGTGCTCATAAAACAATTCAAATATACTCCTCTTGTCCCCAAGTGTGACACTAAATTACAGGATAAAATTCTTCAGGAGTTCATAGAGCAGGTGATTTGTATATAATGTGCAAGCCACCTTTAAGATCAAACAAAATGTTACAACAAATTAATTCTGATTAATTCTGAACCACCTAGTAAAGTCTGACAGCACATAAACGATCCAGTTCAACACCATCTACATTCACAGCACAGTGACTGACTATATATACATTTATATAGGTGTCTCTCTTGCCCTAGAATGGCTTCTAACATGTAGTTGCAATTTCATGTAATAGCAGGACACACCTTTCTCTATGATTAGTGAAAACAAAGTTTGCATTAGGTTTTTCTTTTCCTGAACAGCTATTACAATAAAATATTTCAGATCTCTTGTGACCTAAATAGGCACCTGGAAATTCCAAGAATTAGTTCTCAACCTGAAAAAGCACCGAATGGAACATATGATCCTGTTGAATATGGTGGCATATGCAAGGGCTTCAAATAAAGTGTGTACTCAGGAGCTGAGCTGAGGCCTTATGGAACGATGCTATGCAAATCTGTTTAAAAACATTCAGAAACTAAACTTGGCTTGGAATTGATTGTAACCACTGATCAGCAGTGACTTCTTAGGCTATTTTTGTTTTCAAATGTGTTTGTAAAATAATTTTACTTTTTCTAAAGTTGCTCATCTCCCACCTGCACATGCAGAACCGTTTTCCAGGCTTCTGTTCACTAGTGGGTATGAGCTGGTTTTCCTGAACATTCATATGCAACGTGTTGTTGTCTCTGGATGAGCTTTGCCTGTGGCTGAACTAGGAAACAAACTGCCCAGCCCAAGGAAAGCTTGTCCCATTTTTCTGAGACATGCCTTTCTCTGCCTTTGCAGACCTACCAAAGAAAACCACACAGGAGCAGAACAGGCAGGGTCAGTGTCCTTGTCCCTCCTTGCTTGGCAGTGGCCTGCTAAACTTTTGCCTAGGAAATGAGCTTCTATAATTCATTTGGCTAACAGTGAACATGTTCACAGTTCTTCAGAGAGGTGTATTTGTATCCAAGTGGTGGCAGCCATGCTGAGAGCTGGTCCAGTCCATAACCAGGTCATGCAGCGACAGCTCTGAAAATGTTCTCCTTTGCTGTGCAGGCAGGTCCACAGCAGAGTCACCATCCCAAACCTGTCCCCCTGCACCGCTCCTACCCCAGGAACAGGACATAGCCACCTCACACACAGAGTTTCCACATGCATGTGCCAGCCTGTTTGTTTGAGCAGAGCCCCACATTTAATATGTAAAACCATCACTAAAACCCTGTTGTAAATACACTGGTGAACAGGGTAGATGGCAGCTGGCTGGCAGCACATGTCGATTGCATCTCACAGCCTTAAATCTCCTCACCTCACTTTGCACACAACTTCCACCATCACAATTACCTGTTTGCAGTTTGGGAAGGGATGATGAAGATGGAGCTGGGGTCAGACCCCACCCCGCTTCAGAAGGAGCCTCTCCAAGTTCTTCTCAGTCACCAGGCTGGCACAGAGGGAAGGGACAGACTTTTGCACTGGTTCAGTACAGGACTTTTCAGTGACTAAAGAGAGATTTGTTTGACATCCCATCAACCTGCCACCTGCTTTAAGCATTAAAACATAAGTAAAAGGCCAGGGTACTACACACTTGTTAATGGTCAGTTGCTATTTATAAACTGTATGTCAGTGAGCAAAAGGTAATTTGCTCATTAGCCAGCAGAAAGGCTCTAGGTTTCTTCTCAATCAGCTACACACAGGTAGATCTCACACTTCTATTTCCTCTTCAACCCCAGTCCTCCAGACTTACACAGCTGTGGCTGACCCTATCCAACACCAGACCTCCTCAAACAGGCTCGTTCTTGCCTGGAAGCAACCCACAAACTTGGAAGCTCATTTTGCTGCATGAGCAATGCTGAAACAGACTCTTCTCTCAGGCAGGGATTTACCTGGGCACAGATGGAAAATGCAAATAGGATCCGTAGCAATTTTTTTAAGCCCCATGTTGTGAAGGAAGAGGCATACTATGCATTTGGTCCTTTAGTCTGTCCTTTGTGCTGCCCATAATTGGCAGAGCTTTTCAGAGACAAACTCTCTGGCCAAATTCTCTGACAGCCTCGTGCTCTGCAGAACTCTGTCTTAAGTTAATCTACATTAGGAGTAATATTCACGATGACTCTGCGCTCCCATGAAGAATGTGTTTTAAAAGCTCCAGCAGATAACAATCCTTTTTGCCTGACTTTGTTCCCTGCTGTTGTTGGTCTCTCATGGGATTTCTTGCAGAGTGGTTAAGTGATCTATACTGAGGTTTCAAAAGCAAAGATAATAGGAGCTCTATTCATGGGTTAAACACTTAGCTGCTTTAATACAAGATGTGTAGGAGCAGCCCCTAATGACATTCAAATCTTGTTATTGCTGTGCTGAATGTAGGATGTACTTGGTTTTGTGGCTGCAAGAAGCAATTGTCAGAGAGGACTGTAAATCCTGAACAGCAAATAAATCCCACAGCATGTAGAAATGATGCCTGATCCTGCTCCTACAGCAGTGTGTATTTTTGGACTCTGCTGTGCTGCCTCCTGATTTACACCAATACGAGTGAGCTACTGAAATCAATGACTTGTACCACACCTACCATCACCTCCGACTTTATGAGGCATCAGCTCTTAACTTCATAGTGGTGTAAAATCTCTAACCCTTCCTTTGCAAGACTGCTGCCTAGTCATAGTGTCTTGGCTTGTAAGCATTGCCCTAAAACCAGTATTGTGACAAGCTCTGAGCCTTCACTACTTCTGGGTTTCATGTCCAACCTGTTTTTCTTACATCCTTCATGCCTTCCTAGCACCTCCCTTGCTTCCCCCCACTCTAAACTAGCAAGTTCCCTGATACCATGGAGAAAAGCCAAGCTTTCTTCCCAGGAAACACAGGTTCTAGGAGACTCTGCTTTAAGTAATTTCATTGCTCTCTGTGCCTCTGAAACCTTATTAACCCTCTTTGCCGCAAGGAGAAGTTGTAATAGACATAGATACGGAGGCGTATCACAACAGGCTTGGTTTTACTCATTAATCCATCAAAGACATCGAGCACAAATCTTAGAACCCTAAGCAAAATATAAAGGAGGAGCTGCTGGAAAGCCAGGCTCACATTCACAGCACAAAAGCTGGCTAGATTAACGGATTAAGAGGCCTATTGGTATTGACTCTGCTTGTTTCAGACACAGAGCAAGAGATTAGGAAAAAAAATTAAGACTAGATGGAGAATCACTGGTTGATTAAATAGTATTGTAAAGTTTATTGCTAATTAAGGCCAAAGTATTTAAAGGTGCACAAGTGAACCTGGTGTCCAAATGAGTTTCAGTGGATGCTGAATGTATGTAACCAGCTTCGGTCTCTGTGAAGAGGATGGTGAAACGTTGCTGCATGGCCAGTGCTAGTATGGCATATGAAATGGAAACAGAGGCACCTGTTAGCCAGGTAATGGAATCTGGGCATTTTAAGTGGCAAAATAACCTGCCAAGTAACCACAGGCATTATCTCAGTCTCACATGGTATGGTACCAATGTTCTAGGTGTCAGAATAACCTTCAGAAAGGTTATGCCACCCAGTCGACTGTAATCACTGCACTGCTTAAGCAGCCTCAAGTGCTACCTGATTTGATGATCACAAAATGAATCATTCTACCATATGAGCTCTGAAATGCAGAGGAAGCATTCCAAAGATAGAAGTGTGAGATGTGATGGATACTTGCAGATCAAATATAGGTGAGATCCATAATGCTGCATTTCCATCCAATTTGTTATTTTCCTTTCATGTTCCTTTTATCATCCCTAGCTTGGTTTATGGTTTGTTTGGCATATGTGTCGTTATAAGACAAATACTCCACTAAAAATTAAACATCATGAAACTGGATGTGTGTTGTGGTTCAGCCCCAGGCAGCAGCTGAGCACCCTGTGCAGCTTGCTCACCCCTCGCACGGAAGGACAAACAGACAAAGACCCTGCGATTTAGGATGAGGACAGTTGCTGACAGCACAGTGAGGGGGACACCACCAGAGCCCATGACAGAATACCCACCCAGTGATAACACAGGTGATGACACTGAGCACTTCACCAATGAGTAACCCTTCCACTGCTTTTAGCTGATCTGTTATATTTAGGTTTTGTTACTAAGTGACTGAGATGGAGTCACCGAGTTACAACAGGCTGAGAGCACACATCAGACAGGGCAGTGTCATCCTGCTGAGGCAGAGTAGGTTTCAAGGTGCCAGGAGGAGTTCCACTGAACCAAACACAGGTGCAAATCCTGTTACTATTTATATGAGTGTAATTCCTGCAGGGATGGCAGGGGTTTCTGTTTCCATTTAAGACATTTAGGCAAAGGTTAACACCAAACCATGAAAGCCAGCATGGATGGAGGGCATGTGACTGATAAAACCCCCACCCTCTGAAGTCACAGCCAGTGGCACTTACTGCTGGCCTGGGGACCAGGCTGGAGACACAGGGTATCTCCCCTCCCAGCTGTCTTAGTAGGAGGGAGCATCACTGCCAGCCCCTTGTCACCGCTTCCAGCTGGGGACAGCTCTGCTGAGTACGTTGACAGGAACACACCTACAGTTCCTCAAGCCAACCTGCCTGACACAGCTCAGATCAGGCCTGCATTTTAAAATGGTTTAAGCTTGCCTGGTCAGCTCTGCCAGGAGCCTATCAGGCAGCACTCTCACAGGCTGCTCCCTCAGAGCGGGAGTGAAGAGCAGATGAAGAGGGTGACCTCACCCACGGACACGGCTGGATTGGGAAGGAAGTGGAAAGGAGTGAAAAGAGCAACTCCTCCCTGGGTTTCCTAATAATTGTGCAAAAGGGCTAAAAAAACCCAACCCACTCTTACTATAGAGAACTGAAAACCAGTACCCTGAGCAAGAAGGAACCCTTCTTGCTCTGCTGCTGTCTGTCTCACATTGTCATCTGGTTCCTCTTTTGGGTTAATCTGTGAAATATCATCACTGAACAAGCACAATAACTGAAACCCAACAACAAAAGCACAAGTATCAGGGGAACTATCACAAACCTGTGGAAGAAAATGCCCCATGCTCTTTATAGACACTCAGGAAATACACCCACCTACTATCACTGTGTGAGACTTTCAGAGGAGCCTCTGAGGTTAGCTTTCTTTACCAGTAAGACAAGATGCTGCTCACACCATGGTAACTGCATGTCAGAATTATAATTTAATGTCAGATAACTTAGCAGTGGTGCAAATTTAACCTGACATGCAATATCACAAAAGGGCCATAAATAATTAGAAAAGAGAATCACATAATATATTTGCACTTAGCACATATAAATACACGCTGAAAACAGTTCAAGCTGACAAAATAGCTTTGAATGTTTCAAAACGGCTTTTCTTCTTTTTTATAGATGTATAGTTCAGCTGATTGGAGTTTGAGCTAGTGCTGAAGATACAAGAAAGGTGCAAAGTCAAACCAGAAAGGTGGTAGGACTGCAGGAGCACATCTGAGATGGGCTACTCCAGCTACCCCAAGAGAGCTGTGGACAGTGATGACATCAAGCCCTTGGGCAGGTGTAAATCCTGCCAATGACTCTGACCTGTGGACATGCCCACAGCTTCATCAGGAAAAGAGTGGAGGAAGGAAATCTTTCATTTGCTGAGTAACGTTAGATACTGCAAGAAAAGTAGCAATGAAGGTAGGTCTCCAGACCACCATGTCCAGTTCCTCCAGTCTGTGAGCAGAGTATGGCCTGGGCCAGCATCCTAAAGAGCTGTCTCTCAAGTCCAATGAGTTGCCCTCTCTCTCTCTTCCCCACCATCACCAGATCTGGGCAAAAGATTGGGTTTTGATCCTTTCTGCTGCTACCAACAAAGAAGCCACAACTCAGTCCCTCCATCTGGGAAGCAGTGTGCTAACAGCATAGAAACCAAAGCAAATGACTGAAGCAACGAGGCACCCAGGAGGGGAGGACAATAAGAACTTCACCCCTGGCCTGTTCCTCAGCTGGTGTAGGTTTGTAACACATAAAAGCCAACAGGCAAACTCTTTATCTATGTCCTTAGCACAGAATGGAATAGCACCAGAGATGGTGATGCTATGGCACAGCCCATCTCACTGCATGTCCCCTAATGCAAAAGGAAAAGACAAATGAAAGTAGAGATTATACAACTTGGGTGAAAGATTAGTAAATATGCAGTGGCCCCAAATATGCAGAAGGCTGATGCAAAGAGAAAGGCAGTAAATTGTCCTCCAAATCCAAATGAAGACAGGAAAACTGCAACCAATAAAGAACGATTTAGAGAGACATTGAGGACACTTTCTCAGCACTGGTAAGACCTTCTGGAGAGGATGGGAGTCCCCACAGAAACAGGTGAGATGTGGCTCAGGAATGGCTTAAGTGCTTCTGATTTTCCCTGAGGGCAAGAAGAACCTTCTGGATTCCTTCCCACCCAATATGTGAATGAAAGGAACAGGAGCCCTGCCAGTTCCACACAGAAACACAGATGAACTCAGTGTTTCCTGTCTGAAAGTCACAGGATGCTAGAAAGACCCTTTCACAACCACGTTAATAAACAGTATGATCTTACATAGAGGATCCACAGAAACAATTGTGATAGGAAGGTCCAAGTCATGGCTTAAGAAGCATTTGCAAAGAGTGTTATTTGTCCATCAGGAAAGGGGTGGTGAATTCAGTGTTTCTGGAAGGCTGGCAGCACACAAGGAGCAAGCGCTGCTCAGGGCTGCAGCGGCAGCGTGGGGTACCACAGCACTCCTGAGCCTCAGCCTGGGCTCCGCAGGCAACTCCTGTGAGTTGCTCATTTAGGAGACTAATTTAGCCCTTAATTGACTGAGCTCACACCTTTGGCTGATGATTATTTTGCATGCAGATACCTGGCTGTCCCATGCATGTTGCGCTCAGTGCGACTGCATCTGGAGCGAGCCCGCTGACTCCCTCAGAACTCACAGCGATCGCAGCCATTAGAACAAACAGCTAAATACAGCGTTTGGCAGCCAAATTCCAGCTTCACTGCTGTCAGAAACTCAGTTGTCATGGCTGGGCTATAATTTCCAGGCTGGTAAAACCTCAATTGTCATGTTTAGAGTTTCTTTAATGTTTATTCTAAATGCAGGAGTTGGGTTTGTGTGGAACGGAGCAACTGGCGGTGGCTCCAGGATTTGGCAAAGAGCCTCACCTATTCCACCAAAACTCTGTTTGGCCTGGAGGGGTGTTACAATTCTGGGTAAAAAACGTGCTTTTTATATACAGAAGGAATTTGTAATAGAGTATGTTCCAAAATAATCCTCTGCAAAGGGTGAGCTATGACAAAAGCAGAATGATCTTTGCCTCCCTGTGATGGGAGTTAATTCAGGTTCAGAAAACACATGGGATCAGAAGAGTTGGATTTGACACATATTATGAAACACCTTGTGGGTGGAAGCAGGGGAAGGAAACGATTCTGCTACCACAAGTCCTGAGCAGGAGGCCTGGTGTGAACCATGTGTGTTTCCCTTTGGGAATCCTTTGGGCTGTCCAGGGCCCTTACACAGAGTTGGGGAGCAGAAACGTTTATATAAGTCCTATCTAGCAACACACCAAACTGCAGTTAAAGCTCTCTGATGGACAACAGAAAGGAGGAGGCTGCTGAAATCCCCTTCCTTTCAGCAGGGCAATTTGGAATATCTGGAGGCATCTGAACATTTGGAAAAGCCTGGGAGGAATTTGAAAATCCCCTATTTTCTAAACTAAAAGATAAAATCGTACCTTTTCTGGGTCATGTAACCCTGAGCTGTGCTTACATGTGGCTGCACCCGTGGACTGAGCAAATACGTTATGCATAAGGTCCTATTTTTACATTCAAATTTGGGGTTTTGGCAAATGCAACCGATGGCAGAAGTGGATATGAATCCATTGGCAACAGTCTGCATGTCACAAAGAAAGAGATTTGGGGGCTATTCATCACCTTAAACCAGGGAAGGCTTCTGGCGTGAAGTGAGGTGGTTACATGCTGTGTGTCAGTAATATTTTCAACTTAAGGCTGAGAAACCACAAGCTCTGAAGAAGCCAAGGAAGAAATGTAATGCTTGAGCAAGTTTACTGTAAAATGAAGCGCTATTTTATCTCAATCAAATAGAACAACAAGTGGACTGCAAATCCGATATTGAAATAAATCCAATTTACTCTCATGTAATTGCTTATTTGATTCTGAAATATGACATGAAGTTAGAAAACAAATTGATATTCTGTCACTTCTGTTTCAGTAAACTTACCTCAAACAAGTTGCCCTTTAGGTGCATCTTGGATGGAACAGCAGTTGATCTTCATTCCAAGGAAATCAGTGTATTAAATTTGTTAGAAAAATTATTATCCAAACCATGACGCCTTCTCAGACAGTGTTCAAACTGCATACTGAAGAGACCAAATTCCCCCTGAGAGCCAGCACAGGCACCAAGATGATGAAGTGCTGTAGTTCTTCCTCTGCAAGAAAATGTAAAGAACAATGTGAGCTCAGATGAATACAGCAGACACAGGAACTGCTGGTGTCCTGTGGGCATGGGCCACCTTCTCCTTCCACCCTCCTCCCCCATCCAAAATAAAGGCAGTTTTATATGACCTAGATGTGCCTTGAGCATTTAAAGAAGAATGGACTCTATACTGTCTCAGTTGTTGTTGGAATGGTGTACCCAGCACCACAGTCCACAGTGAGTGAAGTTAACTGAAAGGTGTTAAAAAAACCAAACCCAAGGGGATAATACAGGGGAGGGGTGCACATGGGGTAGGAGGAACACCCTTCCTGCTGAAAGTTTCCCAAGGTTGAAGATGTCTATTCAAATAAAAAGAGAATTAAGATCAAATGTTCCAAATTCAGACAGAAAATTGAGCCTGGCCAAGGAGGTCAGTGAGCCAGGCTGGCTACGTTGCAGCTGGGTGTCCTGAGGAAGGGCCAGCAGCACCGACCAAAATCACCTCCAGAGCTTCTCCCCAGGAACTCAGGGAATAATCTGCATCATCTGTAGCTTTAAGGTCCGATCAAGACAGGTTTAGAGGAAAAAAAAATCCCCCAAAAAAGGTCCAAGACACAATTAATTCATTTCTGTGCAAGCTGAGAGAAGGTTACAGAAATGGTCCCTGTGATTACTCCTTATTTCATTTATCAATATAGGGAAAAGGTTGTACTAGACAGATTCCCATTTTTAGTGACGTGTCCTACTTTAGTCACAAAGACTTTCAGATTAGCTCACATGCTTGAAGCTACAACCATCAGAATTACTGGTACAGAAACAAACATTAATGTAATCACAGTGAAGTAGTAAGTTAAGAGCTTGGTGCTCAATACTGACAGGGATGAGTGGCCAGTTTGCAGGAGCTGAGAACATGAACTGAGAACTTCCAGAGCAATCCAGTTCTCCCCCTTTGAGAGCTCCACTAATGTACAGTTACATTCTGTATACAATAGCCATAGCTACCCCAAAACATTTTGCTTTGATATAATAGGTCCTGTTTCCACTGCTAGTTGTACTCGTGGCCGTTACAGGATAAACAGCATTGATTTTCTAGCCTTGCCCAGACATGTCTCTAGGAGGATTTGTGAGGAACATCCAGATGACCCTTCCTGCCATCCTTATATTTTCCTTGAATAAGAAGTGTGATCCCAAATTCTTCACTTGCAGGATCACTTCATTTGGAGTTCACAGGGGTTCTGTGTTTTTCTGGTTTACACGTTGCATTCCAGCACGTGTTTTGCCTCCAGTTACAGTTACTCTGTTAGATGCAATGGGAAAACATGATTCCAGGCAAAATACCCTCAGACCAGAAGACTGACAGAAAGCACCAGAAGCAGCTTTGTTTCAGTGTGATACAAGTCAGTCAGAACTCCCCTTTTTATTTGCTGTGCTAGGTGTGATGTCAGGCCAGGAGACAGCACTCATCTATACCACTGTCACGACTCCTGCTGCCGGTGCCAGCGGGACTGCAGAGCAGCCTGACACAGGAAGATGTGGCTGAAGACACAACAGATCCACCCGATGCAGCAACCGCTCAGCTTCCTCCCTGCTTTCATGCCAAACCTCCTCTCTGAGCTGCTGGTACATCACTGTCATATTTCAGGCTGAAACTCCTCAGACCTGTAAGCTGTAAACGAGCAGAAAGCCCAGGCTGATACCCAAGATATGTCCAGGCTTCCAGCTGAAGGCCAACATTGCTCAGCCAGGGCTACGAGACCCGCAGAGCAGCACAGTAACACTCACTGTTACTATAGTGAGTGCTGCCAAAATCAATGCCTTTGAAATGGGAATCAATCCACCCAGGCTGGGAGGCTGCAGTGAGCCCTCAGATTCTGGTTACAGCCCTGTCTGCAGGAACCAGGGGCACTTTTGTGAGCTAACAGAAGGGAAAGCACTCATCAGTGTGTTACAGTATTGTTGTCCAGAGGGAATGAAGCATGGACACAAAGCCTCTGTTGTAAGGGAAGCTCTTAGCCTCAAAACTGTTTATTTAGATTACTGTGAGAATTTTTGCTGTAAACTTCAGCAATATTCTCAGCTGAAAAGTACGTATTAAGCAGAAAGTAACCTTTAACTTCTAATTCCTCTGGTGGAACTTAATTTAAGTGGATTCAAGAATACCATGAAGAAGGTCAAAGCAGCCGTCACACTCCAAGTCTCCTGATGGTGTGTCTGTCTGCACAGCACCCAGGGTATGGTGTGCAGGTACTAGTTTTGGTCCCAGAAACAGCCCTGTCACACCACTGTGGGGGCTTCTTCATGGCAGTCTCAAAGGAAAGCAAGTGTCAGTGGGATGTGGCTGTCTCACTCGCTTAGACTTGCAGAAAGACCCGGTCTCCAGGGCCCTTCTCCATCTCAGTTGTCTTCCAGTGTTCCCCACGGTCATTTCCAATGCAAGACCCTCCCTCCCAACACCACTGGCTTTAGCTCCAACTCCTCGGCCCACCACAGCCCGGCCGACAGCAGCCTCTGCCACCTGACTCTTGCAGCAAGGATTATTGAGTTAACACCTTCTGCTTGGGTCTCTGGAAGGTGCTTCTGGAGATCCTTTGTGCCAGGAGGCTTAACTAGAGGAACACCTGTCTAAAGTAGATACTAAAGGTGCCAAAGCTGTCAGAGTGCTCACAAACCCACTTACAGCTCAACATATCCATCACAACAGTCACGTCACCTGTAATTACTGTGGGTGAAATTGAGACCTGGCAGCAGTGCTGCTGCCATCACACCTTGAGCTTCACAGTCCCTGTCCTGACCCAACCCAGAGACTCAATCCAACAGCCTGGGGATGAAGATGGGCTTGAATACCTGCAACTTGTTTTCAAGCAATCCACAGTGCATCCTGCTCAACTGCATTTTCAGTAGTTCCTCTGTATTCCTGCATCACTGAAAGTGCTGATTTGCACACCGAGTCATTCTTCAACCTAAAAAAGAAGGCAGTACAAATCAGATGCATCTGAAATATGATATGCTAAAAAAACCCATAAATTAAATGCAATCTGGTTTTCTAGAATTCAGGGTGAACTTCTGCTGAGCTACACATACAAGTCATAGCACCGAAACTGGGAAGTCAGCACAGCTTTCCTCCATAGGGGGAATAACATCTCATTTTGCAAGATCTTCCTAAAAAGCCCCAGTATCACAGCTCGTGAAAGTAAAGTCTTTAAAACTGGGAGAACAGTTTTCAACTAGTCTGCTCTTCCAACACACAAGCACTGTCTCTGATGGGTTTTTCCACAAGCAAACCACGTTTTCTTCTGAGTTTGCTCCTCATGATTACTTAGCAAATGGATTTCTGCAACTTGCATCACTGCCAAAATTTGTGCTTTGCAATGGGCTACCTGAGAGTCATGGTTATCCCAGGGGAGGGCATCCCAGGGGAGAGCCATGAGGCTCACAAAGGAGCTTCAAGACCTTTGCATAAGCACACACAGGGTGTAAATCACAGAATCACAGACTGGTCTGGGTTGGAAGGGACCCCAAGGATCACAGAGCTCCAACCCCCTGCCACAGGCAGGGCCACCAACCTCCAGGCCTGGAGCTACACAAGGTTGCCCAGGGCCCCATCCAACCTGGCCTTGAACACCCCCAGGGATGGGGAATCCACCCCCTCTCTGGGCAGCCTCTTCCAGCCCCTCACCTCTCTCTCTGTACAAACATCCATTCCCTTTACAAGTGTAGTTTTACCCCTTTTAATTAAGACCATGATTTATCTGTATAAATATGCGTAAGGCAGCCTTATTTTCAAAATAAATCAGTGACTTGCAGAACTCTTTCCCCCACTTCATCCCACTGTGGACCTATAGGTGTTGATGATTATTTTAGCAATAACTAAAGGGAAGACAGAGCAAACCCAAAGCGACTTCAGTGACATGTTACATGCAATGAAGTGCACACCTGTGCAATCTAAACAAGGGTTTGGACCAGCCCATCAGCCGGGAGTAACGGGTGTTGCTGTGTCACGGTTCAGGCATTTGTGTTGGTGCCAGGTGAGCGTAACACAGGAACAGGACAACGTTGTCTTCAGTCCTGGTATGTGGATCTGTTTGCCTACCAAGACTTGTCTTAAACTGAGGAATAAATACCTGTCCTGACTTACATCTAACGCCCTCTGTGACATCTTTAATTGTTCTTGGTGCTCACTACAGCTCTTTCACCCTCACTCTGGTTATGCTGATGACATAGTGCAATAACACTGATTTTAAAGCTCTCATTTTCTGCCTGGTTCAAAAAAATAGATGAAAAGCCTACAACCTGATTTCTCCCCCCCTACTCCCACCCCAAACAGAATGCTGTCAGCTTCCCCTACAAGATACAAGAACAGAAGTGAAGTCACAAACTGAGCTGACTTGAAATGGGAGTGGAAGGATGACAAACAACCCACAAACCAACGTGAATGACAACAACAACAACAACAACAAATAACATCTGAAGGAAGGAACGCAATAAAAATCAGGTAAAATTATCTCTTGAGTAATGCTGGATGGAATCCAGACTAAAATCACTGGATGGAATCCAGACTAAAATCACTGGAACAGTGGAGCTGTTCCAGTCTGTGCCACAGACACATCAAAACACTTCCTTCTCCTCTATAAACATCCTTTAATTCTTTCTGGAAAATGGAAGAGCAGCACATGTGACAAGTGTTCTTAAGCAGCATGCTGAGCGCCAAATGCGAACTGCAATTCATAATTCATGCTCAATTAATCATATTTTATAAGGAACGGCTGCTTCTGCTAACTACCTAACCTACTCAGAGAGTGTGACTTGCTGTGGTGAGTG
Organism: Gallinula chloropus; assembly: GCF_964237585.1. Classification (NCBI taxonomy): domain Eukaryota; kingdom Metazoa; phylum Chordata; class Aves; order Gruiformes; family Rallidae; genus Gallinula; species Gallinula chloropus. The sequence continues at coordinate 16,540,884 of NC_140100.1, read as the reverse complement.
ACAGACTGTGTACACCTTGGCAGCTGTCACAGACAACAGCCGTCCCTCAACAAAGAGAAAGAGCCATTCTCAGAACTGCAAAAAGGCCAAGAAAAGCTCTGAATGAGAAGCAGAAATGAAAGTGTGTGAGGGTGGAGAACGTCATCACACAATCCAGGGCCCTGGGTCAAGCTAGGACACAACTGGCCTTCGTTCAGCAAATGAGCAATTGCCAAGGGGTGCTGCTGAAAGAGCTCTGCTGTCTCCTGATGCTGACTCAGAGTTACTTTTACATGCAGCCAGGTAGGAAATCCCCTTGATTTATGGGAAGAAGCTTTACCTTCATGTGTTGATGTTCCTGATGATCAGGAGGAGGCAGACAGGCTTACCCATTGCTCTTCTCAATTCAGATCCTGACCAAGTGGAAACTGCAGTTGGAATCGTTAAGGCCACACACACAGCTAATGGACCTGGATCCTTCCTCTCTGCCCTGGGACATGGTTATGGATATTAAAAGCTGGAGTTTGCAGTTTCTCAGCTGGCAGGAAGAACAGCGACTTACTGAAGCCTTGAAATCTTCCAGCCCGATCTGCAGCAGGTACCAGGCACAGGTAGTGGAGATGCCTTAGCACTGCCCAGCACACGTACAGAGAGATGTTCACGTTACAAAGCAGACCTAAAAACACCATGAGGGGAGAGAGGAGAATTACACACTGAATGCTGATGCTGGTTCCCACCAGCAAAGGTTGGTGTGTTCACCCCTGCTAATTAAAACTGAGGGGCAATACAGAAAAGCTGTGTTCCAAGCTTCTTACAACATCATTCTGTAAGTCTCCTGAACCCCCATTCCTGAGGGGTTCCCCAGGAGCTCAGCGAGCTGTCCCTGGACCCACCACCGCTGGAGTTCGGGCTCTGCTCCACCTTCCCACAGCTGCTTCCTGTCACAAACCGGTCAGGCCTGTCACGGAAAGCTGAGCGCAGCTTCCCGAGAACCCTCGCCGCAGGTACCACTGACCCCTGAGGCCCATCGCTCCCACTCTGGCTCCACACAGGCCCAGACAGGCCCGAGCGTAGCACCGCGCCCATCACCCAGGCGCTGCCTGACCCCAGCCCTGCCCAAGGCTGCGCCCCCTTCCCTGGGGGGCCTGTGCCGGCGCCCGGCGCCCGGCCCCCTCCCGGCACAGACCGCGCAGGTGCTGCGGCCGGCAGCGCCCTGCCCGTGGCCCGGGCCGAGCCCGGCGCGGGGCGGCGCAGCGGGCGGGGCTCTGCGGGAACCGCTCCCCGCGCCCGCCGCACCTGCCCCTGCGAGCCCACACGGGAGCCCCGTCAGCTTCGGGCGCGGAGCTCGGGAGCTGAGCGGCCGCGTCACGGGCCGAGCGCAGCGGGGCTGGGCGGGAGGGCCTGAACCGCCGCAGCGCGGCCCGCGGGGAAGAGGACATGGGATGGGCTGCGGCCATCGGCACCGGCACCGGCCCGGGCCCGGCGGGGCGTGACAGGCCCGGCCGGGGGGCGCCGCCGCGCCGCGCCGCCAGGTGGCACCGCAGCACCGGCCTCGGGGGCGGCGCGCGGCACCGGGACCCGCGTGGCCGCCCGGGCTGCGGGAACGGGCGGGGAGCGGGAGCGGCGGCGGCCGGGGCCTGGGGGGGAAAAACAGCCCGGCCCCGGCGCCTTCAAACCTGCGACAGCCCCCGGCGTGGCCACCGGAGCCGGGCGAGCCCGAGTTACCGACCGGGGCTGTGCAGCGGCCGGGCCGAAGCTCCCGGACGCGCCCTTCTCCCTTCCCGGTGATTTAAACCCACGTTTCAGGGGCCCAGCCCTAAAGCAGCTCAGCCAAATGGCCCCGCACAGGCAGAAGCAGCAAGAGGTTCTGTGCTCCTCTGCACACCTAAAAGGCGGAGGGAACCCGAGGGAGCCGTCAGCAAGGGATGGGGACTGCCCCTGGCCCCCCCCTCCCCGCCTCCCTTCCCCTCCCAGCCTCTCCTCCCTTCCTCTCCCAGCCTCTCCTCTCCTCCCTGCCCCTCCCAGCCTCTCCTCGCTCCCGCCAACCTTTCCCCCCACACCTTTCCTCTCGGTCTGCCCCCTCTGCCTTTTTAAAGGCCGAAATGAACCCTGCAGCTGTTGCACAGCACACATCGCATTTTCAATCCAAATATGCCAAAAGCTGCTCACCTGAGGCCTAAGGGCCGTGTCTGCACTCAATGGCCATCACCCTGTGTCCCCAAGCATGTCCCAGCCCTGGCTGGGAGGTGGGAAGGCACAGAACGGGGGCTGAGCCTCCCCTGGGGTGCTGGAGTTCTGTCACAGGCAGGGGCCAGGGCCCCCTGCAGCAGGACAAGTCCCTGGGCTTGGCACAGACCAGGTACGTGAAGCTGATGCAGCTCCTGGCCCGTCATGGTTTGGTGGTTGCTGAGGCATCTTCACCCAGTACTTCATCTGCCTGTCCCATCCCTGGTTTTACTTCAGCCAAAGAACCAAGTCACAGTTCAATTTGGCCTTGAAACAGAGAGAAATTGGTTTTTTCTTCCACGATTGTGGCGGATGGTGTGGCCACCACCCTCAGCACTGGCAGGGTCAGGTGCTGCCTGTGGTGTGGGGAGAGCAGGCCTGACCCCCTGATGCGAACCCACAGCCTCCTCTACAGTCACCGTGCGTGTGTCCTCTGTACAACAAAGTACTCACAACAGCCTGATCCTGCACAGATCCCTGCGCCTGAGTAAGTCTGCTCAGATCCAGAGTCCCACAGAATCCAATTAACCAGCCCAAGAGCATACAGTTATTCATGGATTCAGGGCTACGGACAGCTGGGCCCGGCCTTTGTTTTGGTCTGGTGCCAGTTCCAGTAACGGTCCCTTTATCTGGATTTCATTTCTCAGCTATACAATTAAAAGTTACATCCAAACCATCCTATTCCCAACGGACCCTCGAGGAGGGAACTTTTATAGCTCTTTAAATACATTATGTATCAACTGCTTGGGTCTGTTTTCTAGCCAATCTCCCACGGATTCTGTGGGGAAAGCACAGAGAGATGAATTATGTATTCAGGATTTTGTGCCCATCTCAGTGTGTAATTGTTATGGTGTTCAGAATAAAAGGAACATCGCTATTTGATAATTAATTACTCTCTAATTGCATTCACCTGGGAAAAATAGATAGCACTACAAGGCAAACAGGGGTCAATAATATTAATATAGTTGATCACTAATCTTGCATATACAAGCACCAATTAGTTAGAGAAAGTCAGAGGTAATTTGCATGAGGACTTGTGAATGTAGAGATACATGGAAGGTATAGGAAGCGGAGAGATGGAGGTACCGGCTTCAGCAGGAAGAGCATCTGTTCCCCACTTCGGGCTGCGCTAGGGACAGCTGCTGAGGGGTGCTGGATGACACCCCAGCAGTCGAGCTCATCTCTGTGTTACTCTCCCTTTGGAACATCAAAGGTACATGGCTCAAAGAGGAAGGTGAACAGGAGGCATCAAGGGAAGCGCAGGGAAGAGGAACAGGCTGGATATCTGTCGACTCTGGCTTCAGAGGCAGCAGTTGTGCCCACACCCCTGTCTCTGAGCTGGCATTCCTGCACGTGATCATCCAGATCTTCAACTTCAGCCAGATGCTGGGACCATGCTGAGCATTTCACATGAGCAGGGCTGGTTTATGGGATTAGAGCTAAAGGAGAATGGATGGAGGAGGTAGCAGCTCGGTTTGGCACTTCTTTTACATGTCAGGCAGGGGGGAAAGCAAACAAGGTGTAACCTCAGCAAGGAAGGGTCCCTGTGTGGCTCAGAAGCCTCCCTGAGCTGTTCTGCTGGTGGCTCCCAGCACTGCACACCCAGACACCAGGCAATGTGCCTGGAAATGACACTCCTCCTCTGTAGCTTTGATGAAAGGCTGCTCCCTGCACCGTCCGAACAGGGATGCTCAGCAGCCATAACAAGAGTGGTCTGGTGGGGTCCTGGGCAGGCTCATGGCTGCGGGCTGATAAGCGAACGGCAGCGCCGATGCCTGCCCATCACAGCAAACTAACGGGCTCTTCTTGTGCCGAGTATGGGAATCCAGCTGCGCTGTGTCAACGTACAGGAGAGAGGTGGAAAGCCAGGCCTGTTCACTTCCATATGACAACAACCACAGTAGAACCTGGAGCAGAGCTGGCTGGCCAGCAGCTGTGGGCTCAGGGAAGGCCATTCAGTCCCTCCGCACAGTGAGGAACTGCTAGTGAAACTTCACTGAAGGAGGGTGGAGCCCCGGTCTTTCATCTTCCAGAGGGGGAAAAAATAGATGGAAGCAGCCTTAACCACCACTGATTCATGGGGTATTGCACCAAACCACAAGGAGAGGTAAATTTCGGGCTGCTATTTTGAGGGCTCTTATTAATCTTCAGTGCAGCAGAGCTTTTCCCCAGCCATCAGCTCAGCAGCTACAACACAACTGAATAGAGTCTTTGATGGGTTTAATAGCATGGAGCTCACCCAGGACTCCTTGGCTTGTGCCTCCAGCATCTGGGAGTCACGTGAACCTGGTCTAAGAACAGCAGAAAAATCAGTGCTGTGATGAGCGCTGCCCATCGCCTGTGTTTGGCCTGGAGCAGTCGAGAAACAGCAGAACAGCTTTACACCAACAACGAGTGAGAGCAGGGGATGTGTGACCCCTGATCTAACCCTCCCCAGGCAAAGCACCGATGGCTGTTTCAGGTGATGTCAAACCCATAGGGCCAAGCTTTCCTACAGCAAACAGCCACGGGCTGCTGGATTGGAGGAGCTCAGCTCTGCCCCCAGCCTGAGCCAGGCTGCCCCCGCCACCCACCTTCAGATCAGAAGTTCTCCTCAAGCATCACCAGGGCAGGACAGGAGGAAACTCGTCCTACATAAGCCTGTGGCACACAGAGAGCATCCCGCTCAGCGCTTAAAGTGCAGGTTCTCCTCTTGCCCATTCATACTGCTGCTTAGTTCTCATGGACTGATGCCACCTCTCTCAAGGCTTGTGGCCAGGGGAGCGTTCCCCTTGTCTTTGCCATCTGTAACCCCCAGTACACACAACTCCTGCCCACCCTGTGGCACGGACATTGCACAGGAGCAGGTAGTTGTGCACAGTCTTGTTACTGCCTGGCTGACAACACCTGGAGAGCCCTGGCCTCTCAGACCAAAGGGTGGGACTCAAACCTCTTGGCCAGGGTGAAGGACTATTATATACCGTTCCAAGTGTGTTACATTTAACTGAGCTATGCTTGAAGGTACTGACTGTAAAGTTACCTGTAAGGAAGTTTCTAGACCTCATAAGGACTCTGGGACTGCAGCGGGGTGGTCAGATGGAGCGTGCAGAAGTCCTGTCCATCTCAACAGCGAGGAGCCCACTCTGTTCAGTGCAGTGCATGGGTGATGAGCCAGGCTGGTGGGTGGCCACGAAGGGCCCCCCCCCCCGAAGATGCTGACTGAAGTGCAGGCTGGCCAGCACGAGGCTGGAGTCAGGCCCCAAAACATCAGTCACCACGCCATGGGGCTCCAAGCATGCCTATGCCAGTGGGACCCCTGCTTGGAAGGGGCACCAGGCACCACCACGTCCTCAGGAACAGTGTCCTCCCACCACATTCCAACCTTGAGGAGAACTGGAGCTGTCTTGCCAGTCATCTGCATTACAATAAGTCTCCATCCTTATGCATTCCCTCTGCCAAAAGGCAACTTTTAAAATGCTGTAAAATAAAACTGTACAAATTAAACAGTCAACACATTTTACTGCTGCTCAGTAAGTAAAATGCTTTCCCTGTGCTACGCAATCTATAACTGCTGAAATTACTTTCATGTGTGTTTATAAGTCTTCCTATATTTTCTCCTCATTACTACAAATACATTTTAAAAGCTTGTTAAGATAGATTTGTTGGCGGTTTGTATCTAGCTGACTGTGCATGTTAAAGGCTTTCAGTGTGACTTCCCCAACTTGAAACACGCTATTTCTCATGCTGCTTGTTAAAACACGGATCATTCCAAGCATGTACATTAATTGGCTTGTCTGGGGAAACAGAACACAGTTTAGGAAGTCTGTCATCCTGCTTTGTAGCTTAATTATAAAATAAAACTCTTTTCCTTCCCCCCAATCAGACTGTTTGCTCTGGGTTTGGTTTTTTCCCCTTCCTCATGCTGCTGTTTTACATTCCAGGGCTGTGCAGCTGCTCTGTTAGGTCCTGTGGCTGCTCCCAGGGCTGGTAGTTAACACAGCAATGGTTAATAAAGCCACGTGCACTGCGAGGGTCCTGAACGGCACCTGTAAGCGTGAGAGTCTGAGATATGCTGAGAGAAGTGTGTTTACACCGAAGTCTGAGGTTTATAATACAGTCCAGGGACGATTTAAGTTACTGCACCCTGACTCATGATGCTCTGTGTGCTCCCAGTCACTTGACAGCACGGGGGGGCTGCCACCCACCCAGAGAACAGGAGACCCCAAACATGAGGCACCTCTGCTCTGGAGCCAGGCTGGAAGAGCTGGGCTGGCTCAGACCAGAGGCAAGAAGGCTGCTTCTGGGGAGAGCTCCGAGCCCCTTCCCGTCCCTTGAGGAGCTTCAGGAGAGCTGGAGAGGGGCTGGTGCCCAGCGCAGGGAGGGCCAGGCCCAGGGGAACGGCCTTCAGCTGCAGGAGGGCAGCTGTAGAGGGGCGGGGGGCCGAAAACCTTCCTTTGGAGGGGGCAGGCCCTGGCACAGGGTGCCCAGAGAAGCTGGGGCTACCCCTGGATCCCTGGCAGGGTTCAAGGCCGGGTTGGATGGGGCTTGGGGCACCCTGGGCTTGGGGGGTGTCCCAGCCCATGGCAGGGGTGGGACTCATAAAACACCAAGTGCTGAAACTTCCTTCCCTGACACACCAGTTCTGCACACCGAGGCCTGATCCTGCACCAACTCTCCTGAATCATAAGCCAGAATCTTGACCCTCTGCCACCTAACCAATACCCCACAAAATGCTTTTCCATAGTCCCTGGAGTTTCATAGGATCCTCAGGAAAGGGCAGCTATACTTTACTGGCCTGGGTATTGCTTGTTCTCCCCTGAAAGCTCTTACCACTGAGAAGAAGCCAGGAATACAGAGCACGACACTCCACTCACACAGAGCCATGGCACTTCTAGATAGAAATCAAAATCATCCAACACCACAACGCCTGTGCTGCTGCAAACTTCACTTCTTACCTCACAAAACCTAATTTCCCTTTACAAAGATCAGCCTTAACCAAGCCACAGGCCCTCCATCAAGCAGAGCCCTCGGTCAAAATACTTGGGTAAAAATCTGTCCTTTAAGAAAGGCACCAGGACCCCCCAAGTTCTCCCTTCAGACCGAGCCAGCCCCCTCCCTCCCGTGATGGCAGGAAGGCCGTATGTGCCAGCGAGTCCTGGCATCGTCTGTAGCTAGGCATCCTGTTAATGACTGAGGAAATCTGTTAATGGGAAATTAATTGGAATCTAGATCAGCCAATTGCACAGATTTCCCCCTTGATTAGCACACCCACTTATCGACAGGATGAATTACCAGTTGTGCTGCTCCCTGATGTAGCTGAGTCCCGGGGAACGCATCGGCCTGTTCGCGGTTCCAGATAACGCGCCCGAGCACCGGCCCCTGCAAGGAGGGTTTGCAAATCTGGGGGTACCAGAGGAAAGGCTGAGAAGGGAGAGGGAAGCTTCTTCCCACGTGGTGCTTGCACCGAGCAGGGACGGAGCTGGGGGCTCTTGTCTGCTCCCCTTCGGACTTCCCGGTTCCCAGGACGAGCCCGGCAGAGGGGCAGCAGACGCAGCGCGCGATGGCTGAGAGCTGGGCACGGGCAGCACCTGGACTAGGACCAGGGATGTGCAAAGCAGGGGATGGCACAGCCCAGCACAGCCTGAGGTGCCTCCTGCTGCACAAGGGCTGCAGCCTCCGAGGGCCTGGTCGCTCTGAGTCCTCCGGCCTGGTGAGAAGGCCCATAGGCAGCACCCACGCTTAGGCACCGCAGCTCTCTCCCTTTTTCCTTCGCTCTTGCCTCCCAAGCAGCAGGTGCCGGCACTTCTGCCCCGACCATGGCTGGGGACAAAGTGTCCTCTGTCCTGCATTTGTCCTTTTGGAGCCTCCAGGTGAGGTCCCTGAACTCAGATCAGTGCAAGGCAGGCAAGGATCTAAGCGGAGCCATAAAGTCCAGCAGAGATGCTGTGGTGTGAGTGCTCAGCACCCTGACACTGCTCAGGCCCTCAGCACTGCTCAGCCCCCCTGGCACCGTTCAGCCCCCCAGCTCTCCGTCCCAGCGTCCTTGGAGCACCCCTGGAAGCAGCCCCAGCCAGCACCATCGGGTGAGCAGACATGTGTTCTCCAGTCCCACATGTGTCACCACATCACCCATGACTGCAGCCCGGACAGGACGGCCCATTCTAGCACAGGCAGAGCACGTCCTGCTGTGAGCACCTGCACTCAGCCATGTAGCTCAAGGCAGAATCCTCCTCCGAGTCGGGTGTTTCCCAGCTCTGCATTAAATCCGGTGAATACTAAGGAGGGAGCCCCGTGGCTGCGGGGGCTGGTCCGTAACACGGAATGACAGGTCCTGAAGGAGAGGATCAGACTCTCCTCGAACTCGACAGGTCTGCCCGTGTGATCCTCTGACACGCTTCCCGCGCTGCCTCCTGGAGAAGGACAGGCTTTTACCTCAGGTAAGAGGCGATGGGGTGGAAGCAGCAGCTTCGCTTTTGCAGGGAGGGGAATGAGTTGCAAATTACCTGCTGTCAGTGGAAGGCTGAAGGCAAGGCAGGGGCAGAGCCCTGTGGCCAGGCAGGGTGCTGGGCTGGAAAGAAGATGTGAGTTAAAAGGGGAATACAGGGATGAAGGGTACAGAGACTTCTGAGGTGGAAAAGATTTTGCAGAGGAGATGTCTGCATAAGTAACGTCTTTATGAGCTGGGATGTCTGGAGATGAGAAACCGCTCCTGGAGCCCTGTGCAAATGAAGATTTACTGCTCTAAGGAGGAAGGGAAAGAAGGGATGCCAGGCTGTGCCCCTACCTCGCACTGCTGCTTTGAAGTTGTGATGAATAGCTGCAAGGAAGGCTGAGGAGGCTTTGCTGCTTTTAAAGACCAAGATTGAATCTGAGCTCACTCACCACACAGCAGGATCCTCTGCTCGCTGCAGGAGAGCAGTGGGGGTTCTGTCTGTCTGGATGTGCCCGTGATGCCAGGTGTCCCACCACAGCCTGTGTGTGTCTTCCTGTCCCCCCGGGCAGCCCGGCTGCACATGGGGCTTGGGGCTGCGCAGGATTCGGGCACCAAGGAATCCCCCAGCAACGTGTCAAGGGATGGTGAACCTGGGGAAGCACCAAAACTCCTCACTCTCAGGTGCAACGGGAGCCCTGGCAGGGCAGGACAGTGTGGTAAAGCAACCAGTGACCTGCAGAGGCCCAGCATTCACCTGAGAGCTGTGAGCCAACATCAAGCACAAAACCCAGGCCCCCATTCCCCTTCTGAGGTGTGATGCTGCTTCTGCCCTCAGAACTTGCTGAGGAACTGAGCTCCAAAGCACTTCTTTTCAGCCTAATGCCTCCTGAGGGGCTGGAGGGGGGCATTTGTTTGGGGCTCTTTGCTGATTCTTGCCAAGCTCTGCTGGTCTCACCTGTGCACAAGAGGATGCTGCAAATGCTGGGGAGAGGAGTTTTCCTTGCAGAACCCCAGTGCCTCCCAGTCAGTGAGAGCAGCCACTGCCCCATCACCCCTGAACACCCACAGCCTGTGCAGGGAGCACTGCAGACACATTAGCCATCAAAACTCTGTCAGCTGTGACAGAGTAAAAGTCTTTGAAGATTAAGCAGGGGGAAAGAGTCTTTGAAACAGATATTGAAAAGTTACGTCGTCTTTTCACTTATCTCCCTCCAGAGCTCCCCACACTGCTCTCCCAGAACAGAACTGACCAGGGATTTCTTTATCAGGCATGAAATGATTTCATTTCATCCTGGTGGAGGAAATGCCATGAAAACCATGCAGAAAATAGCCAAGGTTTAAGTATGACAGGAAAAAAAAAAGGCAAAAGAAGGACTTGTGCTAAACTCAGAAATGATGGCTCTCCTCACCCCCTGACCCTCCCAAACCCTGTCTCTGTGTGAGCTGTTAATTAAAAATACATCAAACACCATCCAGTTTGCAGGCATTGAGAGGAAAGGATTAACCCATCCCTCCTGCTCGTGCCACTTCCAGAAGCCAGGCAGTGCTCAGACAGTCCCAGAGGAAAAGGGGCTCTTGGTTTGCTGCAGGACAAAGTTGTGCAGCTCTTCCTCGGTCAGGGCAGCTCAGTCACTACTAGGTGAATGGCAGCATTTTCACACCTTAGAAAACTTCATGGAACATATTACAGGAGAGTTCAACTCCCAGTATTAACTCACATTGACAGGTGATTTTTTTCAGACTGATGGTTAAGGCAGAACAGACTTTTCCCCTTCTTGCTTCCAGTTTATCTGGTCTTTGTCCCCCATAATCCCACCCTGTGGCTGCAGTTCCAGTTCCAGAGCATCACCCTGTGGAGGGGGAGAGGCCTGAGCATCAAATAACAGGAACACATACAGTGTGCAGAGCTCAGACCTTGTGAGGCTCTGCTGCCTGCCCAGGCAGCTCACTTCACCACAGAACAAGAAATACCCAGTTTTTATTTGGTTATTGTCAGGCCCTAAATTGGGCAAAACACAACCACGGGGCCTCCCTCCCGCCTTGTCTATTAAACCAGCAGAAGATGGTTTATCATTCCACATAGACTCTACTACCTGGAATTTCCCAGCTGCCACCTGGCAGATACGAGCATTAGGAGAGGAAAATAAAACCAGGGCAATGTATAAACTCCCCCAGGGACTGGATTTTGCAGGCTCTGAACATCAGCAATGCACAATCCTGTGTTTGCTGAGGTGAGGGAGTGCACAGGGACAACCCTGCACAACGAGCCCGTTAAAACACCGCGTGGTGCCTGAGATTTAAGGGGCTCAGAGAGATGAACCAGCAGCACAGGTTGCTCTGAAATGGGAGATTTTTGGTTGTGCCTTCAAGAGGGAGAGGTGAAGGTTATCAACAGGCAGCTGTGGGGGTGAGCAACCAGGGTACCCAGAGAGCGGTTGCTTTGGAAGAGGTGTAGACATCCCTGGGTTGACCTCAGCTAGAGGCCCCACAGGATGCCACAGGAGCATTCTTCCCAGAATTTCTGATTAAAAACCTGAAAAGGAGGAAACTAATGAGCTCTATTTCCATTAAAACCCAGGGGAGTGTTGTCACATCCATGGCTACCACTGCAGGGGTTTGCTAGGGAAGGAGAGCTCTCATCCTGGGGACATTTTCAGAGAGGCCACATGTTTGACAATGACAGCTCTCCAAAATGTGCTTCCCCAGCAAAGTCTGCAAAGCCCACAGTGATTTTGGGCCTCAGCTGTAAGCCTCTTCTCCTTGGGACAGCAACCCAATGCTTCATAACGACAGATGCCAACATCTGATTGTTTGTCACTTCTTGAGAGAAATGTCTAGCAGCAGCACCTTATTTCTCACCAGCATCCTCCACTCTCCAAATTCCTGCAAATCATTTGGCAGATGTCCTCCTCCCCCCACAAACTTCTGTTCTTTTAAAGCTTACTTTGAATAACTGACACAACACTCCCTGCTAATCCCAGAGACCTCAGCTGACACCACCAAGGACCCTTCTCCCAACCCCCAGCCCGAAGGGTGGGTTAAAGACCTAAGTATAAAGAGCACAAGGAAAATAACCACGAAACCTTTACCTAGCAAGAGATTTCCAATCATTTCTTTAGCACAAATACCATTTTCCAGACCATGCCAAGTGTTGCAGAGAGGCTCTGGCCCAGCAGTGCTTCTCCTGGGACCGGCGTGGCCATGGTGGGGAGGGCTGGTGGGCCAGCTCCAGAGGAACTGCTCTGGGCTCCTTCACAGCCCTCAGGAGCTTGTGGGCAACCAGCAGTCCTTAAACTGGGCCAAAACCCCCCACAAATCCTTTGTTTTTCCAAGAATGCTGGACATCATTATCATCACTCCTATTCTGATTTGCTTTTTCCCTGCACATTTGACATCTTTGCCCATGTTCAGGATTTAAGACATTTAACCAAGTGAGAAACTTGTTTCCTGGTGAAATGCTGATAATTCAATGAAAATATGAAGCATAAAAACAACAGCCAGGTCTCAAAGAGCTTGGAGAGGTGGGCTGGCTCAACTCCAGTAAGATGCCCTTCTTCATTCCCAGTGGGACCTGGAAGCCCTGCTGTAGCTACAGCCTGCCTCCTGCCCTTTGCTTCCAGCAATTCCCAACCTCAGGTCCCTGATCCCTGTGCTGGATGCAACAAAATGTTCAAAATTCACAAACAAACCTATCAAAGGCAGAAACCTGCTTATTCAGATAACATTAAGATTTACCCTGCATTAGGCTGGGTCTGATTCCCACATGGAAAACAGGAAACACGGCGCACGCTTCCACCGGCGAAATCCTCAGTGGAAGCAGAAGGGGCATGTGTTTAATGATGGGAAGGATAGACCAATATTTTTAAGACAAATTGAGGCAGTGAGGACTACTGAGCAATCAGATCTATTTAAGGATCAGCTTGGGAGTTTTTACAACTCCAAACAGCAATAGGATTTTGCTGTAAGCGTGCTATAAATACAGAGCCACGGCGGGCGGGGAGGCGGCTCTGCAGCATTTATAAAGACATCAAAGTAGGGAGGGTAATGCCAGAAATAAGCTGTCGTTCTCAGGGAAAATGTGTAAGTGGTTGGGAAAACTCGTGAAGTTTCACAGACTTGGGGCAGTTTGGGGCTGGGTGGTGCTTTTCCCACACCCAGGAGGTATCCGGGTGCTTCCTGAGCAGAGAGACAGGGTTGTGCCTCCTCCACACCCACAAATGCTGTTCCCCCTGAACACACTGCCAGAAGAAGTGGCACACAGCAACAACGAGCTCAGAGCTTCATGGAGAGGTCAGTTTGGAAAGAAAAGGGGGCTCAGGTCCTCTGCAGCACCCACCCAGCTTGCATGCTGCTCACGGGTCTCCCCCTGCAAAGTCCTGCCACCCCCAGCCCCACAGCACTGTGCTGCTCAAAGGAAAAGTCAATCTGCATTTGATTTTTAATAAGTAGCTAAAAGAGCCCTACTTAAGTGTCCCAGCAGTGGCCCTGCCGTCTGCTCTTCACTGCAAGGGGATGTCATAGCAACACTCCAAGTGTGACAGACAGCTCCTCTTGTCACTGCAGAGCTCTGGGAGGTGAGACTTCCCCATGTTCTTCATTTCAGGAACTAAACCACTCCCGTCCCATTAGGAATTGATTCCTGATGCCACCACATACCCAGCAGAGCACAGCCCCATTCCCACCAAAGGCTCTGGCAGGCACGGGGCTCAGCGAGCCGTGCCGCACGCATCCCAGTCCCAGCAAACAGCCTCCAGTCCTGATCCCCAGCAGCATCTCAGGGCTTCTTGACTGTAAGCAAAGGAAGGAGCACAGCAATGCTGGAGATGAGGGTGAGAAGGATGATTCAGTCCTACAACCTCTAGTTTTCAAAGGTCCCACCTGAAGCATGCCACAGTGGGACAGCAGCACTGGCACCCGGGGTGGGTGCTGGGGGCTGGTACCCCACACAGTGCTTGGCAAGCACAGGCACTGCAACCAGACTGAGCCTCTGCTCTGCGAGGAACACCACAGCCTCTGCCACCCACAAAGGGGCTTGGCATGCGTTTCCTGGGAGGGACAGACAGAGGGAGAAGCCAAGGGATCGGGATGCCAGCCTGGGAGAGGTGGCAGATGGCAGCGGCGGGGTCAGAAACCCGTCCCCGTGAAGGGTCAGCAGAGCAGCTGGTGACAGCGAGCTGCAGCGCGGTGCCGCCCCGGCAAAGTCACGGCGGTGCCAGACGAGGAGGCTTTGCTGTGCAAAGTGAATCAGCTCTGGAGCAGCTTTGCCAGGAGCCGTCCCTGCTATTTCTGATCCACACCCCGCCGCGGTGCACAAGACGCCTTTGCGAGCCGCAACCTCCTCCCTCCTCCAATTCCTTCTTGCCAGCCAAGAGCCGGGACAGGAGCCAGCCGGCTTCCAGCTCCTGAACCTCACAGTTTGTCACTTCTCACGACAACCCTGTCCTCACACGGGCTGCTTGCCCGTGGGGGGCAGCAGCACCCCCGCCGATGGGTGCCAGCCCGTTAGCCGCTCGCCTCGCTCAGTGTTAGCTGCTGCCGCTCATTAGAGGTCATTAGCAAAATGCCTCCACCACAGAAGCGCTCGCTGAAGGCTTGCAAAAGCTTTCACTCAAGCTTCAATGAGGTTGTGTTCATAGACAGCAAGGGTGCTGTTACAGCCCTTGCCAACCCACAGTGTATCTCTGGGCAGGGAATCTGTACTGAAGCCACCCTCCGCCCTGGGATCAGACCAAGCAGTCAGCATACAGCTCATCCCAGGGCTCACCGAATGCCCCAGTGCTGGGGAACACACAGGGAAAGCCTAGGATGCTGTGACATCTCTGGGCGGAGGCACAGGGATGCCATCAGTGTAACTCACTCATTTTTATCAGGCTGCACTCAGAAGCTTTGAAGAAAGTGTAAGAGGCTTGTGATGGTGAAGGGCTGTACAAGAAAAGATGCAGTTTGATTCTCAGGACATCTGTACTCAGGAGCTGAACTTGGGATGCCTTCCATAAAAGCCAGTCAGCAGAAAGGTATAAAGTTTCCCTACATCCCTGTCTTTTTCCTGGTCACCTTTGAGCCCCTGTGAACTGCACAGCCTGAGCTCACTGCACAGGATCCCTTGGGGGAACTTGGAGAAAAACCTCCTTGAGCAGTCAGTAGGCCATTCATGGGCCTGAGCAGAGCTGAGGGCACTGGCACACAAGCAGGGACTAAGGAAAGTGAGAAGACCAAAGGGATCCAGCCAATAGCTTACAGGAGCTTTCTGCCAAGAGCTACAGGTAAGGTGGCATCAGCCCTGAAAATCAGGAGTGCAGGGACACATTTACACTCTCACAGAAGTTACCTGACCTTTCCCAAATGCCACCTTCAAATTTTGGATCAGAGGTGGCCATCACGTTGCTGCCTCTCTGGAAGGCCAAGGACAGCGCATCCCCAGAGGGGTGTGTTTTGTGAGTCACACAGATATCCAAGGCCAACTTCCCAGATCTCTCTTGTGCATGTGGAGAGACAAATCTCCTTACCAGCTGCCCTCATTTCAGCTGGGATAGAGTTCATGTTCTTCCCAGCAGCTGGGGCAGCGCTGCGTTTGGGATTCAGGATGAGAATCATGTCGGTAACACACGGATGTTGGAACTGCTGCCGAGCAGCCAGGGGCTTCTCACCTTCTCACATGGCCCCACCAAGGAGAAGGTGGGGGTGCCTGAGGAGCTGTGAGGGGACACTGCCAGGCCAGCTGGGATATTCCATAGGAATATTCCCTATGGCGTCATGCTCCAGAGAGAGCTTGGGAGCTGGTCTGGAGGCAGCACAGCTCGGGAACCTCCTGAACATCACCTCTGGGTGCTGAGCAACTGCACCGTGCATCACAGTAAATCTCCACGGTGCTCCACGGGTGCAAACCATTGAGTAAGTTCAACACAGACTCCCTGTGCTTCCATAGGGAAGTCAGTGCTTGCTGAGACACGAGTGACAGCGGTTCCCCTCACAACAAAATGGCTTCAGTGTCACCCCAGCAGCCACCAGGCTGTTACAAACAGCCCCAGCCACCCGCCCCACAGCACCCACCTTCACCAGGGTTAGCCACTAACAGCAGAGCAGGATGGTAGCGATTCCTCACAGCTGAGGCCTCTGACAAACAGCAGCAGGCAGCCAAGGGCAGCCAATTTATATTCCCCCAGTATATATTCTTAAGTATGGCAGTCACCATTATGGAAGCTATCAAAAAGCCAGCTCTGACCTTAAATAAGTGTGCTCCCCTGTCAGGCAGCTCCCGGCGGGGGAATTTACGAGGCAGATGCTAAATTCAGGGCAGGAAAAACAGTTGGGTTCCTCTTGCTACAGACGCAGCCCAAGTTCACCGTGCAGGGTGCAGCCACCAACCCTCAGCTGTTTGCTTTAACCCTTTGAGGCTTCAGGATGAGAACCCACCTAATGCTGGGGTGCAGCCGGCTTCTGGCCCGTTCAATGTGACCATCTACACACCAGCACACAAGTGCCCAGGGCGCTAGGCTGTGTGGTGCCTGGGATGAGAGCCTGCCCACACCTAGATGGCTGCACTGGGTGTGAAGAGCACAGAGGAACAATTAGTTCAGTGATGTTACTAACAAGAAACAGTGCTGGCACAGCATGCTTACAGGGCGGGTTGGCCACCTCTTGCCTACCCTTTCCTTACCAAGAATCTTGCCTAAAACAGAAAATCTTCCCCCTATCTTTTGAAGTCTCATTCACTCATCATTCCTGTTGTCTAACTAAGCCATTCTTCTGCAGAAGTGGACTCCATGGCACGATGTGCTGGCCACCTCCCTTACACCTCTTTCTGCTTCAGCAGTGCTTTGAGGAAAACTCTTGTTTATTTTTATGAAGCCAGCTGGCAATTACATTGCTCCAATTTCTTTTACATACTAATTCAGAAGGAAAAAAAAAATCACTCAACTACTTTTCCCTCCCTTCAACACCACTGCATTTTTTACTGTTTATTAAATGGTGCTGTTAATTTAAGGCCCATTCATCATTTTCTTTGTAAGAAACTACCAATGAATCCAAACTAATTACAAAAGTAGAGGGGGAAAAAAAGAACAGACACATTTTTTCCCCTATTGAAAAGCTATTTGGGGAAAAAAAGTAGTTCCCAAAGTAGCCCAGTCAAGGTGTCCTGTGTTACCCAAACACACTGCTCTCCTTAATCAGGGGGACAACACGTGTGCTGCCAGCTCATCGTGCCAGCCTTGCCCAAGGAAACCCCATGGGGCTGCAGCTGTGCTCTCATTCTCATGGGGGGCCAGGGCTGGCTGTGCCATGGAAGCAGCACCAGCCTCACACACAGCTGGTCTTTGCCTTGAGGGGCTGCTCCAGGGAAAAGCTACTGGGAAATAAAGCCTCATTTCCCTTCGTTTTGCACAGAGCCAGGAGCAGCATTTGGATTTTGAAGGAGGAGGAAAGGGCCAAGACAGAGGTTGCAGGAGGAAGGAAGGGAAAGGAAGAGGGGTGATGTTTCTCAAGCATTTCTCTCCTGGCTTGACAAACTTAAAAGCAAGTGAAAATACAAGTCAGCCCTGGGCAGAGCATGGGCAGAGCCACAGCTGCTTCATATCTCCTCCCCACCAGCAAGGGGACCCATAGCCCCTGAGCAGCGACCCCCTGCTCTGCTCACACCACCTCTGCTGCCTCCCCTCCTGTCTCAGTCTCTCCTGAAGCGCCCTGGAACCCAGCCCGGCTTGTTCAAGCTCCCAACACGTCCTGAATTTTAATTCCCTCTCATTTTAAGTCATTTGTCTCTTTTTTTAAACCAAGTCACAAGGAGAACAAGCCAATTTGTTATTAAACCCAAACAAACCTGCAGAGGAAGCCTGGTCTGTCTGCTCCCAGCACACTGCAGCGTGTCCAGCTCAGAGCAAATACCTATTTGAGGGGGACAAGTAACGAACTGGGGGCACAGAACTCACCATACAGCCATATCCACTCTGGAAAGATGCTACAGGCATTGTACACAAACACTGTGCACACCAGCAGCCAGGCAGATGACCCAGTAAATGGGTCATGGCTTCATGGCAGGTCCATGAAGCACTGCGCAGCGTCGGCGGATCAGGGGATCGTGTCCCCTTGGCACTCAGTCAGCCACAGAGGACATTACTTGGTGAAGAGCAGGTCTGAAAGGCAGTGCCCCAGAAACTCAGCTGGGAATGCTCCCTGCCTGTCACCCTGCAGTGACACGTGTCTGCCACAAACCTCGGGCTTGGGATCACTCCCTATGCCCAGGCACATCCTGCATCACCAAGCATCTATCCACTGAGAAGTGACCTGAGCCAGGAATCACTGTGAAGCTGCTGGAGCAGGGTTGGCTCCACAGAGCTCTGTAGCCCACTGGGACAGGGGATGTAGGCTATGGAGTCTCTGACCCAGCCTTTCCCCTCTCTCCTGCAGTATTTTTCTCAGGCCCCACATTGCTTCCCCCATCCCTGTAACTGAAGTTACTTTGGCTGGGATGGGCTTTGCTCCTGTGTTGCTCTAGCACTACACTGCCAGGGACACCTGTAAACAAAGATGTTAAATCTCCCTGGCCCCAGTATCCACACCAAGGAAACACAACCATGCCTGAGCATCGTGCCCTACCCCAACCCCTGTGACCACCACGACCTTTCTGGGGCAGCCCCAGGGTACCACAGCCAGCCTGAGGAGGAGCAGAGCCTTTGCTGCACGCGGCGCCTGGCTGGATGTGCTTTTTGCCAAGTAGTAATTACATCACTCTTACCCTTTCACACAGCTGCTTTCACTGCTTGCCTGGCTCTTTCACTGTCCTCTTTCACAGCCTGGGCACCTCGCAGGGATGCTCACATGCTACTTTCCAGCACTCTTATTAGGGGCTTTTCTCTTTCCTGCTGACAACCTGCCAAGCTAACACAAGCAAAGGAGGTGTGAAAGTGAAGGAGAGCAGAAGCGTGTGACAGGTTTCTCTTTGCTCTCCTCATACCCACCCAGCACCAGTTCCTGAGATGAGCAGATAGATGCAAACCCCTCTGATTAAGCTGCCCTGGCAGCCAGTGCATGTTCCAGCTGGCAGCACCGCTGGGACCAGAGGGGTGGGAGCTGCCAAGGGGCCAGTGCTGGGTGATGTCAGTGCCTGGCAGGCATGCACAACACACCTATGCAGGTCCAACTGCTGATGGTGATGGGACAGGGAAAAGGCTCTGAACTCCCCCAAGCCCCATGGGCCAGAGCAGCAGCTCGGGTAACCGACCCGACTCCTCATGGACAGACAGACCCAATTTCTCAATCAGACAGTGTAAAAGCACATGGTTTCAGAGCAAGGGTGACAAGAAG
Organism: Gallinula chloropus; assembly: GCF_964237585.1. Classification (NCBI taxonomy): domain Eukaryota; kingdom Metazoa; phylum Chordata; class Aves; order Gruiformes; family Rallidae; genus Gallinula; species Gallinula chloropus. The sequence continues at coordinate 16,521,965 of NC_140100.1, read as the reverse complement.
AGGTGTCACAGCAGCACAGCACATTCTCAGGAGCATGTTGCTGCCTTACCTGGGCTCTAGCACTGTTGGCCAGCGAGCTTTCCCAGCAGCCCATGTCCTGTTTCACTCTTAATTGGCACTCAGGTTGGTTGCAATGAAACCTCTTGACTGTGTACCTCACCAGGAACATGGCACTCAGAATGAATTTCTGTCAGTGAATGGAAAATTTAGAACAAAAATAAACATGGAGGGGAAAATGGGAATCTTCCTGGGACATGATGATATTCCACAAACACTTCCCACCTTAAAAAAAATCAGAATACTCAAACCCAGTGAAAGAATTCCAAATAAAAGCATGTGGAAGCAGGAAAGGGGTGGTGATGCCATGCCAGTGGCTGCCCTGTCACTGTGTGTGGCAGCACGGATTGCCTGTGTCCTGCCTGCTCCGGGTGCTGTCCACTACTCACACTTGTCAATGCAAATGTGAATGGAGATAAAGCAGGCTAAATCACCAGTGTAAATACTATTTTAATGCATTAGGCTTTTAATCCTTGTCCTAATTCGTTGATTAATCATCTTAATTGGTGAGAAGACAACCTGTCGATCCTTTTCCATTTCACCACAACCCAGTGGTCCCTCCCAGTCACAGCCTGTGTCACCAGCACAGAAAGGGAACTGCTCTGAGTGCCCATCACAGCACCACATCCCACCTTCCCAAGGAACACATTGGTAGGGAAACCAAAATGGTGGGTTATTCCCCCATCTCTCCAGTCTATAGACAGACTCCTCCGCAGGGGGTGTTTTTCCTGTGTTTGGAGCAGCCTGGACACACTCTGAAGTACAACCCTGCACTTCCCATCTCATTTTAAATCCTGGGCCTGTGAGTAGTTGCACCAGAGTGAAAGGCCAAACCAGAGGCTGAGAGGACCGAGTGAGCTGGTGGTTTGATGGCTGGCCCATCGCTGGCACCTGGACACACACCAAGAGGCAGCAACAGCAAAACATTGGCATCCACCACACTGTTCCTGAGCTGGAGACCCTCAACTTCATCCCATCTCCTTCACACCTTCTTGTTATACAAGAGCACAGAGCACAACGTTGTCTCCAGACTGGCAAGCCCTATTCATAACTTGTACTTTCCATCCCTGGAAATGTCATTTATTTGGACAATACATTTGGGTTTTTTTTAAAATAACCCCTCAAGGTTATTACTCACCAAATTATAACAATCTGTCAGGTATGTGCACAGTGGAAACTGCCACGTAAAGCTCCCTGTCCCTTCTCCCACCAGCCCAAAGCTCAACCCCCTGAACACAATAAAGGAAACACATGCCAGCTTTTAAGATAACACTGAGACCATAACTCACCATCTCACTGTGCTACAGACCTGTTTGGTGTTCAAAGGGACATGAGACTAACAGGCTTCACGTATCCACTGAGTATTTATAGCTGCAGCATTCAGGAATGCAAATGGAAATGAATCAATGCCAGCAGGGATGCCTAAAAGACATAAGTGAGAATTACAGCAATTAAGAATGTTGTCTCGAAGGAAATTAGAACAGCCCATTAATTACAATGCCTTAAAGGAAAATAAACCAAAATGAGAACGAAAGAAATTAAAAACTCAGGAAATTAGCAGAAAAACAGGGGATTAGAAAAGATAATGAGCACAGTAGATACTCCCCACCCTCTTTTTATTAACAACAAAGAAATAGAATAAAGAAACAACAATAGGATCCAAACCACCATGAGTAACAGAGCCAATACGAGCTGGAGATCGATAGGCAGCACGCTCAAGGCTTTGCTCATTCCAGTCCAATTTGTTGTTAAATCCTGTGGAGACTGGTTCAGGGGGAAAGGGAGGGACAAGGGCTGTGCCCAGCTAATGGGCACAGTGGTGCTGTGGTTACGGCACCCAGGGAGCCCTGAGGTTGTGAAGAGACTGGTGTGTGTTGTACACCCTCCATGCAAGTGGGGTTTGCTGTGCTGAGACTGAGGTTCACTGTGCTGGCAGCAGGGCTCTGCCTGGGCAGCCCCAGGTGGGACAGTCTGTGGGAGGCTGCCCTTCCACCCAGACCTGGTGTGGCTGCAGAATGCAAGGGGTCAGGTTTACACTGAGGGATTTCTTAGCAGATCTAAACGACACTTTACGAATCTTTTTTTCAAAGCAAACTGAGGATGTGGTTTCCATCTGCAGCTGACCAGTAGGTACCACTCGTGGTCCTTGTCTGGCACTTGGCAGCAAGCCCTGTGCAGAATCCCTTCCTTCAGGGGGAAGACCCGTCAGGTCTGGGGTCTGCATGTCTCCAACACCAAAGACACAGACCCAAGCAGCAGGGTCTGAACAGGCATTGCTTGTGAAGTGCAGTCGTTGATGCTTCTTGCTGATGGCATCATGCTGGCTTTCAGGGCCATGAAACACATTGGTGCAGCCCCTAAACTGAAAGCCACCCATGGCTGCAGAAAGGTGTTTCTGCCCATCCAAATCACAGTGCTCTGCCTTCCCTCCCTGGGGCACCCAGAGGCATCCGGATGATGGGCTAGAGCCAGCCTGCGGCTCGCCAGGGCTTTACCAGGAGGGTTGGGCTTTAGGAACCTCCAGGCACTGATGGCAAAAGCAAAGGAACCATCTCCATTCCAGATCCCAGCTGGATAAACCAGCACAGCCACCTTCACTTCACCACAAGCTGGGCCTGGACCTTTCCATCTGCTGTCTGTCTGCACTCCCAAACGCCCTTCCCAGGTCCCCAACACCGTGGCAGCGGACACATTCAATTGCTCCTCCAAGTACAAGCTCCACATTCCCTCTCCTGGTAGCTATATATACATTCCATAGGGACTGAACAGCACCTGCTGACTGGATGAATCATCCACATCCGAGTCACAGAAAGGGAACTGAAGGCCCTCCAGTGCTGCCGTTGGAATTGATGCTACTGATGCTGCCAATTCAACTCCTGTTGCTGATACTAATCAGCAGCTCTTTAAAATGATTACAGCATTCAAGCAGGGCCATAAAACTACCAGGTGGGCTGTATTTTGTGCTGCTTCCCAGGTTTTCTACAGCCTTCCCTATAGGAATGGTTTTATTGGTCCCATCAATCGCTCTTACAGTCTTCAGCATGGGCAGGAGATGTCCTGGTGTTTTACTGTCCCATAGATATTGGGAATTACAGAGTCATTAGAACCAGCTTGGCACAAAATGCTGTTTTCATCAAACTCGGTATTTAAGGCAGAAATAGCACATTAACAGCTGCAGATTAACACAAATATAAATGTGTGTGTGAAATGGAAGATTTTCATTGTTTATTTAAAGGCCTTCTGAAGGGCATTGGCATGAGAGTGTACCCAGAAGCTCGCACCTTCAACGGGCCAGGCTGCTCTCCAGCAGATGCTGGCACAGAGAACACAAGCTGGTGAGTGTGAACCTGCTGCATCCAGCTCCTCTGCACGTCAGGGGCCTTGATGGAAGATCGATGCTTGGCTTTGCAGAGGAGAGCTCAGATGAGCTGAAATTACAGGCGAGTTCCTGGGGTTTGGGGCAGTTCTGTGTTGCTTGTTGGGGTTACAGCAGGTGTCTGTTTCAACTCGAAGATGAAGGCAGCCCGTTGGCTCTCAGTCATTTCAAACAGCCAGTCCTCACACCTCACCTGACTGAGTTTTGGTAAAACACTGACAGGTTCCCTTACAGCACGTTCAGACCACCCACAGTGCTCTCAAGGAGGAGGTGAGTGGGATGTCCTTGCAGTTTCCCTCCTCTGGAAAGCGACACTGTGCACAGAGATCCAGCAGTGCCCAGCCCGGCTCCCCCACCCCGCAAACTGGGGCTTGGGGGGTTGAGCTTGCTCTTCTGTCCATCCTGCTGATACACCCTAAACAACTTGCCCAGTAAACCTGCCAGAGGGATCTCACTGCTCCTGCTGGGGCTTACAGCTTGGTTCGGCACGAGGAAGAGGCGGGTGTCCCTTCGTGCCCGTGGAGCCTCGTTACGCTTTATGATACCAGGAAGGGAGAGGAGTAGAGCTGTGACCTACAGCATCCCTCTTGCTGTTACTTGCAATGCATGTCAAACACATCCAGTTTAGGTGCCCATATATCTGCTCCTGTATTTCAATCTACCTTGTGCCAAGGATGAGTTGATTGTGAACTTCAGGGCTGACTCCTTCACCGCTGACACACGCAGACATCTGGGGTTTTTACACACAGACACAGACAAAATACATGTAAACTAAAAGCTGTATAGGGGAACACTTCTGGCCAGCCTCCTAGCCTTTCAGCCACCTAAGAGAGGACACGGTGAGCAAGGCATCCCCCAAGAAATCGGTCTGTAAAAGTGCCCAGTACAGGGCAGCAGCAGGTTCATACCAAACCACATCTGATGCTGCTTGAGAAAAAGCCCCAGACAGCTCAATCCCTCTGATAAGCACAGAACTAAACCCCAGCAGAACACCTAATCCCCCACTAGCAGTTGGTGTGAACAACTGCCCACACGAACTGCTTTCAGCCCTGGCAACATCTGTTTGGGAGCTATTGCTGGACATTGACCATTTCAGAAGGTGGGCTGGCAGACCTGGATTGAGACTTAAGGTGCTGCTAACCTCTTCTGAAGGTGGGCTCTGAGGCTGGGACCCTGCCCATGAAACAGCAAGAGCAGGTCCTTCTGCTGGAGGTTATTTGCCAGTCAGACATGAAAGGAGAAAGAAAAACAGACCAAGGAATTCAGCTGAGCAATTACAGACAAAGCCCTTGCCAGTTCCCTGGTGCAGACTTTGGGGAACTTCAGCACGTTTGGAAAGTTCAGGAGTCTGGCTTTGCTTCTCTAACCATCCACTGTGAGTTCAACTTGTTCATTTTCTTTAATTAAGGAGGGAGGAGTGATTTCCTCTTTCAACAGTGTATTTCCCCAGCGCTGCTTTGGCCTTTCAGCATCGTGATGTGGAAGACACAACTTCACTGAAAAGGACAGCAAGGCAGATTCCTCTCCGTGCTCCCTTTTCACTTCTGGGAAGTTCACTGAGTTCTCACTCTTCCCACTAATTGATTCTGAATTGTAGCAACAGCTTTAATACAAATTACTGAACGATTGTATTTCAGCTCTAAAAGCTGTTAGGGGCAATTTACTAATGAATACATGACCTTCAGAAGCCTGCAGGAGAAATAGCACAAGGGCCAGCTTATTATCCATAAAACACTATTATTTGCCCCAGGACTAATATATTTATAGCTGATACAGACTTACATGCAGATTCATGCATACAAGGTTGAAATGCTTCTATAAGGATTTTCCTAGGAGTTACTGCTTCTCACCCTTTACACTTTCCATTCAGAGCCCCCCAGGCCTGTCCATATCCCTGCAAAGCCCTCTGCCCCACCAGACACACCATCCCAGCAGTGACCACTCTCCAGTCTCCTCCAGCTCCTCCATCCCTGCATCCCCCCACAGCATCCTGGTCTCCTCCATGCCTCCTTCCCCTGGTCTGAGTCTTCCCATGGCTTCATGTTTACCTCACACTGTCCTGCTTACACCCTTTGCCTCTGATTCAGCCCCACAGACACCACATCCTGGTGAGTACATGACAGCCAACAAGTACACCCGTACCAGAGTGCAGACTGGGTGTCCTTTAACCAGAGCTGTGAGCGCTTTGGGGTGCTCAGGCTGGTCCCACACCCCCAGTCAAGCAAAAGGCAGATACCTGAATGGTCTTCACTACATTTCAATGCTCAGGCACAGAGCTCTCCCCTGAGTTCTGGTTTTCCCACTCCCAGCATCACACAGTGAGTGACACGAACCAGGAACAGGCGCCATCCGGGGTGTTAATCAGCACTGGTGGTGCTGCACCCCCTGGTCGTGCTTGTGTGCTCAGAGGGATACAGGTAAAAGCCACCTCACCTTCACTTCAGCAACAGCTCTCTGCTCAAAGGAATTACTCAGAACAGAGAGGGGAGCACAAATGACATGAAGGAGGTGTCAGCCAGGAGCACTGGGGGCTCTGGGTGCCATTCTTCCCTACCTTGGGAGTGCTGAACACCAACAGCTGACTGATACAGAACCACCTACACACACTGCCACAGGTCACACATACCTGGAGAACATCTGCCTGCTGCATACATGATGCTCTGCTCCTCCCTGCCTGGCACTCCTCCAGCCAGGGGTTTTAAGATGCCCACATCGACTGGTTTTATTCCTTCTTACAGCAAACGTTCTGCCAGTAACAATATAGTTAATGGTTGGAAAGATTTGTTTCTGAGCATTTGGGATAATGTAGCTTTTCAGTTATTATGAAGCCATATTATTTTATAGACTCACCATCTCCAGCTTACTTTTATGTCCCCTGAATTTGTGTGCACAGCATCCAAGAGCACAACAGCCCACGAGCTCTCTGCCAAACACAGGGAAATCGTTGCCATGGGAAAATATCTGGAATAATCTTCTTATAACTTTTTAATGAAGATTTACACTCTCTCTGGGTTGGTTTGGGTTTTTTTTTTAAGGCTTTGTCTGAAGAATTTGGCAGCTGCTGCAGAGACAAAACTGGAGTGAATTAAATATGCATAAAGTCCCAACACAAGGAAGTCTGAATGACTAAAGTTATAATGTCAGAAAAATGTCATGAAAAAATGTTAGCTTTCAAGAGGCAGCAGCAGAGTGGAATGCATTTAACAAACAGCCCAGGACAGCTCCACAGCCAGTAACACCAGTGCTCGGTGCCCTCAGAGACGTTTCACTAATGTCTGGGTAATAAAAGTTGAACTCAGCTAAAAAGAATGGAAATGACACGTCCAGACTCCCTGAACTGCTCCAGTGGCTCCAGAAGCTGCTTCAGTGAATGTCAGATTTTGTTTCAAGTCCTTTTTATTCCACCACACTGTTTGAAATGTCTTCTCCATGGTGGTTGTTAGGGTAGAAGCAGTGGGAGAAAGTGACCTAACACTTCAGCAGGGATGGGCACAGATGAAGCTGGTGGATCTGGAGATGCCCCAGTCCCAATCTGCTTGGGGGAAACCCCAGCTCTATGATTCTATGATCTCTGAACACACTCAGGTGGGCATCTGAGCTTCAGACAGCAGCGCTGTGTGAGGAGTGGGAACAAATCCTTGATCTGCTGAGCTGGAGAAGCCACCAGCAGCCTGCAGCCATGGTTGGAGAGCAGGGTGAAACAAGGGGCCTGTGAGCCTCCACTGCCATTTTGAAACCCAGGTCCAGAAGACCAGCTGTGAGATATGGTATCTCAAGTACTTCTGGTGCCTGCCTGTGTGAGGACTCAGGGGTAAGCATGGGTGGGACTGAATGCTTCTGCTCTAACATGCCCCCCTCTGCCAGCCACCAGACCAGCGTCCCCAGAACATGCTCTCCCTGCAACTGGGTTTTTCCTTTCTGTTTCTTTTGCTGACAGGCACTGCCTGCAGCATCACCAGCATCCCCACCAGCAAAGGTTGTGTATGCCTGCAAGCTGCAGAGCCTCCCCAGACGAAGGGGAGTCGGGCTGTCAGTCAGACACAGCAAAAGTGCCAGCAGCCTCAGGCTTTTGGGTAAAATAAGGGAAAAAATAAATCTGGTTTTCAAAGTCATATATTGGGTCCTCAGAACTGATTTCCTGTGTCAGCAGTCCTGAGCAGCCAGGGGAGGAGGCAGCAGTGCCCAGCATCTTTCCCAGCAAATGGTCTGTTATCCTTCTCTGTGTCTCCACTTGCCATCAGCAAAATCAGCTCCCTTAACACAAGGTTACTCTGTTGAAATTTTTCGTCTTGATTAACTCCATTTATGTAATTTATTTTGCTCTTCTGATTCCTATTAGTGGGATCAATATTAATTTAAACCAGAACTCTGTGTGTTTTCTCTTGCTCCATTCAAGCAGATCAGGAGCTCTGCACTGCCCCTGATTGTACTGCTGACAAATTAACCTCCATCAGGACTGCCAAGAGCCAGCGAGGAGAGTGACTGCAACCAGCCTTCCCCTCCTGGCCCTGGCAGGGATCAAACGCCTGCAGAATGGAACAGGTCAGATGTGGGAGCAAACAGAACAAAACTGGGCATTGCTTGAGAAAAACAGGTCACACCTGAGAGCTCCTTCCTCCCAAAGGAAGCACGAGGCACTGCAGCAGTCATCCTCTGTGCAGGGATGAAGGACTTGCTCTGCTGGCTGAGTCAAGGTGGGATGGGGTGCAGAAGATGGCACAAGCTGACCGAGGCTTCCAGGCAGGTCTTAGTTTAGATGGGATGGCAGAAAATGCACCTATAAAGGAAGGAGCAGGACAGTGTAGTGTCTGCACATCATGGAGGAGGTAAACACCACGTGAGGAGTAATGTGAAGGGCAGAGGATCCTGGCCAGCCTGGGCACTCTGTGGGCTGTCAGGCATGGGGATGCTCAGCCAATCACTTGTGCTCCATTCAGGAAAACTATCTCTGATTGTGACTCCTGATGTAAGCAGTTAGTAACATTATTAATGTAATGATTAACTTGTGCAGTCACTGTAATAAAGGATCCCTGTAGCCCAGTGCTGAGCGCTCCTGAAAGGCGTGTTCCCACCCTGGGTTGGGGTGGCACATCGTTGGCAGCTGGCACTGCTGCAGAGGAGCTCTCCACAGCTCAGCACTTCGCTGCAGTCATCTGTTCCTTGGCAGCCTCAACTGTGCCAATGATTTCAGCTGCCAGGTCTAAGTTGGCCTTCCACAAGTTGTGTGGAGGAGAAGCTACAGTGCGAGCATCTCCAGTGTGTCCCACAGCACTGAATTCCCTGGCATTTCTTGCATTAGAATTCAATGATCTTTCCTCACCTCCAGGCTCCCTGCTGAACTTCCCAACGCTCTGCAAATCTGGGCCCTGACTTTTCTTCTCCCTCTCCCCAGGAAAATCATGGATTTTCTTCATTTGAGAGCAAGTGAAGGGAAAAAAGAAGTGAAAAGGAGAAGAGGGAGACTGCACATTTTCCTCTTCATGTAGTATTTCTTCTGCACAGGTAACTCTCTGTGGAAGTTAATCTCTGCCTGATTAGGAAATGATAAACACAGAGATCTCCCCAGGAAAGTGCTTTGTCCAGAGCAACAAGGCAAAGGAACACAACCATCCTCAGTCCAGCAAGTCCTACCAACCTTGTGTCTTCCTCCTCACAGCCCCTGGGCTGCCCCAGCCCCCTCAGTGATGGGTGTTTCACACATACCCATTCTGCTTTCCAGTGCTCTCCCCTTCGAGTTCTCCTCCCAGCACCGCCCGCTGTGGGGAGGAAGGATGAGTAAGGAGCATATCTTACCCTTCAGTTACAACCCAGGGCTGAGATACAGCTCTCCTCCTGCTGCTGTTATCACCTGCTCCGTGACAAAGCAGTAAGCTCACACTGACTCAGGGACACCCGCCACAGCCACCATATCACTCCTGCTTAGTCACCAAACCTTCTCTCAAGAGAAACGTCAAGGCAGAGGGGGGAAGGAGCAGCATGGGGACCGGTTTGTGCCGGGACTGGAGAGCTCCAGGCTGCACAGCGCCGGTGGAAGCACCATCTGCTGCGTGGAGAGCGAAGTGATGCTTCCAGGGGTACCCATCAGAGAGCGAGGGGACACCCACGGCTGCTCGGGGGGCTGGGGAGAGGTCTGGGCAGTGTGTGTAAAGCCCTCCGTGTGCTTTGCAGGGGTCAGCTGTGTGTTGTGGGAGGGATCGTGCCTGGCAGTGTCACACAAAGGACCCTGCACCTTTCCAAAGGGGATTCTTCTACAGGCACAGGACTGGGTGCTCCTGCAGCTCCCCAGCCCAGGGATGCTGTGACAGGCTGTGTGAGAGCTCCCAGCCCTCTGCAGCGCGGGGTTCACTGCGGGTTCTCACTTCACAGCCTGATGCAGCCCAAGCAGGAGTGCTGATGCTGGAAGGTAGGTGGGCATCACAACACACAGAGGCACCAGGCTGTGGAAAGATCTTGCTTAGTCACCTCTAAGTCAGTTCAGCATAAGCACCTACCTCACTGGCATCTGATGTCTAGCAGACTGCTCTGATTCCCAGTCCCACTGAAAGCCCCCTGCCCCTCGGTGGGGTGGGAGAGGCTGCAGCCTGCTTGGCTGCCTCTGCTCTCCTTCACTTTCCTCTGCAAGAAAAAGGGTGAGAAAAAAATGCTGTTTCAGGATTCAGCTGATGCTGCCCTTCTCAAAGTCACCAATAAATCAGAAAAGCACACAGAAAGGATTTGTTCCACAACCTCCCTCTCTCAGCACCCAGAGTTTCCAGCTACCATGGTGCCATTAACTACACAGTTCTGACCAAGCACTGAAGCAGAGACCTGACTGAGAGGTCTTGGTGGTTCCTGCAGCTCCCTTGGCTCCTCTGCCCTTGATTCATCTTAATGAAACACAAATTGCAACCTGAAGTTTTTGGCTAATCCCATGATCAGGTTAAAATCCTGGCTTCAAATACACTCAGCCCTTTTGGAACACAGCATTTGTGTCTGGATCAATTGTGAATTATGAGAAGTTCCCCAAAGCTTCCTGCATGTGGTATTTCCCCCCTTTCCCTTAAATAACCAACTGCAACAATCAGAACTCTACATGAGTTAAGGTGACATCCTTTTGGAGTAAAAAACCACTTATCACACACTGAGACCTCTCCCTCTTACAACCTCCCACCGTTTCCCACTATCTGCTGGACTTTCATGACTTTGTCAGCCAAATTATACACATTTTCCCTCACACGCTGAAGGCCTCCAGGAATTACATGCAATACATCAGATATGAAAGGTTATATTTACCCAGGTGACACACAAGGCCAAAAAGTCATGCTATAAAAGTGTTTACATGGCACAGCACGTACCTGAACCAGTCCCCAAAGACACAGAACTAGGCAGACTCCAGTTTTAAACCTCAGATTGCTTTGCTGCAGCTTCTGCCCTTCTCTCCACTCTCAGACTGACCTGCCCACTGAACTCAGAGATCTGTCTGAAATGAGGTGTGAAGAAAAACATCCTGGAGGAGCTCACCATAATCTGTGTGCTGTTATTCCCCCTCATGCAGCGGCCCCACGCTCATCTTTTCTTCCTATCAGTGTCACCAAAGCTGGAGCTACAAATAAAACAACTCCCCATCTCCACAAAGCAGCCCTTGCCCCAGCCATGCAGGAAGCTCCTGGTGTTGCCTTACAGACCAAGGACCTTCCACCTGGAGTTGGTTATTGGCTTTGGGTAAAGAGTCTATTTTCAAGGTCAGGTTTTTGTAGGAAATACTCTCTTTGGTTATTTCTTGGTATACAAGATCACTTTAAGCCAGTGTCCTCCCACTTTCTGAAGGGGTGACGTTGTTTTAAGAATAAATTCATCAACTCAGCAGACAGAACCCCTGACTAGGATATCTACATCAGCTTGTGATGTAATCGAGATCTGAACAGATGCCTCGAGGCTTTTGATTCACAGAGCTGTATTTTGAGGTTAGTTCTTCTCTTTCTATACCTGACTGTTCTCCCACATGAAGAGCATCAGTTGTGACAATGTGCCATGTTACAGGAGACATCTCACAACCCCCAGCCCCACTGCCTGGGTCAAGTTCCATCTGCCCTGACCAGAAAGACACCAAGATCTGGATCCACCGGGCCAAGGGTAACTCCCAGGTCTACAAACAGGGCTTGGATACAGCTACAAAGTGAGCTAAGCCTCGAGGACAGGGGCCTTTGGGTTCATGAATGTCTTTTTCTGTGGCTCCAGGAGTGAACAATTGGAAACTGAGAGTCTGGCAACAGTTTCAGCTCCGACTAAGAGATGTGTCTGTGTTGGTTCCTTCCAGAAACTTCAGTGCAAAGCCAGGACAGCTGCATATCCCACAAGAGCCTGCACAAGCACTGTGCTCTGGTCCTTGGTTTGGATTTGTTCTCTGCAAAGGTTCAGGCCTTCAGGGGAAGACCTCTTGAATTCTGTTGCACCTCTACGGGAATCCCAGATCTCAGATGCCCTTGCAGCATCTTCTGTGGCTGATACACAGAACTGCAGCTTCCAGGACCATTTCCTTGTCTCTCCTGGCAGTTAAATACCATCACCCCTCCACTTGAGAACGTTTATTAATGAAAGATGAGAGACTACATTTCAGCTTGAAAAATTAATGCTCCACCAGTAACATCCAAGAGCTCCCAGCACGGGAAGGTGAGGCAGCAAGCCAGCCTGCATCCAAAGGAACAGTCTTTTCAAGTGTTTCTGTCTTGGAACCACTCAGATCTTCCCAAAACGTCAAATTACACTAAGCTCCCAAGTCCCCCTGTTCACAGTCTTCAAAAAGGAGACACATCTGGAGAATAAGCTTCTGTATGGAGCTCCTGGGACATCTGACAGAAGTCAGGCTAGGTAATCCCCTTAAATCTGGGTGAATGACATTACTGAGACCTCTTCTTGCTAGGAATTCCTGCTGGGAACCTGTGCCTGCACTGAGTGAGAGTTTGGGGAGGATTTAGGCTTAACTGAGACCAAAAAGAGCTGTGGAAAGTTGTACAGGATGAGTGAAAAATCAAATACACTTGGCATCTACAGACAGGGTGAGACAACCTCACAGTGAGTGACACATCCCTCTTGGCTCTCCTGGTTCACCACAGCTCAGAGGTGACACACACACGCTCAGTGGCCCTTGCCAGACCCATCTTCTGAACTGCTTTGGGAATTTACCTACCTGCTCTGGCACAGCATCAACAGTCGATACCTGTAACGATAAAAGGGGGAGTTTCTCAGCTCAGCTGACCTGCTGTGGGGAGCTGTTCCTCCTTTTCATCAGCCTAAATCTTACCTGTACCCATCATATCTGGAGGCGGCTGCTTCTTCCCACACTGAGCTCCTGTGCCCCTTCTCCAAGCCGCTCACCGTGCCATATGTCTCAGTCACAGCCACCTCAGTGAGCAGCTCCCCTACGGAGAGAGGCTGGGGGAGCTGGGCTGGGTCAGCCTGGAGAAGAGAAGGCTGTGGGGGGACCTCATTGCAGCCTTCCAGTCCCTGAAGGGAGCAGAGGAACAGGAGGGAATCAGCTTGTTCAAAGGGTAGATAATGGCAGGACAAGGGGATGGAGTGAAGCTGAAGGAGGGAAGGGTTAGAGGAGATATTAGGGGGAAGTTCTTTCCAGAGAGAGTGGTGAGGGGCTGGAACAGGCTGCCCAGAGAGGGGGTGGATGCCCCATCCCTGGGGGTGTTCAAGGCCAGGTCGGATGGGGCCCTGGGCAGCCTTGTGTAGCTCCAGGCCTGGAGGTTGGTGGCCCTGCCTGGCAGGAGAGCTGGAGCTCTGTGATCCTTGGGGTCCCTCCCAACCCAGACCAGTCTGGGATTCTATGATCCGAAGAAGCCCAAGTCCATGTACCCACCCTCACCCACCCTCTCAGCACTGAAAGCCCATGCTTGGCCCAGCTGTGCCCTCCCTTTTTGAAATGGGTGGTCAAACCTGGATAAAGGTTTTAAAAGGTGGGTGCAGGACAGATTTATACAGCAGCACAGCAACGCTTTCTGCTGTATCCTCCAGGCCTTTCCCAGTAATTCCTCCCATTCCAGCTGGGGTTTTGGTTTGTTTTTGCTTTGCTGCCAATTTGACAATATAATGGATAGTTCTATAAAACCACTCAGGAAAGAGATCTCGGAGTTAATAGCTAGTTCAGAGACCATCACTGCGTGTGGTTTTCCTCCCATGTGCATCACTGCACATTTATCAACACTGGGTTTCAGCTGCCATTTTGTCAGAGCGGGTGACAGGACAGCTCAGGGATCCACTCCTGCCCTCACCCTGCCCCAGGGCTTTGCTCTGCTGAACTCACTGCAAGCTGCTCAGAGCTCCACATCAGCACAGGGGGACAAAGCTGCTGGCAAGCTGCACTGACACAGAGCAACTCATTCCTGTTAAACATCTCCTGAAAGCCGAGGTACAGTGGGGCTGCCCTGCAGAGTCACTGGAAGGAACTGGGAGGATCTTCCCACCTCCTTCACCCCCAGCATGGAGCAGGGAGACATGGAAAGCACATGGTCCCGAACCAACGTCACTTTTACAACTCCCAGAACACACTGTACATGCACATTGCAGCAGAATACTGAAGGATAAGACCTCAGAGAGGCAACAGATCATGTTATGATGCCAGCCCTGCAACCCCCTTCGACATGATTTGATGCACAGAGCAGGCTGCTTTCCTTCTCCAGAGAATTTCTTCTGTGGCAGCTAAACCCCCCATGTTTAAGAAATCAGAAGTTACTTTCATGGCTAATCTGGTTCCCAAAAAGACACTCACTATCTCCTTCAAACAGGAGCATGCCCGTGTTCCCACTGAAGGCAAGGGAACTAACGGGAGAGACGGGCACTTCTGGAGCACTGGTTCAGAGCGGGTCCCTGGGAGTGCAGAGGCATCCCCAGGCAGTGAGGAACACCAGTTAGGAGCCCTGCAAAGCACACACAGCCTGTGGTTGGGCACAGGGGGTTCAGTCATGTCACAGCACCGTGTTCTCTGACATGACAGGGTTGTTAGTCATGCAAGAGAATGTTTGCAAACACAAGCACTCTGAATCCAGGACTTCAGCTTAGCTCCAGAACCCAGCAACACAAACAGAAAACGTGGGTTTGGTTTGGGGGGGAACTCGGGTGGTTCAGGCCCCTAAAGTCATGTTTATGGTGGTAACAGAAAGAGGCCATACTTCAGACGTGGCAGACACCTGCTCTGTCAGGTAAGCTGTGGCAAACCTGCCTGTTTAATGATCAAGACTGAATAAGAGACCTCGAAATTTAGGCTGGAGGTAGTCTGGGTTATCCCTCCTGCAGGAAGTCACAGCAGCTGATACACGAGAGGCCCGTGACCTTAACAAGGGCCGAATCTCTACGGATGCAGACAGCCCTTCACTGTGTGGCATTCCAGATTCAGGTGGACATTGCCAGGCTCCTCTGAGAGGAGACAGTGTTGTCATTCCCTGACTGCAGCCACCCAGCTCGCTGCAGTATTCACAGGGAGAAGCACCAGCCCCGCGAGCCCGGCAGCAGGGCCGGATGGCTGGAAGCACAGCTCTTCCCAGAACCCAACGAGCCCAAGGCCTCCCAGACACTGACCAGCATCTGACAGGTTCATTTCTGTCTCACTGTGAGCCTCTGCAGCAACAGACAGGGCCATAAAACGCAGCTAGAGAGTAGGCCTTTCAAGGAAGAATGCTATAGCTCCCTCATATGGCACAAATCACATCCTTTGTCGTGATCAGTTTAACAGTAACCGTCCTATTCCAGCATGTCATTACCTTTATTTAGCCCATTGGTTACCCTGCAGTGATGATCTCAGGGAAGCTGTGCTCTTTGTGACGTGCCATCCAGTTGTCCCTTAAATCAGAGATGCCTGACCACAAGAATACCAGCAGGGATGTGAATTACCTATGAACAAACAAGGATACAACTCATAAATCAGGAAGAATAATTTCTGTTCTTTCCAAACATGATAATCCATCTTGTAATAATTGCCTTCTTGCCCTGGGAGCTCTGTCAATACAGAGGGCAATGGGTCTCTCTGACACTTCTTGCCTTCAGAGCCACTCACCCCATACCACAGTTCTTCTCCTTAATCCCTCTGACCCCAGCAGTTGTTATGCTGTCCTTCAGAGCATCTGCTGCAGAACATCACTCCTGGCAATGAAGCTGATGGCGTTATGTGAAAGGGGCCATTAAATCACCGTTATAAAATAATTTTTAACCTACATTATTGGGGTCACTAATTAAAAATCAATTCCTTTCTGTGAATCTGACAGTAATTCTGGCTCCAATGGGCACAACACGATTAACAGCACGTCAGGTAAACGCAGCTGGGAAATGACATTTTCATTAGTGATTTATTGGGTGTGAAATTTCCACTGTGGTGAAATATTCATGAACAATGCAGGTTAGAATGTCTCCATAAATACCCACCTTACTAATTACTGCTGAAGCCCACACTGGATTAAATGTTCACAAAGCAAAGCACCCACAAGCCACCAGAGAATTATCTAGGATGAGACTTTCAGGGAGAAACCAGAAGTACACA
Source organism: Gallinula chloropus (assembly GCF_964237585.1). Lineage (NCBI taxonomy): Eukaryota > Metazoa > Chordata > Aves > Gruiformes > Rallidae > Gallinula > Gallinula chloropus. The sequence continues at coordinate 16,506,018 of NC_140100.1, read as the reverse complement.
AAGCCCAGTAAGCAGTGAAGTCAGAGGCTTTGTGCTGATCTCAGCACATCACCTTCTCTGTCCCCATGGAAGAAGAAACTGCAAGAGAAGGCAACGTGACACAGTCCCTATTAGCTGCTTGTCCTGCTAATGAAGAGTGACAAGGACCCATCCTGGGCTTGAAGACCAGGAGATAGAAAAGGAACCAGCTATTCGTTTCGTGCCCACATACCTCTGGCTGGAGCAAGCTGTGTCCAGATGGGCACTAGGCAGAGCTGTGTGACCCAGGGTCTGGCACTGGAGCAATTCCCTCTCCATCACAGGCTCACCAGCAGTGCCAGGGCTGGGCAAGCTCTGCCCAACCCCATCTCATGCCACTCCTCCTCCATCCAACGATACCCTCCTCAGCCATGCAGTGCCTGCAGAGCAGAGCCTGCTCCGCTCAGCGTGGGGCTCAGCTGGCCATGGCTCTTACACAGCATCACAAGAAGGACCAGTCATCACAACACCCAGAAAGGTTCAGATGGGCAACAGGACCTCAGCAATCAGAGACCTCCCACCTTGTCAGTGACCCTCTGCATAAATGGCACAGCCAGCAGAGCCAGAGGTAGCAGCTGGGACAAACCAGGCACCTTGTACCTGCTGACTGTGGGCAGAAGAGGTACCTGCTCTGGGGACCACCAGCAGTTGCCTACGACCTTGTGCTGGCTGTTACGTGCAGCCAGAGCAGCGCCAGCCCACAACCTGCAAAGGTGAATTTAAGCCATGTTGGCTCCCCATCACTGGCACCTCTGTGGCTTTCTTATTTCTAATGAGATCATGTCAGAGATCTGCATTAAACCACTCAGAAATCAGGCCCTTTCTCCAGTGGGAGAGACTGGAGGGGAGGGCACCAAGGAGCCCTTGGGTTGGGATGGAGACCTCATAAACCTCAGTGCCTTGCTAGGCATTGGAATGGGCTGTCCAGGGAGTGGAGTCGCTGTCCCTGGAGGGATTGAATAGATGGGTAGACACAGTGCTTAGGGACAGGGGTTAGTGGTGGTTTTGGCTGGAGAGGCTGATGGTTGGACTTGATGATCTGAAAGGCCCCTTCCAACCAAGAGAGTTCAGTGATTCTATGATAAACTGCTTCTGCTCTTGACAGGTTGGCAACACAGTGCCCCCAACATAAACACATCTTGCCTTAGCTTGGGCAGCAGTGGGCAGGAAAGGTAAACCTGCTTTCCTGATTGAACAGGATTTTCTTTCTTCTTCCCATTGGTAGTGATCCTCCACATGATAAATCACTTTAGCAAGGTATTATGCATTACTTAAGGTAATTTCTCTGAACCATTTGGTCCTTGGACACACCAGACCCTCTCTCTCATGCTTGATACCATCAGGCTGGGATGGCTTTAAGAGCATTTGTTTTCAGCAGGATGAGCTGTGCTGGGTGACAAAGCCCAGGCTGGGAGAATAAAGAGATGGCCACAGTTAATAACCTGTTAGGTCTTCCCCAGCCTTGACAGCTTCTGAATAAGAACATGCAAAATAAAGACACTTAGAGAGAAGCACCATCATCAGAGAACTTCATGTTTTGTAGATTGGAAACTCCAACCTGTTTAAAAATAGCTTTATGAAATCCAATTTTGCACAGTTTGGACTAAATAGAAGAAACTAAAGCAGGCAATGGAAATGCAAAAGCAGTGAGTTTAAGTGAATTGAGCATCAGAAGCTGCTGGAAGATAACAGCTTCAGGAGTAATCCATTCTGGTCACTGCCAGCCAGCGCCAGGGCTTCTGCATCTCTCTCAGAGCTCGTTGTTAAAAGCCTCACTACATATTACTAACATTGTTGTTGCTGACTGAAGTGCTTAGCAGTGACACAAACATCACTCAAAATCAAATTATCAGATGTACAGACAACATACTCCAGAATTTAATAGCGTGTTAAATGATTGCAGGGAAATGTTCTGTGAAGTCACTGAAGCAGCAGCAAAAACTAATTCAATTCTCAAATGAGTAAAAGTGAGAAACTGTTCTTATAAACCCAATAGTGTAAAAGCTCGTGCTGGCACAGGCTGCTGACAGGCAGGGGAGGGAGAAGGAATTCCTTCCCCTAGCCATAAATACCTAGTTTTGGTGAGTGATACAGTTCCCCTTGAACCAGGGCTGCTCTGTGTGCCTGCAATGACAGCGTCCCAGACAGTTCTATGAGGAATGTTACATCTTCAAAAGAGCAGCCAGGATTCAAAACTCTTCATCAGTAATCCCAGTCTGATGCATATATGGATCTCCAGTGAAAGAAAAATCATCTTAAATTTCCAGAAGCTACTAAAGAGCAAGAGCAGAGCCTTTCTCTTCCCTTCTGCAGCACACCACACCCAGCCTGGAATCTTGCCTGGCACTTGAAGGGTTTCCCATGGCCCTGACTTAGTGAAATGTGTACTGACCCTTGCTTGGCTTTATCAGCCTTGTTTGGGCAGCAGCCCCAGGTGAGCTGCCAGGCAGGAGAGAATCCCACAGCCTTTGCTGCTTCCAAAATCCTCACATCAACAAGAAAGTTTTCACAATACCTCCTGGGCAAGTCCAAATCAGCTGCAAACGCACTGATGTGTCCACTCTGAATATCTCCCTTAACTCTGCCATTCTCACTTTTTGTACTCCCAAATAACATCCAACTTCATTTCCTCTGGATTTGCCACTAATCTCCTTGTGTCAATAAGGCTCAGAGAGATGACTAAAGAAAGGCTGCCCCGCATCCCAGATGCCCATGCTGAGCCATGGTGCTGTGCAAGCAAGGAGCAACCCTTGTGGCCATTGCTGATTTGAGGTGAGGTGGAAGCACTACCCTGGTGAGACAGCAGTGTGGGGTAGGTGTGCTGAACTGAAAAGAAAACACCCTTGCCAGGTTCTTCATGGAAGAAACTGCTCCAAATGAGAATAATCAGTGCAGAGCAGATGCTAATCCCCATTGGGGTTCACCACTGGATTGTGCCATTACCAACTGCAGAAAGCACAAGTGGAAGTGGTAAGGAAATAGCTAAACAGACAGGTGCACAGTGCCACCTCTGAGCACGCCCTACTCATGCATTACAACTACTTGTAGTGCTCCCCCTGTATCTATATGTACATCGACACCGCACACACCACTTACCTCTGGCCCCACCACCAGCACTGAGTCTTCAGATGAGACCACCACTGGAGATGAACAGCTGTTCACAAGGTGAGGACCTGTGTCCAGAGAGAACTTCTAGAGCTATTATTCATATTACAAGCAAAAACTGCTCCTGTACTTTAATATGTTTGGAATTACATCAACCTCAACAACTGCAGGACTTCTGACTGTCTCAGGAACATACTGCTGAGTGAATGAAACCCCCTTCTTCTGTATGAGAGGGATTCAATCCGTGTTATTTTGGATCTTGTGTTATTTCTTTTGGAGAAGGGTTTCAATGGTGCTTGAGGTTAAGTAGCATGTAATTGAAAAGACAGAATAAATTGATAACAGTTTTATTAAAAGACATGCCAAAAAAATAAGAGCACAAATCTCGTTATAGCCAAGAAAGCACAGTATAGTTGAACTTTCTGCCTCTTATAAGCTCTTTTTTTATTAATGTTTTCTTGCCAGTGCTCAGCATGTCCCTAGCACACTGAGTGAGTTGCAGCAGTCACAGTGGTGCTATGAACGGCTGTGGCAGCAGCCTCTGCCTGTAACAGAAATGGGGTTTATAATCAAATGGAAAAGGCAAAAGAAGTTGTAAAGTTCCACAAATTCTCCCTCTGCAGAGCTGGTTTCTGTGGCTGGGCATGCAGCCCCAGAAATCTCACTCCTATTTATGCACCCATCCAAGCCTGCAGATCGATGCTCGGTGCTGGACATCCCACCAATTCCCCCTCAGGTCCCTGCACTAGATCAGGGGAGGCAGTGCCCTGGAGAAGGACTGTTCCCCGGTCCCCATGGGTGGGTGTGTAGCCCTGCTTATCCCCTCTCCTCTCCCCATCGCTACAGGCAGACCACAGGCTCTGGAAGCGCAGGGCAGGAGCTGTGCCCACACTCCCTGGGCTGCAGGGAGTTCCAGTTGTGTGACACCAAGAACAGCCCGTGTGCCCACACTCCTGGGGAGGAGACTATCACGGAGCACCCTGGGTGAGTCTCCAACTGGAGAAACCCTTCGGTACCTTGAGATTTCAGCCCTGGATCTGTGGCTCTGGGGAGTAAAGTGCCACCACCAATGGGAAGATGTTTATCACCGTGGTACAGAACAGGAGCATCTCAAACGTAACCATCTTCCAACACTGTGGGGAGCCCTCAGCACCCACAGGGCAGGTACAGCCAGGCTCTGAGCTGACATCCCAATTCGTTTCACTTACTACACATTGTGCTTTACATTTGGTCTTTCTCCCTTCTAGCTCTTATTAAAGCATCATTTAACTTCCCTGGCCTACTAATCACCTAATTCTGATCCTCACTGTTCTGCTGATCTGTCCAGCTTCAAAAGTTATCCCTAACAAGAAGTACCCTCTCTGTACTGGGGGGACACGGGCAGCGCAGTTCCAGACACACCACACACAGTCCTTTTGACAGGGGGTGCTGCAAAGCCCCTTCCCAGAAACAGAACTCATTTGCTCTCCAGAAATAGCAGCTTTTGTGCTATCAATAGATAAGGTTGCAGAGAGACATCACAGATATTGGATATCCTCAAATGGAATATTCCAGAATATAGATTTTCAAAGCACAGTTACTCTATATTCCCAGACATCAAAATGCATTAAGATGTTTTTAGGTGGATATTTGGAAACAGACAAACACCCATTTAGCTACCAGCTTTTCTACAGGGGCTCAGGACAGACAGGGACACAATCCCCAAGGACTTGCAATTACACTTGTAATCCTGCCCCTGCCTGGCATGCTTGAAAATGAGTAAACAAACCACAGAAAGACCAACAGAACAACTGTCCCACAGCAAGTACTCAAAGTCTCTGCTCAGTCATAGAATCCCAGGGGTTGGAAGGGACCCCCAGAGCCCATCGGGACCAGTCCCCTGCCAAAGCAGCTCCCCAGCTCATATTGCACAGGGCGGTGTCCAGACAGGGCTGGAATCTCTCCAGAGATGGAGACTCCACACCCCCTGGGCAGCCTGTCCCAGGGCTCCCTCACCCTCACTGGGGAAAAGTTCTTCCCCATGTTGGTGTGGAACTTCCTCTGCTCCAACTTGCAGCCATTGCCCCTTGTCCTGTCCCCACAGACACTGCAAAGGGGCTGCCCATTTCCCCCTGCATCCCACACTTCAGATATTGATAAACATTAATAAGGTCCCCCCTTAGTCTTCTTTTCTCCAGGCTGAACAGCCCCAGCTCACTCAGCCTTTCCCCACAGGGGAGATGCTCCAGGCCCTTCATCATCTCCATAGCCTCCTCTGGACTCTCTCCAGGAGATGCCTGTCTTTTTTATCCCAGTGAGCCCAGAACTGGACACTCCAGGTGGGGTCTGACCAGTCCCCACCCCTGCCACCAGCTTTGTTTCTGGCTATGGGCCACTCACTTTGTCTTTCCTCTTCTCTTTCCAGCAGGTACAATGCTACAATGAGGGGAACCTGATCAGGAAACACCCAATAGGTTCACCTGGGAAGCAGCAAACAGGCTGGATACAGCTGCTACATGCTTTAGAGGGTAGGAGAGAATGCTTTGAGGAGCAAATAGTATGTGTAAAGATCTGGGCAGGGAAAGAGAAAAAACAAAGGAAAGGAAAAGAGGAAAAAAGACAAAGACATCTCCACAAGAGAAGGTGGGGAGAAGATCTGGTCCCTCTGCAGTCAGTGTGAGTCTGCCTTTTGCTTCCCTGCAACCAGGCTTTCCCCATGAAAGACCTGGGCATCCTGCAGCCAAGCTCTGCGCCCGCTCTGTTTGATGCAGCATCACAGCTCTGCTTGCGGTGCCCCCCTTACCCATTTCACAACTCAGGGATTTCACAACAGCTGGATGCAAGGGGAGCAGCGACAGCCCACTAGGGCAGCAGCACAGAGGAGGGCACTGTGCTGGCATGCATGAATCGTGCCTGTTTGGGCTCAGGCAGGAATCTTTAACAAAGACAGGAGGACAATTCCTGCAGCAGTCACATTTTCCAGCACAGCCAGAATCCTTCAGCACCTGGTGTGCTCAGAACGTGCTCCCCAGTCCCACGTGTTACACTGATTTCTGACCTGATTACACTCCCAGGGTTGCTATCTGCAAACCTGTATGACATCATTTCTGCAGCTGATGTGTCTCCCCAGACAGCTGCTGCTCACAACAGAATCACAAGGTTGGAAGAGACCTTCGAAGACCATTGACTCCAACCATTCCCATCCTGTGCTAAACCATATCCCTGAGCACCTCATCAACCCCTTTTTTGAACACACCCAGGGATGGTGACTCAGCCCCTCCCTGGGCAGCCTGTTCCAGCCCTGACAACTCTTTCAGTAAAAACTTTTTTTTTAATATCCAATCTGTCCCTGCCCTGGCACAGCTTCATGCCATTGCCCCTTGTTCTATCTTCTGTCACCTGGCTGAAGAGACCATCACCCACCTCCCTACAACCTCCCTTCAGGTAGTTGTAGGTGGGGATAAGGTCTCCCCTCAGCCTTCTCTTCTCCAGGCTAAACACCCCCATCTCCCTCAGCCATTCCTCATATGATTTGCCCTCCAGCCCCTTCCCCAGCCTGGTTGCCCTTCTCTGCACTTGCTCAAGGACCTCAATGTCCTTTTTATGCTGAGGAGCCCAGAACTGCACACAGTACTCAAGGTGTGGCCTCACCAATGCTGAGTACAGGGGCACAATTACCTCCCTAGACCTACTGGCCAGACTGTTTTTGATACAAGCCAGGATGCCATTGGCCTTCTTGGCTGCCTGGGCACACTGCTGGCTCATATTCATCCTGCAGCCACCCAACACCCCCAGGTCCTTCTCTTCCTGACAGCTCTCCAGCCAGTCTCCCCCAGCCTGTAGTGCTGCAGGGGGTTGTTCTGTCCCATGTGCAGCACTCTGCACTTGGCCTTGTTAAACTTCATCCTGTTGGTCTCAGCCCATGGGTCCAGCCTGTTCAGATCCCTCTGAAGAGCCTCCCTACCCTCAGGCAGATCAACACTTCCTCCTAGTTTAGTGTCATCACCTCTGACTTCCCAAGAGATGATGACAGCACAGTGAACGATGGCTCAACTATTGCGATCACCCATTCCACCCTGCAGGCTGCAATCCACAGCTTCCCTATCCTGCATCTTTTCCATACAGTATAAACCATTAGCAGGAAAATAAGTGTCCAGATTCCCACTCCTGTGGATGCACTGAGCTGCTATCCAAAATTTCACAAGGGGATGCAAACACACATGGAGTAAAGCAACACATGCTCCTGCTGCTGACTGCCCTTCCCTCTGCTCAGCAGAAGCTCTTCTGAAGATACACGTTCCATTTGCAGCTCCACATCTCTGATACCTTGGGATTTTAAAGCCTTTTATCCCCAGCATTTACTTCCTCATTACTGCACAGCTAAGAATCCAAAGGCCACTAAGAGCAAAGCCCGCTGACTGTGAGATTTCAGGTTCAACCCCAGAAAGGGTTGGCAAGGCTGGGCTTTCACACTGTATGACAACCCACGAGCCAGTCGCTGGCTGGTGAGGTGTGTTTATGGACACCAGGGAAAGGGTGAGGCTGTAGATGTGGTGCTGCCACAGCCCTGTGCTAGAATATGTGTACAGGACCAAATGAGTATCTGCCTCCAAGCACTTACCTGCCCCAGCTAGTCCCTCCCACGGAAATCCACATGGGCAGCTCCCACGGCGTCCCTGTGTGTAGCTGTCCCAGCGAGCCATTCCTGCACAGCGTGGAGCACCGCAGGGGCAAACACCACAGCTTGGGCTAGAGAGGAGAGTGAAACAGAGAAACCCATCAGTAAAACACTGGGGAAACTGAGGAAACAAAGACCAGAAGCCTCTCAGCAATGGCCTTCCACCCCTGCAGCTGCAGCACAAGGACAGGCCTATCCACACTTGCAGCTGGCATTGCCACCACTGGCATGAGTGCCTCAGGCAGAGCCTGACTTGCAGGGGTGGCAGCGGCCTCCAGATGATGACCTGACATGGCTGGGAAAACCTCCTGTGAGAAGGTGGGGGCTGGTAGGTCCCCAAAGCACTGCCTCACCCCAGGCACAGACTTGTCCCTGAGGACAGAGGAATCACTTGGTCATGTCTATTCACCAAGGGCACCCTCACTGGCTTTAACTCCCAACACCACCTTCAGAGGCTGCTTCTTTGCCTGAGTGGGTGGCTGTTCTGTGATGAGCTACTGGTTCCAGGCCCAGCACTGTATTGGTGGCAGGACAGAAGCCCAGTAGCAGCCCTCTGTGCCATACAGACCTAGAGCCACCAGCTCCTGCTCCAAGGAGTTCACAGCTTAAGCCTGCGATTGAACGCTTGTTCCCATCCGTATCTTGAGGGACGTGGGCGGTTCCAAAGACCCAGAAGTGATTATTCACCCTGCTCATTAATTTGAGACCATGCATATATGTTTGCACAACTGGAGAAGGCCCCAAGAGCAGGAATATCAGCAGGCAGATACAGAGAGGTAATTGTGGCTAATGCAATAAGCCGTGGCTACAGGAGAGTAGCTGCTGCTGGATGGTTTATTGCCAGAATGCTAGGGGCAAAAATCAAGGAGAGACCTGAAAAGAGACAATGTAGTGTTTTGTAGGCTTTTAAGAGAGCTTTTCTTAAGCATTATTACAGGAAAAAGCATGAAAAACTCTGATGGAGATTGGATTAATGGCTTCATTTCTAGGGAGTATTAAATTACCTGGCACACTGCAGAAACCTTTATAATTTATAAGTAAAATGACATTAGCAATTTCCACAAAGCTTAGAGAAAGAGCCTAGACAAGAATTACTGCATTCAAACCCAGGGTTCACACTTCAGGACCGTGTTTAACTCCCTGCAAGAGGTTCCACCACACAGAGGAAGACGCCGGTTAACCGACTCGCTGTGACTCCACTTCCTTGTGGACAGGAGTCTGATTGATCCGAGGGGCTGGGAAATAACAGCCCAGCAGAGCCACACGGCTACTGAAGGTGAGCTCAATCCCACTCCTGCTGCACTGCTGTGGATTCTACGCCATCACAGACTGGGCAGGACCCATCCACAGCACCATCCATCACTAAAACACATTAGAGAGATGGAAGCCTGAAAACAACATAAACCCTCTTTCTGCTAAGCCATGTTATGGACTGTGGGTCTCCTTCAGACATGCCAGTATTTTACTTTTAGAGGGATGCTTCACTGCTGTGGCTAAAATAAATGTTGCAAGCAATAAAAATATCACAATGCTACTGTGGTGATTTTGCCCTGGCTGGAGGCCAGATGCCCACCAAAGTCAGTCTATTACTCCCCTTCTTAGATGGACAGGAGAGAAAATGTATATTAAGAGGCTCAGGAGTCAGAAATAAGGACAGGGAGAGATCATCCTGGCATCAATGACGTGGGCAAAACAGACTCAACACAAAGTGAAGAGGAGAAAAACTGTAGTGTAGTGTAATAAAGTAGAGCAAAGAACAGCGAAGAAACTGGAGTTGAGAGCACAACCAGATCTTAAACCAAGCGTAACCAGATCTTAAAATGCTTTCCCCCCACCTTTCCCTTCTTAACAGGCTTTAGTCAGGATTATGCTCCCTTCTTCCCCCCGCTCACAGGACAGGGGTGCAGGCACTGGGGAAGATGGGGTTCTCGGTAGCACCTTCCCCCCACCCCTCCATTCTCAGCAGACTTCCCTTCAGCCGTGATCTTGCTCCTTTCTTTCCCCCACTCACAGTACAGGGGGGCAGAGACTGGGAAACAATGGGGTTCTCGGTTACTTCTTCATGAACTGTTTTCCTCTTTCAGATCTTAGAACACCTCTAACCTTCCCCCATGACCCCGCTCCCTTCTCAGCAGACTCCACTCTAGCCATGATCTCACTCCCTTCTTCCCCCCCAACGGCAGCACAGGGGGCAGGGACTGGGCGATGGGGCTTCGCTCAGTCCCTTGTGAGTTGGTTTCCTTCTCAGCTGGGGGGAGGGGGCCATTCATTCCACCCCCTCCCCCTGCTGCTCCGTGGGGTCTCACCCACAGCAGACAGTCCTCCATGAACTTCTCCAACGTGAATCCGTTCCCCAGGGCTTGATCTGTTCCCCAGCTGCCCTGGCGTGGGTCACTGCTATGGGAGCCATCACGAATCACAGTGTCTCTCAGTCCCCATCCTCTGTGGGGTCACCAGCCTCCCCCAGCAAACCTGTTCCAGTGCAAATCTCTCTCTCCCTCATCTCTGTGTCTCTGTTTCTCCTCATGGCTGCGAGTGCTGGCAGGGGCTTGTTCCAACGTAGGGTCACAGCATCTCCTGTCTGTCTCCACCTGCTCCCCCCAGCCTGGAGCCCCTCCACGGGCTGCAGGTGGGGGCTGGGCCTTTCCCATGGGTTTCCCCAGGGGCTGCAGGGGCATCTTTCTCTCCGGCCCCTGGGCCACCTCCTCCCCGCCCCTCCCCAGCCTTGGTGTCTGCACAGCTCGTGACATCTTCTGCTCCTTCTCCGGGGCAGAATGCAGCTGCTGCCGGGCTGGTTTCTCCTCTGTGTGGCTCTCAGAGGCGCTCGACTGGCTCTCAGGCTGTGACTTTGGCCTTGAACTGCTCGTGGTTTATAGTTCAGGCTGGCAGGAAACTCTTAACTGCTGCTTAAAGAGACCATCTGAGCAGCACAGCCTCCCCAAACTGCAAGAGCTACAAAGGGCCATTTCTCAGGCACACAGCTGAGATCTGCAGGCACAGGACAGGGGTCGTGCTGAGCTCGGAGTCATTTCAGGCTCAGTGGAGGGAGCAGGGTTTGCTGTTTTCTGCTCTGCTGTTTATTGAACGTTCACATTCTAAATTCACTTCCCAGTCACACAGTTTCTAGCCCTCCCTATTTTTAACTACTGTTTGAGGCTCTCTCACGTTTCAGGCCATCAAGAGGTGCTGACAATATTGCCTGCCCTGTTCACAGGTGTTCCGGGAGCTGTAGCTGTAAATGTTGTCCACAGAAAGCCATGTCAGGGTGACAACCACCCTGGATAAGGTCCAGCCCTCCCACGAAGACAGGATGACAAGCTAACAGGAGGCAGTATCACAAAGAGAAGCACAAATCTTCCTCCAAGGAACACAAGAAGGTCACAACATGCCCCGGTCGCCCTGTGACACCGCATGGCTGCTTGCAGCGTGTGGCACTGCTCCAGGCGTGTTGACCAGCACCCCAGTCCTACTGAGCAGCACCCAAACCCCATGCTGTCCTGATGCAAATACACTTGGCCAGTCAGTGTGCCCTGGGCAGCTTGTTGGGTTGGCTGGAAAAGGCCCTGTCCTGTGTTGGAGGTACAGTGTCCCACAGCTCTCCATCCTGCTGTGCCAGGCAGCATGGCCAGGGCGATGGGAGCACTGGGAGATGTCAGCCCTGCAGATGCTGTAGCAGGACATACTGCAGTGCTGTCACCAAGAGTTGCTGCCAGGCAGGGCTGAAAGCTAGAAACAACACAGCAGGAGGAAGGAGGCAGTAAATACCTGATGGAGAAGAATTTCCAACTGCTGGAAAGAGGCATCAGGGCTGTCGGTCTTTAACATCTTCATAGTCAGCCATGGCTGAGCCCTGCAGTTCAAGAGCTGCTGACACAATTTATTTTAAGATATTCTGACTGTAACAGTAGAACTAATGGGAAGCAGCCTTACCCACACAGAGTGCCCTTCCTAATCATCTTTAAAACACAGTCACGCTTAATGCTGCCTTCTTAAACTCCTGCGAAGCGCACTGGAGCGATGGGCTCTGTGCAGCAGGGAGGTGTTAATTCAGCACTTCAGTGTGAGGCTGGTTTTGCTCAGTTAACTTTAGGCTATTGCTGGTTTATTGTGTGAATAAATTAGTCAGGTCCTATTTATTGCATATCTTTATTTGGCTTTACATCTTTCTTCTGAGCACCGAGGGGAAGGGAGGCAGCTGAGGCTCAGAGCCATGGTGAGCTGTTCCACACATGGAGATGCTGGACTCTGGTTTGATCCATCAGCCAAAACCGTGAACATCACAAGCTGAGTTTCAGCTTCCAGGGAGCTTGTGACATGCAGGGGAAGGGCAGCTGCCTGCTCATGAGCTGGCTGACCACACAGGAACACAGCCCCACTGAGCAGCAGCTTGCTGCCACGGTTCCTGCTGGCTTCCTAAGGTCTCTTCAGCACAGAGACCAGATCAGTGTCCCAAAGGAAAGCCTTCGGGAGCTCTACAGGAGAGAAATGCCACACCTGGTTGGGTAGTTTTAAGTGAAACACACCTTCACCTGCTGCAGGAGCCCCTGACTTTGCTCATTCTGTAAAACACCTGCTGATTGCCACAGCATTGCTGCTCTCTCCCTTGGCCCAGCAGTGATTTCCCAGCCCAGCCTCTGCTCTGCATCCGAGCGCTCGGGAAAGGGAAGAAACACTGGGGTGTCTGGGTGCCAGCAGCAGTCTCAGTGATGTGACTCAAGCATCTCCTAGCAACGAGAAGGGGCTGGTTATCCCCAGCACCACTGGGTTCATTTTGATGAGGAGTCACACTAAAGCTGAGGGTCCAGGAATGCCCCAGCCTGAAGGGACAAGAGCAGCCCCATGGCAGTGCTGCATCTTATACATCCTAACAGGTAGATAGATATTGTAAGAGCAATGCTTTTTCTTGCCAGATTTTAGTGTTATTTGGAATTGTAAAGGAGCAGCAGCAGGTAAGGCAGGCTGGAAGCAGCAACCCCAACAAAGCTTCTGTCTAAAAACAAGGTCTGGCTTCTGCAGTGCCCAGGCTCAAAGCTGGGCACTGAACCCCCTGGATACTTTCCCTTTGTTTCACTGGACACTGAACCTTCCACCAATCTTAGCAGCAGCAGGGAGACAGGAAAGGAAAGAGTACTAAAAAAGTACCTTGAAAATTACATTTTTTTATAAAAAGACACTTAAATACGAGAAAAAATCCTGTTGTTACCAGTTGGGAAAAAAATCAATTTGGCAAAACCTTCTGAATTCCTTATGTTCTGAGCTTTAAATAGAAGCCCTAAGTAAATAACTTTACCTGTTCTGTAACCCCTGCTCTACAAAGGAGCAACAAGCCTTCTCTTGTACAACTCCTGGGCTGCCACAGCTGCTAAATCCCTCTTCTCTAACAGCTTCTGCTGCTGGAGCAAAGGAATTGTTTTTAAATGCTGCTCAATACTTCGCAGAACAAACCCAAAGATTAATGGGTTATAGTTTTCATTTGTATTTCCATTAGAAACAAGAAAAGCAGCCAAGCAAATATCCAATTACCTCTGTGCATAGCCTTCCCCCAGTCTGGGACAGTATGACCAAGCACTTGTGAGCACTGTGTTTTTCCAAGGAAAGGAAAAAAATCTGCCTGCCCCAAACCTGCCTTTACCCCTCTGAATCCTGAGTGAATTCTCAAGCCAACAGTTTCTCAGTTACTTCTGTTTGCAGGAAACAAATCAAATCCTGGGATTGTCTGTAAGTTATAGGAACTAAATAGGCATCTCTTGCTGATGCTCCTTCACAATTCTGTTTAGTAACTGCTAATGAATATGTAAAACAGCATCAGATTTTATATAAAGGAGTTGAATTCAGTGCTGGGTAGAAGATGTTGTCTCCCTGGCCTACCAGCCAGGTAGGATTTGGACAGGAACATGGTGGGGCTGGGGTCAATTCAAGGTTTAAAGGGAAATTTCTGGACTCCTGACAAAAAGGCTGCTTGAAGAGACTGCTCAGGCTTGAGACGGCTCTGCCTGTGTGACAGGGCTGGGCACAGCCACTTACTTCCAGTTGACATTTTGCTGCTGTTTTACATAAGAGGCTGAGTTGGGAAGAACACACAGTGTGCACAGGGGATGCTGCTTGTCTTTTGGGAGATTTCAACAGCTTTTTTTCCCACTTTATACTGTTACACCTGAGATTCAGAGAGGGCTTTGCAAGGAGTGTTTCATTCCCTGCAAACAGCGCAGTGCGCAGGGAACACGAGTACCTCACCCAACTGGGAGTGCTGGGGATACACCTGCCCTGGTTATCAGTAACAACACAGGACTGTGATGGGCTGCTCTGACCCAGGACCCCACCTCCAAAACACACCACCACCTACAGCAACTCCACACAAGCTCCAAGCGTTGGGTTGGGGTGCAGGGAAAACCAAACAGCAGCTCCCAGGATGCCACCAGCACTCCCTGGAAGGTCCCTGCGTTTCTTCAGGGATCCTGTCACAAAACCCCCTTGACTGAAACTCCAAGCTCAGAAGACCCATTCAGGTAAGTTTAAAACTGTGAGGCTGCATCTGAACCTGACCAAGATGAAAATCATGTCACTAAACCGCAGCAAAGCACAAAGCTGCCCATCAATTTACTCCCCTTTACCACAAGGTCACATGAGCTGTGGGTGAAAGCCCAGCAGCAATGCTTCTAAAAACACCAACACTGCCAAAGTGACCCCAACACAACTTGGGCACTCCTTGGTATGTTTTTCCTCTCTATTGGTACAGCAAAACATTATCAAACTGCTTTATAAAACAGGATAAGGTGGGAATACCTGCAGCTACCCTGCAGGGCTATCCGTATCCCGGTCCAACTTTGCAGTCACCTGCGTACCCTTCCCTCCTCCAGCCCAGCTGGTTCACACAGATGTCTCTGACCAACCAGAAGTGCCTCTCAAAATGCTTCTGCAAGTCCACAGATCAGATGCTCCAGTCCCTTAAAGCATTTATGCCATATGCTCTCACACTTCCCGAATCAAAGACGATCTCAAAAGTCTCATTCCTTGCCATTTTACACTTGAAAACAGAGATGTACAATAAAATGATAAGAAAGCAGCATTTTTCACTGAATCCTAAATATTCAAAGCATCTCTTCTACAGGGTATTTTAAACACTAACTAGGAAAATAAACAAAAACCTGCACAGGCCAGAGCTCTGCACGGCCTCCCCGCTGGGAGCAGGGATGCCCCAGGCTCCGTGTTTCTCCCCAGAAGCACAAAAAAAAATACCTTCTTCTATTCAAAGGGCTGGGTTCAAAGCCAAGCCTTTGTCTAGCAGAAGTTTCCAACACCTTCCACAGAGGGAACAAACCAGCAAATGCAGTTTAAGAGATGAATCAAAGCTCTGGTGTCGGGCCAGACTGCCTTTGCCGTTCCTTGGCTGGGGGCTGCTTTGGTCCTGACAGCCCCACGCACACCAGCAGGAACAAGACAGTGAGACTGAAGTTTAAAAAAAAAAGCAGCAAAGAGCTTCTGTACAAATATTGAATCCCATGAACAGATTTCTTTCTTGTTAGCCGCTGCAAAAAGCTGTTTCACAGCAAACGTGTTGCTCTGGCTCAGAGAATCATTTCCCACACCAGGCAATCCCCGTGCTGGCACCGCTGGCTTCCCCTGCTCCTCACTGGAACTGCAAAGAGGATGGTAACTTGCCCTGTTTGAGTGCTGCTCCTACTCTTACTCCATGAGCACAAATAGAGTTAAACATAAATATGTACTGGTTTTTTTCCTCCTTTTTTAAATATGAAGGTACATCTTTCAGGGGGTTGAACATGAGGCCCAGCAGGGATTCTATCATCACACCTGCTGGGAAGTCACCAAAACATCTCTTCAGCCAGTCACAGCTCCAAAACCTCGGCTATTACACCTCTAGGCAATTCCTATGTAAAGCACATTCATGCCTGAGCACTCCAGTGGCTATCAGCACAGACACTTGGGAATCTAGTCCCAAATCCCACACATGTGCAGGGGCAGCTGTGGAAACTCCCCTGCAACATGTGCCCTTCTATAGGGGCTGGCTGGGATGTGGGGCTCCAAGAACCACAACACAGGTGGCACTGCCTGGGGGACTCCAGCAAAGGGCTGATCCAGGCTCAGGGCTGCAGAACCCACGTGAAGCACAGATTTCTGAAAGCACAACTCCTCCTGAAGCTGCTCAGAGATAAGAGCAGAACTGTAATGGAAGAAGGAAGAAAATAATAAAGCCAACAAGTATGACACCTATTCAAGATGCCTGTAAAAATATTGAGCTATTATTGCTGAATACATTTCTGACACAATAGAGTCTCTCTCTAACACATTTCAGGACTTCACACGGGAGCAGAATAATGTTCTGTTAGTGCCTCTCACAAACACCAACAGCAGAAAGGGATGTTCCCTTTACAGCAGGAGCAAAGTACCCCCTGCCAATGGGTCTCTGAACCCCCCCTACCCCAATGTCCAGCATTTCGGTTAGAGATGGTTCACTTTGACCTGACATCTAGCCAAACAGCTGGTTTTCAGTGTGGGGATGGGGGGAATTGTTCTCTTTCCTGGATGCCAACACCTTCTCTGTGGTTCTGTCTACATGAGGGATACAGGGTGCTGGAGACAGGTTTGCTCTAAGTGGGGATGGAAAGTAGCCTGTGGCTGAGGAACTGAAGTCAAGAGGAATAATGAAGGTGAAGCCTGACTCAGGTCTGGTTTTCAGTGGACCATGTAGGTGCCATGTAATGGGGAAGGGTCCCCTTCATTCCCCTTCAACACGCTGCCATCAGAAGGGAGTCATAAAGAGCCTGATAAGGAAAATGATGTTCCCAAAACATAAAGAGTTCATTAAAACAACCCCAAACATTTCATACCCAGCAACACTGAAGTTAACTCACTGCATTAGGCAGTATCATTTCAATGTGGGAGGGAAGGAGTAATTTAACAAACTAGGGAAGAGATACAGATGATACAGCTGGGCCAGTAAAACCAGAAGGCTGGAGTTTCATTACCCAACCCAACACCACGTACTGTGCAGCCAAGTGTGTCAGATGAAAACTTCCAGCTCTACGGCTTCAGGATGTTAAAACATCATCATAACAACATGCACTGGGATGCTAATAACAGCACTGTAAATAGACATAAATTTTAGCAATCAGGGCCACTGGAGTACAGTTGTCATTAAAGGCATAATAAACAGCAAGAACCAATGGAGTGGGAGCAAAAGGCCAATGGGAGGAAGCAGCCCATGGGAGCTGGCGGGCTGCTCCGCGGGCACCACGCGGAGCTGTAGCACTAACAGTCGGTACAGGCCTGTGGCACTGAACTCACAGCCCATCTCCAGCCCCTTGGAAGTTTGTCAGTACCTTCTGGAGGTTATAAGCTTTCACATTTGATGCTCAAACTGAGTGTTAAACCCACTCATTTCCCTAACATAGAAGCAGGAATCTGAGGCACTCGAGGGGATTGGGAAGGGACATGTGTGAAGTGCATTACTTGGCTGAGCAGCCAGCGCCGCACCTGGTGATCGCCCAAGAACTCTCAATAGCAGCAGCAAAGTTCTCAGCGTTAAAATAGATGTTTATGTTCTGCCTTCTGTTGATGTTGTACAGTATTTGTACTACTTGTAGCACAGCACAGGATATTAACTACCCATTATTGGCAAGAAACACATTACCTGTGCAGATATAAGGTGGACACTGGTGATAAAAGCCATTGTTCACCATGACAACTCCACTCCCTCTTCCAGTTAATCACAATTTTTCATAGGCAGCCCTATTTTTTTCTTGAAATGAAATGATGGACATACATCCCATAAAACCAGAGACATCTTCTGATAGGCCCTCCAAGCTGACTACTTGCTGAGTACCACAGTGTGTCAGACAAGACAGGCAGTGAGGTCAGCCTCTGCCTGAGCATGCTTGGCAGAAGGTATCGAAGGGACCTGCTTCTTGTGTACAAGGGAAACACAAACTATGTCAGCTTGGTATGCTCATTTGAGCAGGAGAAAGGATTAAATGGTGACTGAAGGCTCTTCCCTTCTCTATTTTCTGGGTTAGTTCTCTGAAGCAGTAAATAAATGGCACAAGGGTCCTGCGACACTTCCCTGCACAGAGCTGAATTCAACCAAAAATCAATGAGAGGAACACTTCCAGGGTGGCTCCTACACATCTACAGTGATATTAACCTCAGTATTTAAGCCATTTGAAATGATAAATAATTCTGATGGTTTTTAATAACATTCAGTTTCTCCCCAAGATGACTTCCTAGATTCTGACTCCTGGCATCCCACTCTGCCATGTTACACAGCACGAGGAAATGCAGAGAGATAAATCACAGCCCAGCTAATGAGGCAGAGAAACCAACAGCAGGACAAGAGCAAGCTCAGACAGAGATCACACCTTTTGGCTTTGACAACAGTCTCAACCTCCCCTCCATCCTCTTCAAACTGAGAGCACTCTGTGGGTGCTCCTTGGCTAGAAATAACACTGTGACGATGAAGCAGAGCTGCACAGTGCAGCTCCTTGGGAAGTCCTTCAGCAGACCCACCACAGGCACACAGGAGCCACACACAGGTGTAATTAGGCACAAGCATACAGTAAGGCCACACACACATCCAGTGTCCCTGGGCAGAAGCACACAGGACAAGGTTGTGACATCCCACAGTGTCCCTGAACCCAAAGTCTTTGGTATCTGGGGATTTGCTGACACTGGAGCTGCCAAGAAATCTGCCTTGAAGGGTCTGAAGGAACCAGCTGGGTTCAACAGTGCACAACCTCCCTCTCACAGCCAAGGAGGACCATTCCTGAGGACTATCAACCCCTATTGCACCCACTCAGGTAGAGAAGCTTTCCTAGAGCCTCGGGGTCTGGCTGCTTCTGAAGCAGGCAGATACCACACAAGGTTAGAGAAGGAAACACTGTTGTGATGAGGAAACACCACCAGCTTCTGTCGGGCAGATGCAGCAGGGATGGGAAAGGGCAGGCAAAGGGAACTTCCCTCTTCCCCAGCACCACTTATCTCAGCTGCTCAGAGCTGGCAGTAGGACTGGGGCTCCATCCCCCTCCTCCTCTAGGGGTTGACCTTCTGGGAGGTGCTTGGATAACATGCCCTGCCCTTCAGACCCAGTGGCTGCAGCCCTGGGGGGAACAGGTTGGTCCAAGATAGTGGCTCTGCTCTCCCACAGCACCTAGGGATCACACAGCATTTCCCTCCCAACAGAGACATGCTCCCAAGCAAGGAAAGTGGGTTTGTCAGTGGTCTCCTCACGTAGGGCTCAGTGAAGGTACCTGTGTGCAAGCCAGAAATCAGCTGTCTGAGGTTTAGTGGCAGTCTCCCTCCTGTTAGCCACATCATTCCACCTTCACCTTAAGTCTTTGCAGTCGCTACCAAAGACTGTAAAAATTCCACTACATGATCTATTTCTCTACTAAATCCTCTCTGAAGGACCAGGAGCCACCCATTGATTGTCACTCCACACTCTGAAGATCGGATTACCAACGATAAGACCTTTTCTCATAACGCAAACCTGAAAGCATGTCTGTTACACGTGGAGAGGGGAACGGTTTTATCATGAAGTATTAATTGGTTCCCATGCTCTTCCTTAAAACACAAGGGTCTGATAGGAGATCTAGTAAATCTAAGTGTTAGATCACACTGGCAGAGAGCACAGATAACAGCTGATATGTATCTTCCTCAAAAACTTACATATCTTCTGCCATTCAAAAAGAAATTAATTACTCACGGTGTGGTTTCAGCTACACCATGTTAGAAGTACACTGTGATAGGGTCCTCTTACCCCACTGTAATATCTGATACTAGAAAATTTTCACTACAAAAAAGAAATCTACATTATCAGCAGAATTATCATGCTTGGGACTCTGTGCTCCTGTACTGTGTTCCTACCAGATTCGCAGAGCATCAGGGATGCGACCCAGAATTACATCTAATTTTGGACTTGATGATTTTAAAGGTCTTTTCTGACCTTGTGATTCTGGGATTCTAAAGGCAAACTTTGCCTCACCCCACACTGCACACTACTAATAGCAAGGGAGAGACTGCAAGCACCACAACGCCTCGTAAAGGAAAACAGGGACACTTTTGGGTACTATAACCCTTTGTAAGTGGTATTTTGCTACATCATTGTCTTTCCCAGCTCATTCAAAGGCCAACACAAGAAGTTCCACAGGCGATGGAGCACAGAAGCTGGAGGGAAGAGGTGTGCCATCTTCCACTGCAGAGACGGGAAACTCCTGCTCCTAACACAGGAGTGATGCTGTTGGGTGGTGTATCTCATCCCACCCCTTCCAAGATACTAAGACAACTTTTCTTCTTTCATTTTATCTTTCCCCAGAATTACACATGTATTTGGACATTCAGAGCACTCATCTTCTTACTCCCTGAACCTGTGCACAGGCAGTGACCAGATGGACGCATGTACAACCAACAGTACATCAGAGGGGCTATCAGACCTCTACCAGATGCCTGCGTATCCCAGAGTTACCACAAAGGGTATTCTGTAGTGGGCAGGCAGCTCTGGAAACATCAGCACATGGTGCTCAAAGCTGTGCTGCAGGACCTGAGCATACAAAGCTGACAGGACTGAATGGAGAACTTACACCAGGGTGTAAGGTCCCATGGACTGAGCCCTGGGCTGCTGCAGGGTTTGGCTTCCACTCAGAAAGGGTACAGTTCTGCTAGCCCTCCCTCCTGGGTGCTGCTAGCCCTTCTCCCCAAGGGAAATGTCTTCAGTGACAGCCAGTGTTCCAGGCTGTTCTGCAGGCAGTGTTTAGCAAGCTGTCAGGGTGACTTTAAATAACACAGGGACTGGAGGAAAAGCAAGGCTCTGATGTGCCCATTCTGCTTTCCCTGCTGAGACTGTATCAGGAATTGGCCATCTCAATTCAGCGCTGCTGGCTGCCAGGGAACAGCATCCTTGTGGTTTCATTTCATTTCTTGCCTGGGTTTGCCAATCTAACCCACCACTAATTGTCCACCAAAGACCAGCTCCAGCACTGGTGCCAGAGCCCAGAGCAGGAGTCCTGGGCCGTGCTCTTGGTGCCGCTGGCAGCGTGGCCACGTTGGCCTCCTCGTGCTTCCCAGCCCACGTTCACAACAGCAAGTTACAGTCACTGCCCAGGATGGTGTGATGGAAAACCAACACTCTGACAAAAGCTCATAGATCCTTAATGGATGTATTATTTTGTGCAGCTGTAACTTGCCAGCTTAGTTTGAAGGAAGGGTGAACTAGAAGAAGATAAAGCACCTGCAACACTGAAATGGAAGCTGAGATTTCAGCTCCCACTGCCTCTGATCTCTGTGCTGCCTGCAGGACTCAGATCCTTCTCCAGCTGAACTGAGGGCTGTCTCCTCTGTCTGAAAGGAGTCCAGCCAAGGTAAAAAAATCAGCTGGCACAGACAGAGCGAGTGATTGTGGGGCTCTTCAAAACACCAGGGTATATTTTCTCTATTTATTTCAGCAAGTGCCTGTCCTTCATTACCCCCCCTGAGCCTTAACAGTCAGACAGAACAGTAACATGGCTTTGCACGGGATTTAAGGTCACTGGAAACAGGCTGTTTGGAAAACATCACAACCTCAGTTATAGGATCTAGGGCTGGCTGAAAGCACCCAGGGGCTTATTAAAAGATGTATGTCCCATAGTTAAGAATTCAGCAAAACATCAATACAACTACAACTTGCCATGTGCACACAAGAGGCAACACTCACAGCTTCTCCTGAAACACCAAACAACTGGGGTTTATTTACCTGGGGCTCCAGTAATCCCCCATTCCTGAGCAGCAGAACATGATGGCTCCAGCAATATTTAACACAACCCTTTGCAGGCAGTGAAGTTACCAGAAGCATCCTTCTCCAGAACAACAGGGACAATGTTCCGGGGGGGCTCTTGTCTGGGATACCAGCTTTCCTATTTATACAGCCACACACATGTGAAGGTGACAGCACGCTGAGCCCCACCAATCTGGGGTGTTCCCCAAGCTGTAGGAAACCCTCACATGGGCTGTAGAACCACCTGAGCTTTCAGGGTCACCATCTTTTCAGACTGCCCACACACCTTTCCCTACATGTAGAGTTCAAACAAATATTCCATATGAATTCCCAACTCATCCAGGCAGATTTTGAAAATACAGGATTCTGCTCCATCTATCAGGTTTTTTCCCCTAATTCAGTATTGAATCACAATTAAACTCCTTCACATGCACCATGAAACAACCAGATAAGAATCAACGTATTGGTCAAACCCTCATGACCCCAAAGAGCTGCTGGAGCCCGAGAAACCTGCCTTCCTCACTACCTCACAGCACTCAGTCACACTCAGCAGCCCTTGTTCCTCCCTAAAATCAAAGGGAGGGGTGGCACAGCAATGAAAGGTAGGGCTTTAGAGCCTTTGGATTCTGGCTAATTCATCTTACAGGAAAAGGAATTTCAGAGGATCAGTTATTGACGTGCAGGATTTCGGGCTGACCAGAAAAGCCAATAAATCATCCTCTCAGAAACCTAATCTATCCAAAGGTATTTTGATACCAACACATCATCTTAGGGGGACAGACAGTGCTTCTGAAGTCAATTTTATATATATATATGTGTGTGTGTGTGTGTGCCAGTGCAAGGGGTAAGTTTAAGACACACGTGTGTTTGGAAAAGATTAGATCCCCATTCCAATAAAGCCAAGTATTTGGGATTTGACTGGGATGGGACATTATGGGGCAGTTTGAGGCAGAAAATATCTCTTTTGAACCTAAAACAAAGGTTTCCTCTCTCCTATGAGGAATAGTACGGATCTACCCAGCTTCAGTCCATCAACACAACACCCACCTTTCTGTCCAGAGCACCCACTAATTCCTGGGGTGTTATCTGTGCCCAAAGAGCTGCACACAGACATTCACCCCATATGGGTTCCTGTCTGAAAAACCCAGTTATTCCCCAAGTGAAGAGGGAGGTCTAAAGGAAAAAGGTTATTCATAAATTGCATAAGTAGCTCTTGCCCTCCACAGATTGACTCTGCCAAGTCTCTTGTCCCCTCATCTTTCTGAGATGTGGTCAGGGGAAATGTCAGGCTGATCTTTAGCAGGTTCCTCCTCTCCAGACAGGTATCTGCAGAGAGAGGAAGACAGAAGCTGCACTCTCCCCTCCCCCTGTGAAGGTTTCATTATTCTTAGGTACAGTCTTCAGAGATTCCTGTGATTTCCTTGTGTTAAAGGTGTATGGAAGAAGGAGGCTTGGTCTGTGTCTTAGCTCAACCACTAGCGTAGGAATAAGCTTTATTAACTGCTATGGAATCAATACAGAATTGGTTTCCAAATTCACTCTGGCCTTCCCAGCAGGGCTGAACTGCAAAGGAAGCATTGAGAGCACCGAGCATCCTTTTTCCCTTCCACATCCCTGCACTCCTGGGATCTCTCTGCAGTGGGGTGCAAGTACAGGCATGGAATAAACCTGCAACAGGCCCGTGGGCATCACCAAGGAAACACTGAAAACCTCAACACAGGACAGAACACAGGCTCACTCCTTCGGCTCAGGCTGAAGAGGCAACTGGGGAGCCCTTTGTGGCAGTGTTTAGTGATCCTCACTGACTTCTCAGGGAGCTGAAGAACCTTCTAGATGGCTAAAGTTAGGTGAGAGGAGTCTCCTTCCAGTCACAGGGTCAGGAGCCTTCTATAGATTTACTTATAGAAATACAGGATTTTCCATCACTTTATGATGCAAACCAGTCTAATAACTGTCTTTGCATCCCAAAACCAGACCAGCAAACTGACCCAACTCACCCCTT
Source organism: Gallinula chloropus (assembly GCF_964237585.1). Taxonomy (NCBI): domain Eukaryota; kingdom Metazoa; phylum Chordata; class Aves; order Gruiformes; family Rallidae; genus Gallinula; species Gallinula chloropus. The sequence goes on along the minus strand of NC_140100.1, from coordinate 16,482,477 downwards.
GTTTAAACCAAGAAGGCAAAGACAAGCCACCTGCTGTCCAGGCACGGGTACACACATACAGGCAGGATACAGGAGAAAGATGCATCAGGTTCCTGTTTTCTAGGGAAAATTCCTGTCTCCAGCTTTGTTTGCCTCTTTGTATGATGATATCTCACATCAATCTGTTCTTCAATGTCTTGAACCTGGCTCCCCCCTTAGGCTACAGGCAAAAGCTATCCCCAGAGCATTTACAAAACGCTTTCACTTAGCAAGGAGAACACAGCCTATTTCACAATCAGTTCACAGAAAAACCCAAACCAGTGAGTCCCTGGGTAGCTTTGCTTTCCACTTTCCTTTTGGTGTTCTGTTGTTAGAAAAATATTTCCCAATATTCTCTTCTATCAAATTCTCTTGTAACAATCCTATTTTTACTTTGCTTTTATGGGGCTTTGCAGAACATTGCTTGGTCATCATCCAGCCCTGTATTTCTTTTCATGTATCAAATCCCATCTGTGACTGATCTCCAACTGTGCTGAGACTGTTCTTTAGCTAAGCAACCTGAAAATACTGCCTTTCCACCCATTTTCCCTCACAGACGTTCCAGCTCTGTGACTGCCTGAATCTTCCCCAGTAAAATCCAGCCCTGGCTTGTTTCTGGTACCACCACACAGGTCAAATTATTCAACTGTTCCTTCTCTATCTGAACAAGTGTCTGTGAACCTGTGCTGCTGAGGGGCTCTGTAAAAGCCTGACCTCATTTCCTGGTGAGAACTTCCCCCACCACCCACGTCCACAGGTGTCTGGCCGCCTGGTTGGCTCCTCAGCCATCCCAGACTCTGACAGCAGGTGCCTACACCCCAGTTTCAAAGATGGGGACAAGGATGTCCACACATAAACCCCAAATCCAACCTCACTGCTCTGTGGGGTTCTCTGAAATCTGCCTACAAGCACCACAAGACTCATGGATGCTGCTCCAGGGAAGCCTCCACCATCCCTTCTGCTCACAGTAACACACCTCAACAGCAAACTGCTACCCCTTTTTATACATGTGAATGAATTCCTCCCCAGCACAGTCCACAAGCACCTAGCCATCCTGCACCACTGAGGGAACAAACCCATTTACACACACGTGGAGGATGCTGCTGCTTCTAGAAAGCACCTCTTGGCTGTGTACAAGAGGAGCTCAGGAGAGCTGGCAGACATGCTTTGCTCCCTTCTCTTTATTCTCATATAATCACCCAGGAACAAAGGATTGGAAAGCTAAATTCTCCCAGCCCAAAGCATGGGGAGGAAATGTAGGCAAGGAAATATTTTTTTTTTAAAGTTCTAAGCAGCAGAATTTACATATCCTAAACCTGTGGGCAGCCCTGCAAACCATGTTTCCTTCTCTTTGGAAAGCAGCTGCTCTCTGCATCCACAGCACAGCCTAATAAATTCCATAGCAACCCCGAGAAGCACACAAATAGCAGCCCTCAATAAGGCACAGTAAGAAATCTGAGTGCCATGGACAGAAAGCCACCGGCCCCTTGAGTTCCCCAAAATGCCAACACTAGGTCAGGAAGCTGAGCCAGAGAATTTGGAGGGAATGGGAATGAATCTGGATTACCAGGAGGAGCTCGGTGGCAGCACTGTGCACACAGATCATCGTCTGGTTGGGAAAACCACCGGAGCTTGTCCCTTGGAGAAGGATGCCAGTGTGCACCTAGGGGGTGCTCATCTTCCTGCAGCTCTGCTCCCCCTTCTGCCCTGCAGAGATCCAGAGAACTGTCGAGATCGTCCCTCCTCTGCCCAGCAGATGTTTGGGACCCGGCACATCTGGTGTCCGAAAGGTTTGAAACTACTGCCTGATCTGTTTGAAGCCACAGTGCTTCTTAGCACTGTGCTGAAAAGTACTTCAGAATTTCTATTGCAAGCTCCATTTCCCAGTTTCCTGGCATCACTTTCAAATACAGGACTAGGAATGGGAAAACAAAGATGCAAATTAACGTACTTCCCAGGAGAAAACCCCAAGCTCTCCCTGTGTGACTCCTGTCCTGACAGCCAGCAGAAACCCAGCCCCACTCTGCTTTTCTCTCTCATTTTCACTGGAAGGTTTTATCAGCTCCATTAGCAGAGTTATCCACAAAGAAATTCCCCTCTCATTACTTCACAGCACTTAAACACACCATTCAGTAGGCAGAAAGACTTTGAGCTGCAATTTATGGCAAGCTTGAGAATCATTCAGTCTTCCCCTTCTTCCCATACTCAAGCAGCAGGCACAGCCTGTATCAGCATGGAGCAGCACTGTGCAGAGCCTGTCTGTACCAGGGTAGCTGCAGGCAGTCTGCCCCAGGACAGAGAGCCCACAGCAGGTGCACACACACTTGGAGCAGCACTGAGGTGCTCAGCAGCTCAGCCCCAGCTCCCCTTGCCCCTCACAGGACACAGGACCAGCTCAGCTCAGCCACCAGCTACATGGCTCAGCAGTGGGGACGCTGCACAAAGCATAGAGGGGCAAAGACAGCCTTACAGAGACAGCAAGGAGCTAATGCCTTGACAGAGTACTACTGCTGCCTTGCTGCAACAAAGCCATCTCATGGAGTACAGCAGCCTTTCCTTGCTTCCATCATTATTATTCTATTAACACACTCTGCCTTTTATTCTGCCTGAAATAATATTGATTTATACCTTTCCTTAAGGGCAGCTTTAAGATGCAACTGAACTATTATCTCTGCATTACCCGAAATGGAGCAAGCGTTTTCCATCAAGCCCTCACCTCTCCAAGACAGAAACCCTCCCACCCACATATAATCAGTGGTGTGCCTGGGAGGGATCTTTGCCCTGGCCACAGCTAGTGACTGGAAGGGAAGCAGGCTCCAGAGCCTGCTGCCTGGACTGCTGCCACGCTCAGTGTCAGGCAGGAGCAAACGCCCGAGGATGTCAAGAGCTCTGTGTTGCAGCTGCAGAAACTGAGCACTGGAGACCTTTTACATTCTCCTGTAAGCCCAACAGCAAAGTCATTGAGCTGCCACCCAGGAAAGGACATTTGGCTCTTCCAAATCCATTCTCTTCCCATCCTGTACCCCGACCAGGACGGTAGGTTGAAGGATGTAAAGTACCAACTCCCAGACTTGGTGCACCCTGACAAACATGACTCCTACAAGTACAGCACTTCACAAATGAGCTTCCAGGACAACCCCAAGTGCTGTGAACACAGTTGTTCAATGTGTCCAAAAGTGGCAAATATTACTGAAGGAGTCCAAAGAGATGAACCAGCAGGGTCAAACGAGCTGTTGCAAGACACATACTGTATGTTTGCAGAAAACAATGCACACAGAGGGGAGGCATCCGGGAGGCCAGGTCATACTGCCAGCACTTGTCATCGTGACAGGACAGTGGTCATCAGAGGATGTGTGAATTGTCTGTCTTTAGCCTCGAGAAGCATTTCAAATATCAGAGATATGCTGTATGTGTAAATGCTGACTTTCAGCAGCCAGGCCTGCACAGAATCAGTATCCATTCCATATCGCTAGTTAAGGAACCCCAGTGCCAGAGTCAGGCACATGGAGATTTATCTGAGCTCAAACTCCTCTATGGGTGGACTGAGATCACTGCTGTTTCTGTAAAGTGTGAGTCAACTTCCCACACCTTAAATCAGCAAATTACTGTATCATTTCTCCTGTGTTTGTCATTCAGAGCACTTCATCTCAGGGAAGAGAGAGAGCAATTGTTTCTTTGACAGTGGCTGATAAAGAGTATTCTTGTCCAAAAGCATTCTGCAAGGGTCAGTATGTGGCCTGTTATGGGGGATTCTCACACAGCCTTCCAGCACACAGCAGATGGAGAACGTGCTTCCACTGCTATTGAATCACATCCACTCCTGCAAATGACTGTGTTTCCTCTATTTGCAGCGTGATTGAGAGAGAGAGAGGCAGAAAGATCAGGTCAGTACTCGCAGCGTGGCTCGACAGGATCAGTATTACAGCAATACAGAGATTATTAATACCATGCAGCCCAGAAAGCACCGTCTTCCCCTGTATCTCCCACCGCCACCCGCTGTGCCGCGCCGGAACGGAGACGGCTCAACCACTTCATTTCACTAAACAGATCAATCCCTGATGAGGAGGCAATTTGTATTGCATTATTCTGGCTCTGTTATGCCTTCTAGAAGTTGCCAGTGACTCTGTTTGAGAAGCAGGCGTGCAGCTCTAAGGATAAGCAGAAATGCCAGGCCTCCACCCAGCCACTGGCTTTGCGTTCTACGGGGCTCATGGAATGTCTCATTAAACCACAGTCCTGCACTGAAAGCAGATTTGCTGCTTTTCTACCCCAAATCATAGATTTTCCCATCAGTGCCTCGACTTTCAGAGCTGAATTCCTGCCTCTGAACTGCCTTTCAGAAGGTGGTTAATTCTGCCAGCAGTTTATATCATGTTATTCTTAAGGAACAGGCTTAAAAAGAGACCAATATCACAGACTTTCAGCTTCCATGGCCAGTGGGAACACAGAGAGCCCCATTCCAGGCCCAGAACTACCCACTGAAGTGACACAGCGAGTGTGTTAGCAAAACAAACCAACTCAGAGCAGAGATTAGAGAACTAGACAGACAGAAAGCATTGATTAATTCTATTGATTCAGAGCAGCACTATGTGCATTTAACACTGCTCCAGAAATAAGACTCTTCCTGGCCCAGAATTTACATGGCTAATGGAAATACCATTCCTTCAAGGACTAGTGTACACCAGGAAACTGGGAGGAATCTTCCAGGCTGTATGAAAAGCTTTCCAACTTGAAGCCTGAATCAGTTGAGACCTCACACCTGAGCAACTATTTCTGATATAGAATAAACAACAACATTATATGGAATCTGAGACCAGACTTGCTGAGAAAGCCTGATTTACAAGAGAACCGATATGCTCATCACTCAGGTCTACTGTTCCTTCTTCAGCGAGTGTTTGTGGGCAAGGTAGCAAAAGGCATGTCCCCAGGAAGGAATGACATCAAATACTGCTTGCCAAATTCTTAATTTAAAAAATAAAAGCCAGGAGACACTAAGCACATGCCCACAGTGACCAGCTGATCTCTAGAATCTCCTTTTCCCAGGGTGTCCCTCTTTACCCACCCCCTTTGCAGCACCTCACTGATAGCCATGTCTCCAAGGCAAGGTACTGAGCACAGGCAGGGCTGTTATGTGAGGAGGAACAGTGACATTTAGCACAGGTAAGGTCAGAACAAGTGCAGTGTGTGCTCTGACATTGCCAGGAGGAGAGGGAAAAGGGGGGTTTGGAAGGCTAAATGGGTTTGAAGCTCCTGTCATAGCCAGGTAACTTTCCCACAGGCTCATTCCCTGGTCACTCCAGTTCACGGCCTAGGATATTTAAACTGCCATGTCCATTAAAACATCATGCTGTAAGTTGTAGGAGCAAGGAAGGACTGTAGATTTACCTCCAACATCTCTGCTCCACAGGCTGTAACCTCTGGCAACAGGCAGAGCAGGCACCTAGGAGCAACAGCTGAGTCACTGAGCTCTTTGCTTCTGCACCCACGTCATTGCCATGGGAGAATGTTAACTAGGTCAGGAAATATGCCCAGAACTGTGGCTGGTGTCATGCAAGGGTCTTGCAGCATCTAGTGACACCAAAATTTAAGACAACAGGTATTTAAAGAAACAGAACTGAGACTGCAGCATCAATTGTCAACTAAATCTCTTGCTGTGAATAAAAATCAATGATAATCTTGTCTCTAACTTTTTAGGATGTGTTCTACAGATATATTACAAAGACTCTGAGAGCTAATGGAGCCTGGAATATGAGCTTCATCCTTAAAATGATATGTAACATAATTATGCATAATGTTCTTCCACCCTGTTACAAATTTCCAGGATAAGTTTGACTTCTGTATAATTGCTTATTTGACACTGGTGTCTGTGTAACTGAAATCACATCCAGCTTTCAGCTTGTCAGATATTTTGTGGGCTTCCACATGTGAAGCCTTAGACCTGGCCTGACTTTCACACTCATCTGGCCCAAGTGAAGCATCCCTCCGGATTCTCCCCGGCTTCAGGTGTCGCTTCCAGCTGCCCATGGGGCTGAATGTACTGGAACTGATGCTGCCATCATGAGAAGTAAACGTCCTTCCCAAGGACATGAGGCACCACCAGTGCCCCCAAGCCAGAACAGAGAGGAACAAACACTCTGCTCATCATTTCCTGGGGACACAGGCAGTACTTACCCAATTGAAAGGCAAAGCAAGGCTACCAGAGGAACCAAAGTCCCACTTCTAGGATATAACTTCCTCACACATGCATGACCAGTATTCCCCCACCCCATGCACAGGCTCTCCTCTCTTATGTATTCTACTTCCATTGCAGCAGCAATTCTTTGTGTTCAGCCAGCACAGAGACCTGGCAGCAGAACCTGAAGCAGACTAAAAGCATCCCCAAGCAGCCATGAGCTCCTCCTCACCAAGGACTCTGTCTCCAGATGCAAAGACCAGTCTCTCCGTTATGGGAGACACAAAGACAAAGGTATCCCAAGCACCCACTATGGTGTTGGGGGGCCCTTTTCCCCCCCAGTTACAAGCATTATAGCCAGGAGGCTCAGGGTGTTGGTATGAGGAGCACACTACACCATCTAAATAATCAGGCTGTAAGTATGCTGAGTCCTTATTTGAATACACTGCTACAGTGGTAAGGGATTTCTATTTTAAATTAAAAACAAGGACAATATGAATAAAGATGAATTGGAATTCATAAAGATGAATTTGGTTGGATTAAGGGAACAAGCGCGCAAACATCTGATGCAGCCAAGCTCCAGCTACCACAGCAAAAACAAAGCCAGCACCACAAAAATCACTGGAAACCAGGTTAAAAGAGACAGCGTGAGGAGAAGATTGAGAAAGGTGAAAACCAATAGCAATGAAGGTTAAAGCCCAATCCACATACTCTGCCTTTTCATGCACATAACTCACTGTGCAGAGAAAAAGATTATCTCCCACCACTGGAATGGCTCAGTGCCTCAAGGAAATGCAAAACAATTACTGGTACAGAATAAAAAAGACCACAGGATATGAGGAGGAATATTCTCCCAACAACAGAAAATGTAAAAGGAGAACAAGGGGGGAAGCCTCACTGCATACAAATGAAAACCTGCAGCAAAAGGACATCACATCAGTAGGGAGAAAGACATGAGCATCACCAAACAGACCCAGGGTGGAGCGGGGTGACACAAAGACGTATGGATCCAAGTTCTCCTAGGAACAATGAAAGTACTCTTCCAAGCTAAAATCCTGCCCACTTGAGCAGAGATTCCCTGCAAGCAGCCAAGGAGCATCTCCTTAAGCTGTACCTGTGCCTTACACAAAGAAATTCGTTTCCTGATGCGTGGTGATGAGGGAAGGGCTGATCCTGATTCCTCATTGTTGTTAGAAATTAGCAACTATTGTACAGCAGCCATTGAAATCACTGCAGAGACAAACCTTCTGCAGGTGTAAAGCGAAGCCCACACTCAAGAGGAAACACAGACTCCCTATTTTTAATCCTCCTGCAGCAGAAGGACTTTTGTTATTGACACAAGGAAGGAAAACACAAACAGCAAATCAATTTTGTCAATTTTTTAGGTTATGATTAACATAAAGCAATTTCCATAGCCTTTTTTTTCCTTCATCACTGTTTTGGTGCCTGTAGCACTTCTACCATTTATCTCACACCATGGGATGAATATTTTAGGGGAGAGGTGACATGAGTGGAACCACAAAGTTTGTTTCTCAGGCAGGCAAGCTGCCATCCCTCAGAAGGCAGCTGAGTCACTCAGTGTATAAATAACTCTGGGAAGACAGTACCTGCGTCGCTGTGAAGTCACTCAGCAGAGCCAGAATGGTGGGAGCACCGTGGCTGTTACCAGCATGCCAGCAGTTCCTTTACCCCACACCCAGAGCTCTGCCTCTTCTGAGCAGCAGAGCTGAGCATGGAGGCAGAGGACTGTCCTGTTCCTACTGTTCTTCTATTTCTTGTTGTGTTTCTGTCCTGTCTGTTTGCCTCTGAATGCAAACACACCTCCTGGACTTCAGCCAGGTGAAATATGAGGATCCAACCTTTGAGGCCGATGCTGAAGGCTCTGTGCAGTCAGCATCTCCACTGGCTTCAGGGAGAAGCCTGCTGGAAAGCTGAGCCTTGCTGTAAAGAGAAATGCAAAGATGCAATTCCAGATGTGTTGTTGCTCTACAGAGATGGACCTGTATTACCTTAATAGAAGAAAGGCACCCCTGCCTGCCTTCCTGGGCTACCAGATCTTCTTCCAAAACTTGTGATGCAATACCCTGAGCTGGTGCAGAACAGTAGGAAGCATTAAAATATGATGTCCCACTCTTCACCTGTAATCTGCCCTCCTTAGTGAACACCACAATAGGCTTTGATGGTGACCTGAACACTCACCTGTATCAAATTCCTTTAGTTATCTGGAGTAAACGTGCAGATTACAGCCAAATATTGTTGTATTTCTTACAGTGAGCCAGACAATGTATAAAAACATGTCAACAGCACCCTGTGAACGTCTCACCTTTATAAAAGCCAACCTTCTCTCAAGTTTTCTTATCTTCTGCTGATGGGGCATGTAATGTTCAGCTCACAGAAAAGTATCTTTCTGGAAACGCCCACTTCTTGAGAGAGGAAAAGGCATAACCCTCACAATGAAAACAGCAAAATCCAGACTGAAAAATAATCCACATTTCCCTGTGGGAGAGACCTGAACAGATATTATAGCTCACCACAGTGTGGTGGTTGTATTCATTTATTGTAAACATTTTCTTCTGCCTTTTTATTCTCTTCTGACAGAGGCGATAGCTAAAGGTCCAGTCATCCACTGCCTAATGAAACCCTCCTGCCTCAAAACCAAACCCAGCTACCTTTTTCTGGGTAGCAGCAGTGGTTATTATTCTTCTTTCACCACCTCCTCCACCTTCCTCTATCCTCCCCCATCTATACAGCAGATATTTGCTCTGCTTTCTACTTTATTTCACATTCATTTTACATCCACGTAATTACAGGAAACAGGGACCAGGAGAGGGATGCTTTAAAAACCTCACACTGATGCCATTTTCTTTAGACTTGATTTTTATAGAGGAAAAAGATGGCCTAACTCCCTGTTGCCATCACTTTATCAACAGGGCAGAACCCTTTTTGGATCGAAATGGAAAATTAACTTCTCATGTATGTTCAGAGCTGTGTCAGGTCCAGCCTGAACGCAGCCACCAGCGGGCTGCATTGCCAAGGCTGCTCCCTCGCTGATGGGCTGGGAGGTTCCTGGATGCTGCCGTACCACAGGGCACGTGTGACATCATTGCTGCATCCCCTCTCAAGAGCAGGATGGCTGGTAGCACAGTACCACCTTTCACATTTATCTCCCTGTCACAGGCACCAGGCTGACATCAGTGAATACAGACAGAGGAATACTATGAAAATAAGTTTGTCTAGCATCAAGAGTCAACTGTGAACGAGTTACAACCAATGAATAACCCAGGGGGTTCTTGATTACATGGTCTGCATACTAGGTTTTTGAAGGCAAACCTCTCAAAGCATATTGCTATCTCCTTGGCTCCCCATGAGAGGATAAACATTTCAACATGAGCACTGTCTGTTTAGGCACTTGTTGTGCAGTGCCCTAGCACAATGGGGCTCTGTTCTCCAAACAGCTCTTAATACAACACCATACACCCACTTCCTTTTACAGTGACACAATAAACAGCATGAGTTTAGTCTTTTACTTTCCAGGTAGGCAAAAGCCTCATTGACCAGATCTCCCATTAGCTGCTCACCTTGGCAAGGCTCCTCTTGCTAGGTAGGAGGGAATTGTTTTCCTCAGCAGCTGCATTATTGCTTGCCTTTGCTTCCACAAACAGTTTCAGCTACAGATTACCTTTTCTTTCCCTCCAAGTGAGACAGTTGTTGAAATTCCTGTTGTAGATGAGTTGAAGGCAAGTGAAATTCATCGAGAGCACTTCAGCAGTGAATAGCAGGCTCTCTGCCTTGCCCCTCTGAAGACACCTCTTCCCCAGCCACCACTGATCCAGCTCCTAGACTGAATGCTCACTGTTGGAAAAGAGGTATTATTTCGAAGGGTAGGCACGTGTCTCCACAGCCTTCCATCTTAGTGTCTCTTTAAACGGAAGGCTGGCTCTCAGAAGCCCCTGTGCTGGATGCTGCTCTTTGTCTCACCCTGAAGTGTTTTGTTAACACAGCAAAAGTCACCACAGTCCTGCCAGAGCTTCTAGGACTGGCCACCTGGGCTTTGCACAGCTTCTCAGTACCTCCAGCAGCAGCCCCCTCTGCAGCTGCAAGCACCCAGCGTGCTGAGCTGCAGCAGCAACCACTTCACCACCATCCCAGAGCGATCCAGCAGATCATGTCCAGCCAGGGCAGCCGGGCTGGAAGCAGCTCTGCAGCTTTTGCCAGGGCCTCCTGCAAGCCCAACAGGCCTCCTGCCTTTTTTTGCTCCTCTGTCAGTTTTTTACCCTAATTAGTACAGCCACTTCTGTTCTGTATCTGCCTCAAACGTTTGGGATTAATGGCTGTCAGAAAGCAGATTATAAATTATATATTTATTTATATTTGCTTTAATCCCCAAGCACTTTGCAGAAGAAACCAAACTCTCAATAAATCCCCTTTCACTCGACAGTGAACTACAGCACTAGGTACCCCTGCCATGGAAACGTGCCTGCTGCTGACCCTGAATCACCCTCTTATTAAACCAGACAACAATTTAAGAACACAAATGATTTCAAGCAGTAGAGCAGCCTACAAGAGTCATTTAGTTAGCCAAAAGGGTTACCAGGTTTAGGAACAATTTGGTATACCAGGGTTAACTTGGAGCTGGGTACATCACTCCTGGCAAAATAAATTCAGTGACCTTGGCCTATTCATTACCAGCTTAAGTGCACTGAGAAGCTTCACCTCTTCAGTTTCCAGTTACCCAGCAATGTTCCTGCCCCTGGGATAGGTGGGGGTGATTGGGAACCCAGACAACTCACAGAAGTGTCAATGTAGAGTCACCAGTAAGGGTAGTTTTCATGTAACAGGCACCTGGTCTGTGCTCAGTGAGTCCAAACCCACCAATTTATTTCATGCAGCAATCAAACATTAATGGGTTTCTGGTTTTACCTGTCCAGACCTGAGACGGTGACTGAAGGAGATAAAACTGCATCCCATCACAGGTCGTAGGGGCTTTCATCTTGTAGAAGCTTTTACTTTCTATAGAAAGAAAACTGGGATCTATAAAAAGTTTAGTTTGTGTTTCCCAAACAGGAAGTTCAATCTATCCCAGATTTCAGCCTCTTCATCTTTTCTTTGCACCTCATAAGACTCGAAGCCAAGGAAGATTTCTCTTAAAGGGCCATCTTATAAAAATAAGCAAGGAGGTTTATTTCATATCTTAAAATTGGAAATGCATTATTGATGGGATCATTAATTATATATTTAGGATTTATAACCAAGAATGAAGAGAAGCACAATATTTGAATGTACATAATTGCTATCACAGCACACAATCTCTTTTTCTTATTAAACACAAACCCCATTTCTTCCTTGTATGAATATTTTATTCTGAATGTGCGTTCCAGTTATTTGGCAATATCTTCACTTCCATTTCAGCCCTTGTTTTGAATGAAAGCAACTAAGATGTGAAGATTTCCCATAGACATAATTGAGTTCTACTTCTAAATCCAAGGAAATCTGAAGTGCAATGTCTCCAGCTGCCTCCTCCCTCAGGGGCTCAGACCTGCAGCACCTTGAGTGCATCTCCCCACACCCAGCACTGGCTGGTCAGAGGAATGGTTTTTGCCTTTTCATGACTTGCAGGACAGCCTCCAGCTCAGCTCATACATGTTACTGGAGGGCTTTGAGGGCAGCAGGTGGATTTGCAGCCGTTCACAAGGGCTCGGTGTACATGTCTGTGTGCGCACAGACAAGAGCATCCTCTTCTCTCAGGTCAGGAGCAGAATAGGAACCTCCCACAGGTTTTCAGCCACCCTAGAGAAGCTGCATCATTCCTGAGTGCCTGCTTCACCTGAGGCTCTGGGGAGATGTACTGAAATATAAACACCCAAGAGAGCTACAGGAAGGAAGATTAAAAGCTTCGGTGGACACACTCCCCACCGTTCTTCCCTCGTGCCTCAGGAGCTGCTCACATTTACTCTACCAGGGTTTTGTACTTAGTTTAACAAAAAAACTTTAAAGTCACTGAGAAAACAGGATCCTTAGTGGCTTTTATGCTTACTTCATTCAGAGTGTAGATACTAAGTGAGTCTTAGTATCTACACTTGGAGATACAGACTCCTGCTTGGAGTCTGAAACCTCTGGTTCATTATTAAACGTATGCACATCGTGGCCCTTGCAAATCTCTATTAAACTGAGGATTAGGCAAAGGCTGGAACAGATAGACAGTATATTTTCATTCAATCTCCTTTAAAATAATGATGCATGCAACTTCATGTCATTACTCTTTAACAGTCTTAAGCCTATTTAATAGCACAGTAATATTCCAAAAAGGAAAAGGGAATTATTTCCACATTTAATTTTCATCGGAGAAGTTAATGTGGTTCTTTCCATGGCAGATAAGCAGCTAAAGCTGCTTGGTACCTTAACCAGGATATGACTGCATTAGCTCTGCTACATTACAGCTGAGCTAATGAAACAAAGCTAAGTGATTAGCTGCAGACTCCTTGGAGTATCTGCCTTGCTTCTAGGAACCCCCATAGAGGCCACAGATGGACAGATGCTGCACCTGAGCAAACATTGTCTGGCCTGCGTGACCGAGGTGGTTTCCTATCCTGTCCTCGAGCACCCAGAGCCACAGGCTCCTCAGGGAGCTGTGGGAAGGTTACAGGCTCCCGTCCCCAGCTCCACTCTTCAGCTGCAGCAGGAAGGGAGGAACGGCTGGAAGCCAGGGATGATCTGCCCTAGCAGGTGCTCAGCTCATTTGGATGGGAATATCAATACACCTTCTTCCAGATGATGGGACACCGAGCTGAGCACATGCTCAAATGCTTTACAGGGCCGAGACTTGATTGCTCAGCTAGTTGGAGAAATGATGGTACCTCTCCTGCAGAGAAAGCTCTATTGCCAAGGGACTAGTTGCCCTACAAAAGCCTTGTTCTTCTCATTTACATTGATTAACACCATAAATGATGTAGATGAAGTCCTGCTACACATCTGTGGAATGAGCTGTCACTTGGGCTTCCTGACTCTTGTGCCACAAGTGGCAATAACTCTGTTTTCTTTCCTCAATAAAAATAAGGGTCACAATCCCCTGGTTGTGATGCTAGCAGAAGCCTCTACCAGTTAAAACACCCCAACCCAAAGAGATGCAGAGGGAGGCTGTGCAGGTCAGAACACAAAGAGTATCTGAGTTGAGGTCCACAACCTCTTTCTTTCAATGCAATGTGATTGATTTTTTTTTTCCTAGGGGGTGTTAATGTATTCCTATTTCAGCTTTAATTAGCTTCTCTAGGATTGGGAGTGCTTCTGCAAGATTCTTTCCTGTAAATTCTAATTATAGATGGGTGACAGATTAGCCAGTGTTTGATGACGTTTCATAGCTAAATTGACTTCAGCTCCACAAAACTCCAAGTTGGGGAAGGATGAGAAGTTTTACCAGATGGCTAAACCCAAGAGAAGCACAGCAGCTCTGCCCTGTCCTCCCAGGCTGGTACTTCACATCAGATGAGCTCCACTAGAGAGAAAGCCTGCACCAGCCATGCAGCAGCAAAGAACCTGCTGGCAAACAGAACCCAGGCCATGCTAAATAGATGTTTAATATAAAGTTCAACTCTTAAACAGAGAAGTTGACTGTGCTCAAAAAAAGAAAAGATACAAGCAGCAAAAACCTAGTGTTGGTGGCACTGCAATTGGAAATATTTAAAGAATTAAAGATCTGCCTCACCAGGCTGCCTTGCTCCTCACAAACTAAGGGGCATCACTGACCACCACAGACACTGAATTAGTTGGGGAACTTCATTACATTATCACTCTGTGACTCGTTTAACAACACAAAGACTTTGTTCCTCACTGAGGAATAAAGATCTGGGTTTTGGTTTGGGTTGTTTTTTTTTACTTATCCATCAATTAATGAGGTTGCAACAGTCTGAGTGAATCAGAGTGACACGCTCTGACAGTTTGTACACAGTGAGCAATGCTGTGTCAGACGTGTCAGGATTCAGACTGAGATGAACAGCACATAACGTGATGCACATGCTAACAATGAACATAAATATTTAGCACTCCCAGCCAAGCCTACTGGTATGATTCATTTGGCCTTAGCTTTGTACCCCTCTGCAGTCTCACCTATCAGCTCTTTATTTAAGGGCGTATTTCCAGAGAACCCTCAGCAAGTGCATTTACACACCCTCACTGCAGCAGCAGCTTTCAGTAAGTACTTTTTCCTCCTCAGAGCACTGAGCTCTACTCATATCACATAAGACTATCCCAGAGTCCATAAAGGCCAGGCAGTCCCAAACCACGCTGCTCTGCTGCACTGTCAGCATCCCCTACATAGCCCTGCCACCCACACAGAGACGTGCCCTTTCTCCAATCCATCCATCCCTGTGTGGCAGGAGAGGAGGTTGGTGCTACACCACCCCTCTCAGCAGCTCTGAAGCATGCTTGGAGTCACAAGGGAGGGGAAAACACAGCCTTATTTCTACCCAAAGAAAGCCTCTGACTGCTCAGTAGTTATTCACAATAACTTGCTCCATTTTTAGTATTGACTCTGTCTGTTGAGCCAGAGGACAGGCTCTCCAGGTATTGCACTAAACAAAATAAAGACTACATCTTAGTTTTGGAAAGTTTTTAAGTGTCACCTGTGAGATTTTGCATCCTGGCTGCTTTCAGTGCATAATACACACCTCTGAATGAATATCCACATTCCTAAGCCAAGCAGTGGAACAACCTACTGCTCTCACCAGTAACAGAGAAAGCACGAGCACAGCCCCTACCCTCCCCAGCTGCACTCACAAGCCTGTGAAGGCAGGAGAACCCTGATGAAGCCTTCCCACCCTGGAGGACACTGCAGTAAGAAGAGGAAGAAGCACAAGCTCATTCCTGGTCCTGCCTTTACCCACAAGCAGGGACTCCCCAGCTCCAGCTCCACCTGCACGTGATGCTTCACAGCATTCCCACCCAGCATAAGGAGCCCAAACCCGAGCTGGGGGTGCTGCCTGCTATCAAAAACACACCTTACACACTGAAAGCATTGTTTTATTTCCAAGCCCAAACCCAAAGCAAATACACCAAGACATTTCCCTTGTTCAAACATAACCTGAGTCAGGAAGCTGCAGCAAGGCATCTCCTGGCGTAGGGTAGCAATGAGCTAGCAGAGGACAAACCCACGTTGCCAGAGGCCTCTTCTCATTTCGATTAGCTGCTTTGCAACCCAGTCACACCCATAGGAGCTGTGTATTTCTGTATTTATCCACCACTAATCCATAATTCTTTATGAACTGAGCTTTCTCTCATTAAGCTCTGTCATGGCTGTTGTCAGGTGAATAAAGCACAGCTCGCTCCATGCACGTGCATAACTGGAGCCGCTGTTGCTTTACTCACATCACAGGCTGAGCTGTTTAACGTCTGGCAGCTCATGGAAAAGCTGTCAACCTGCCACTCAGGTGAATGCTGTGGTGTACCCTGCTCTTCTGAGACTATTAACAAGGCAAGGTATTTACTTGAATGCAAATCATGAGACATTTGGCCCACATTAACCCAGCACTGAGAGGCTGAGGTCCTCCCTCTCCCCTGGCACTGACACTGAGACTCGCTGTGTAAGGCTTCCTGCTGACACCACTGCCCTTACACATGGTGCTGTGTCACGCTGGAGGAGAAAGGGGCTCCATCTCCTCATCCATCCCAAGCAAAAGCAGAGGGCTACAGGGCTGTGGTGCACCTCTGTGGGGAGAAAAGAATCCAGTGCATTCGAGACCGAGGAGACAAGCACAGGGGAACACTCAAAATGACCGGTAATGAATGCCAGAGTCACAGCATCACAAGGTTGGAAAAGACCTTTAAGATCATCAAGTCCAACCAATCCTGTCCTATGCTAAGCCAGAGTCAAATGAGAAATGCACAGAAATTTTCTTTGCAACTGCTTACAGAAAGAGAGAGGAAGGGACTGTCCATCTTCTAGTGCTTTCAGGTCATCATCAGGTGTCTTTGTGGAACTGAAGTCTTAGGCAAAAGAAATCGCTGGCAAAGTCTACATGAGCATCTTAACAGCCTCTGGGCTCCAACAGCCTGACTCCAGAGTCATCACTGGACATCCAAAACAAAATAGGAGCTTCAGTTCTCTGAAAACATCATACCACTGCCATGGTCACTTACAAGGTGTACTCAAGTAATACCACCATCAGAGCTTAGCTGCTGCAAGCGCTTCGACAGGAGGACTGAATTTATTCAGGCTGTAGGAGGTTCCCTTTACTCTCCCCAACAACTGCCCTACACATGAGCAAAATCCCCACCAACCTTCCAGATTGCTCATACCCCCTCAGGAGAGCAAATTCCAGCCACATTACCTCCCTGCTCTCACCAGAGCACACCAATATCTTCTCCAATTTCACACATACCACCAATGCTACAAGAGCCATTTACACACAGATGGGCAGAGCCCAAGTACCTCAACTTTCACCTGCACAAGCCCTACCACCCACACAACAGCTCTAAGGCAGAGGGTCAGCAGCACCCACACTCTGTACTCTGGTACCTGTTAGCCACAGTGGGAAGTCTGTTTTTCTGATACTGAAAGTCAGCACATGCAATAACCATCAAGGATGCTGGGCAGACTGATGCTTCTTAGTTTTATAGAGCTTCCTCTCCTAACAGCCCCCTCCATGGCAGGGGGGTTGGACTGGATGATTTTAAAGGTCCTTTCCAACACAAACCATGCTATGATTTCCCTCTGGAAAGGCAATAATGGGATAGTCAATGCTGGTCTGATAAAAGCCACAAAGGTGGTACCACAATGCCAAGCACCATCACAAACTAAACCATGAATCAGTCAGCAGTGATGACTCCTTCCCTGTCCTTCCCACCACTTTGGGGTGTTGTTTCCCACCCCCCCCCCCCCAGTCCCTCTCATCCTGTGATACCTTCGTGATAGTCCTATTCTTCATGATGGGGCTCAAAACCTCACCACTTTCCACAGTCTGAATTGATCCTTGTAGAGAATTCTTTGAAAACTACTATTAGGGTGATGTATGGCCAAATTTTGGTTGCTATAGTGTTTAGTCAGACTTACGACTGGGGAAACAATCTCCCACTCACTTGAAATGCAGGGAAAGGTTTCAGTGCTGCAGGAAAAGGCTCTCTGGCTGAAAAGTCATATTTTAAAGTTTACAGCTCCTGCTTCTGGCTCAGTATTGCTACGGCAGGGAGCAGACAGCCTGGCAGGGCCCCGCAGATGCGCAGAGCTCTGGACATGGCCACTCCAGACACTTCCAGCTGCTTTACCAGAGGAATCCAGCAGCAGTTTAGTACCCTACAGACCAAGCTGCCATTCCACTCCTCCTATGGTTTCAAGAGCAGTATGTTTTTATTAATCTGGAATTAACTATGAGGAATTGAGTGCATTTTATCAGAGGCAGTGAGATGTAAGGCAAGAATGCTGTGCAGGCCTTTACAGCTACACACAGGCACCTCTGCTACCAACCCTCTCTGCTGCCTTCCATCGAGTTGCAAGCCCAGCAGCACCTCATCCCACACACTCTGGCCCTGGGGTCACATAACCAAATCAAACTCAAGCCAAATCTCAAAGCCAACTGCAGAACCCCTTTTCCTCTCTTCACCCAAAACACACCTGTTCACAGGACCAAGGTCTGCAGAGCACAGCTGTGGCTCTGCATGGTGCTCTGAAGCAAAACAATCCTGTTTACAAGCAAAGGTAGGGAAGTGGAATTTAAAGCCACTCCAGTTCTGAATACTTCAACTTACATATTTCAGCAGGATTTTACAGGTTCTAAGTGCTAGTTTCAGAAATGGTTAATAATTGCACCCAGCTTCAATGTCCAAACACACCTTTAGAAGACATGAACCAGAGTTCTCCAGGGTTTCCTCATTCCCCAGAATCAGGAAATGGCTTTAAAACATTATTTTCAAGGCAGGCAAAGTGTCCTATTATTAACAACACACCTTAGACAAATCCAAATAACCTAACCATTGCCAAGATACGTGTCTAACTCCTTTGCACTCTCCTGAGCACACAGAGAAAACACACACACAAGTGTCACTCAGTTCAGCTTCATCTCCTTTCAGGTACCTTTTCCAGACAAGGAACAGAACCTGGTGTTAAGTACATACCTATTTATAGCAGATACAAACTTCACACATGCCTAGTGCTGCTTTTTTAGCTGCAGATTTCTAGCCATTCTGGAGCATATTGTACCCATGCTTCTAATTAAACTGATCTCTGGTACTGTTCTCACTCCAATCAGTTGTAGAGGAGCCCATTGCCTTTACTACATGGAAACATCACTTCCTGACTGCCAAGCACATGCTTGGGTATTGCATAGAGAATGGAAGTGTCCTGCTCAGTGCAGCACTGGGGCTGTTAACAGACTCTGGATTTCCTGCCACAGAGACTGCATCTTACCACAAAACTCATAGGTGAACCTCTGAGCTCACACACACAGCCCAACCTGCTCCCTAAGAGAATGATGCCCCTGGCTGGTTCATGCAGAACCTTTGATCCCAGCAACCACAGCACATGCACAATATCAAAGGGTCACTTTGTCATCTGTTATGGTTCGTACCCTCTCTGAGGGTCAGCCAGCTTCCAGCCCCGAGTCAGACATCGCTGCAGCCGCACCGTGCTCCCGGCACCAGCAGTGCTGGGCACGCAGCATCCCAGGGCAAACACCACATCCCACCGTCCTGAATGCCAGGGCAAGCCTGGCTTGCACTAAGCACCCACACAACACAGACTATGGCCTCTCCCACCCATTGAGAAGATCTACAGAGACAAAAATCATTTTCTTATAAAATTAGCAGGAGTCAGCTTGGGCTTTTGGGTGGTTTGGTTTTTTAGTTTGTTTGGTTTTGGAGGGGGGGGATAATTTGTCTTTCTGTTATTTCCTGAGTTTCAGTGAAGTCTTTACATGTTTACTTCAGCAAAGCTCCCTAGTAATCCACAACACGTTATCCAGGAGAGTCCACGCTGTCAGACTGGACTGCTGAAAGCCTGCAGACTTGAAGAGCTTTTTATTTACTTTTTTTGTTTCTTTCTTGTTTTACTTCAAAAGTTCTGCCAGTGGCTTTAATCTGTAATAGAATATTAAGCTGTAAAACATCTCCTGTAGCTTTGTTGGTCACAGTTACTGATAAGATTTGGTTCCTACTGTTCTTAAAAGGCGAGCGACAGGCTTCGCCAGGGCGTACATGACCTTTCCAACGCCGCAGCCCAGTAGGGATTGTGTCGATTGCTCTAACCTGTCAATGAGCAACAGCTGCCGAGCCAGCGGGAGAACAAGTCCTGACGCCTGTAGCAAAATAACAGCACCTCAGGAGAGCACATTTATGAACTATCTGAAGGGCCGAAAGGTCACTCTGCACCAGCCTCCCCTCGCTCTGGAGCGAGGGCCGCCACTCCCAGCCGCTCCTCTGGCCAGGGCAAGGGGGAGTGCAGAGGCCTGGACCTGGCTGGGTGCACTGCTTCCAAAGAGAAGGTCTTTTTTACACGTATCAGCTTTTCCCCATAATTTTTTATACTTCAAGCAATACTAAGCTCCTGGAAGAAATCAATAAAGCCCAGGGGCTTGAACTTTAAAGTAGCAACGAGGCCCACGCACCTCGTTACAGAGCTTGCCAAGGTCTCACACTCTCACATGGGCCAAGGGTCCCCAGCCACCACCTGCAGACAGCAAAGCTCTTCTCCCCTCCAACATCCCACAACATTTGCAAGCCACACAGTGGTAGGAATGAAAGCATTCTTCACAAAGGCATAACCGAGATGGCCCTGGGTGATTACAGGACTCTGTTCACCCCACATAGCACTGGTCTGACCTGACAGCCCTAAGCTCCCACTTGCCTTCCCGACTCAGCTGTGCAACTTATCACTAACTCCCGCAGCCCAGGATGGATCTGTGGGTGTCAAATAATGTTTTATTGATCAAAACATGACCTGGGGGAAAATGTGGAACAGTAGACATCCCCTACTGGGGTCATCTGTTGAGCCTGGAGCCCGCACGGCTGGTAAGCAGGTGTGGGCATGAAAGCACTGTTGTGTGTTGAAGCCTTCTGATACCCTGGTGCCCATTGCAAAAGCTGTCCCACCCCACAGGAGCCCTTCTCCTTGAGCAGACTCACAGCATACCATCCCCACGGTATGGATATCAGCCTCAGTGGGCCTGGCACGACACTTCCTAAACTGTACCCATCCTTCAGTAATAACAACAGGCATTTCCAAGAGCTTAACAGTGTTTCACAGACTCACAGAGCATTAGGAGTTGGAAGGGACCTTGAAAGCTCATTTAGTCCAACCCCCTGCCAGAGCAGGATCACCTAGACTAAATCACACAGGAACAAGTCCAGGAGGGTTTGAATGTCTCCAGAGAAGGAGACTCTGCAGCCTCTCTGGGCAGCCTGTCCCAGGGCTCTGTCACCCGCATAGGGAAAAAGTTCCTCCTTACATTCACATGGAACTTCCTCTGCTCCAGCTCACACCTGCTGCCCCTTGTCCTGTTGCTGCCATCCCTGAGAAGAGCCTGGTTCCAGACTCCTGATTCTCAACCCTTACATATTTATAAGCATTGATGAGGTCACCCCTCAGTCTCCTCTTCTCCAAACTGAAGAGGCCCAGCTCCCTCAGCCACTCGTCAGCTTTACCTAGTTGAGTTTCCAAGCTCTACCACAAGCAGTTTTATTGCTGGCTCAAAGAGCAAGTATCTCAGAAGTAGATCTTTTACTACAAGCAATATGAGCTCGAAAAAAACTCAAATCAAATGTTTTCTTTTTAACAAATTTATTTCCTTGTGTCTGCCCCCTCTTGACACCCTCCCTCCCTTGTTCAACAGCTTTTCTGATCCCAAAGGGCGTTAGGAAATGCAGGGCTGTAAAGCACACGTAGCAAAGTCTAGCTGGGTAATTTGGCAACAGCCTTACAATAACTGTTTTTCCAAACCCCTTTAGTATACTTCCCTGATGTTCCAGTTAGTACATAAAATATAAAGTAACGCTCTAAACGATGCAAGTTCTGTAAAACCTCAGGGCAGCCAATGCATCCTCAGCACCATTGCACAGTTCAAAATGGGATTTTTATCTATTTCATTTCCAGTCAATCAAGGTCTGCATTCATACATCATTTCTCACATATATTACTCAGCGACTGCTCTTTCTATCTCTAGTCTGGTAAATATTTTTGCCTTGTGCAAGGGATATAAGAGCCACAGAGAAAAGATGAATCCTTGCATTCGTCTCACAGCTGAGATGACAGTGACATAAAGCCAGATATTAGAGCTCTATAGTATCAGAAGTGTACAGTAAGCCTGAGGAAAGGACATAGCCTGGAGTTTTATAGCCTCAGTCCCAGGAAAACAAAGATAAAAGGTACACTTCCACCGTAAAGTATGGCCAAGTTTAGTCATTTGGAATAATACACCCCATCAATTAAATCCATCCCAGCCATCCATCTCCTCCCTGGAGCCAGCCCAGGTGCCTTTGTTGTCGGCTTGGCCTGTTCCATGCCACACCACACAGATCAGCGGGGAGGCGGCACAGGCTACTAGGCCCTGCCTACACACCCAGCTAAGGAAAATGAAATACAACTGTTGTAGTGTTTCTAAATGGACATCAGCCCCCTGTAATGTAATCCAGGTGGGGCTACTGCAGGCACTGTGCCTGCTCTGCTGCAGAGACTGCCAAGCATCTCTAACAGGCAGCAGGATATTGCTCCCAGCACGTTCCCAGTTGTGGGATCAGGCTGGTGTCAGGTTTGTGGCTAAACAAGGTACAGCTCAAGAGCAGTGCATAGCCAGGCTCTTCTCTGCAAAGAGCATTTTGTTTCCCCACAGTGACAGTAAACCTTCATTTCTCCTTACAGGTATTAATCCAGACCCTGCAAAGTCAGGCATGTTTACAAGACAGAGAGCAGGCTACCCCATTCTTCCCTCATCCCAGTAGCATTGCTCGTACCTCACGTACACCTACAGCCTCATCAACATTCAGAGCCACATCAGGGTAGCTACCAAAATTAAGATGCTTAAACAGCTAATGAATTCTGCGCATGGCCGGGACTACTTTAATTCAAACTTGCCTTATATCCAGTTCCCTCAGCTCAGCAAAGGAGGCAGCTTAATGTGCAATTAAGTCTCTCTACACAAGTTGTTTTACCTATGTAAGCTGTTAGCATCACACCAAAAATCAGCGAGACAAACTAAGGTGGTGGAGCAGCAGTCAAAGGTGACAGAAGGGTAGAAAGTTTAAGCAAAACACAGGCTGCATCGAGCCTCAGAGTCACCTTCAGCACTGCCAAAGCCCAAACAGCACAATTAAAATCTTATTAGTCAATTTGCTAAAACGATACAGAAGGACTACTTCAAGATATAGAGCTTTAGCAGAGCGAGTATTGAAATCCCTGCGTGAGAGACCTGCACTGTTCTGTTCTTATTTGTAAATTTATATGAGGTGTCAGAACCGTACGTATAAATAACAAAGAAATAGTCTTGTGATGGTAAGTAATCCATACAAATTCTATCACAGCAATAAACTCCCTCAGAATTTTATCCTCAGGGCTCCAGATAACCTCATCCAGTGAGGAATTCAATAACTCCATCAGTCAAGAACCAGAAAGGGGGGTGGTAACTGGGACTGGAAGTAATGCTAATGAAACTCTACAGATGCAGCTTCTCAAATGGAATTAATTTGATGAGAACGGAATGCAGAGAATCATTTTAGGCTCATTTTTTGATGTCTCTCACAGTTAAAATACTTCCAAATTGATGTGCTCGAAACCCTAGTGACTGCCTTGATTTTCTAATAAAATATCTTTGTGGGTAGAATCCTGGAAGACAAAAAATTATTGGCATGTGGCAGTATTATTTAATCTAACTTGGTTTGCAGTCTCAAAACACTTAATCTAAATTCCTATGGAATTATCCATACTTAGTATTGCTACGACTGAATTTTAATGAGCTGAAATTAAAGCTGGGACAGTTGGAGGAGGGAAATGTGAAAACTGAGTTACCCATCTTTCTCTTTCAGAGAGCTGCAAGTTATTCTGTTTTTAACGTAGAGGGACTCCTAGGCAGAGTAAATACTACAGCTTGGCAGGTACCCTACAACTCTGTCTTCCAAATAACCTCCAATTAAAACACGGCAAAGTTATAAATGGGAAAAAACAAAACACAACAGACTGAGGCATGAAGAAACTATGCTGCTTTCTGAAAGCTCAGTGACTTGGTGCAGAGTTTCTCACTTTTTTGTCAGCAAAAGTATATTGAGGCATTTTAATCCTGATGGGCTGGAGTGGAAGAGGCAGCAGGGAAGGCTTCTCAAATGGGTGGCTCACACTAACATACAGGGGAGATGGACTGGAAGGACAGGCCCAACCAAGGCATGGATCTCTTGGAAGAGAATGATCCATCCTGGTGGAAGGAGAGCCTGAGGAGTACCCAATGTTTGACAAGAGAAGAAACCAAGCCAAGGAAGAGCTGAATCTAGAGAAGCATGAGGCTCAAACAAACTGTCTGAAAGTTGTGTCAGCAACTACTCTCAGCACACAGGCACAGTGACAGCACGTTCGCCAGGTCAGATGCTCCTGTCATGAAGGAGATGTCAAGAACCTGGGACAAGTTCTGCTGGACTAGTCAAGAAAGGCCAACCACACAGATACTACTGAGGAAAAAAAATCACTGAGAGCGATGCAACAGCTGAAAGAGAAGCAAATTACAGATGTGTGTATCACTGGCCTGAAAGAAGGAAAACATGGAATGAGAAAGAAGTAGTAACAGAGATAAATGAAACTGTTTATCAAGCTCCAGCTTGGTGTGGAAACCTTAAGCCCACCCTTCATCTTCTGCAATAACATATCAACTGACTGAGAAATACAGAAAGAAACAGAAAAGGCCTCCTCCTTTCTTCTTCTGGCATTTCCTTCCTGCTGAGCAAGTACCACACGCTAATTCAGGTTTTATTGGCACCTGAAGGGTACGGAGCTTTCTGGTGGTGGATTTAGTATTTCAGGGGTGGGAGGTTTGATTTTTTGGGTTTTTTCCCTTTATCTAGTTTTGTTCTACTGTTCCTTGAAGAGTTTGGAGAGAAAAAAAGAGTGCTGTGTCCCCAGAGATGAAAGCACTAGCTGTCTGAAAGAGGTCAGTTGACCCAAACCAGGAACAGGGTCTGGGCAGCAATCTTCAACACCGCTTTTATTTAGACACCTTAGGATGCCAAGTGAACACCTTGTCAGCACCTTTCCTTTCTATAAAGAGCTGGACAAATACAAACAATGAATGGAAATCAGAGCATGCTTTTTCTGGCATCCACATGAAATGGGCTTTTTTTTCCTCACTTTGCTTTTTGTTTTCTTCCACTGATGCTGAAGGTGACACAGCAGCCCTCTACACAAATTACCACTCCACAGAGAGTTGAGAGCAGTTGCAGACCCAACACTCCACTTGCCCCATGTTATAAATGAGACATACTCCAGTTGATAAAGCCAAACAACAATTTATTAATTAAGCAAGCCCGCAAGATATAGGCAAATATCAGCGCTGGGCGTCCGGAGGAGACCCTTGCTCCTGCAAACGGCACGCACCTCACCCTTCTGGAGTCCCCTTATTATAGTCCTGTAGTTCCGGGTACACGTGGCATATTCCAGTGTTTTTCTGTAGCTGTGTAAGCTGGTAGTGGGGGTCGTCCTGGTTCCCCGTAGTCCTCCTCTACGTTGTGTTCAGTATCTTATTTGGTTAACTCATTTAATCCTATCAGGATGTTGCTAGTGATAAAACAATGGTTCCCCTTTTGACCTGGTTACCTATTCACAGCCATAGTCTACCACAGGCACCAACTCAGCAAGATCTGAAGTTCTTTCAGGGTGTTACTAGTGATGGAACAATGGTTCCCCTTTGCCCTAGTTGCTTATTTACAGTCATAGAAGGTTTGAGAACAATTACTTATTACAATCCCCCCTTTCAATTTTGACCAATTTGTTTCTCAAACCGACTAACAGCTTTTTGAGATAATAGCATCGATGCCTCTTCTTTTTCTAAATCGGTTTTAGGTCATCATTCAAGAAACATTAACGTGATCACCTTCGTTACATGGGTACTTGGCAGCATCTATGTATATACAATAGCTGGTATTCAAAGAATCCATTAATTCCAGTTCCTGTGGTTCTGGACCAACTGGGACTCTATCATCCCAAGAATCATACCTTGTCATGCCCTCACTGGCATTATAAATATAAGGACATCTTGCTATTTTACTCATTGCAACCTCAAAAACTTTCCAGGTGGAACTATTCAGTGGCACTCCTACCAAACATGTGATAAATGGAGTACTTGGTGTGGCAAGACTAGCACAAAAAGTAGTAGCATTCAAAGCTTGAGATAATGTAACCCAATACATTTTGCCTTGGATCTAATGCGGTCCCAGTCCCCAAATAACAAAATACAAAATTTAAATAAATCTATAAAAATACAATTATTAGCCCCCCTTTATTTAAGGCAATTGGTGGGTTCATAATAACTATTCTAGAGTGGTGACGCTTGGACTCAATCGTTTTTGTTTGGTATTTTCTGGTTCTTGGGTATCTGGTGCCTTTTTCAGCCTTGGTGTATGGAGCCATCTCGTGATAGGACTGGAGGGCTTAATACCCCACGATTTCCTTATGCCTCTGCCTCCTTTGCCTACTCCGTTGCTTGGAGCAGCAAGGTGTTCCATCTTCTCGGCAGCAGTCATAGTCTTCAGGGGTTCTTCCTGTCCTCAGCTTACAAGTGTTATAGGCTTCCCAATTTTTATGTTTCACTTCCAGGGCTGAACAATCCAAATGTTTCACCTGGGACCGGCACACTACCCGAATTATTTTTGGGCTACCTTGTTTATATTCATTAGGATATGTACAACCTAATTTGGGATTTATCCCTTTTGTATATATCCTCCACCACTCTTCAGACCCTTGGATAATCTCTCCAATTTTTACTGCTAATTTAAGGGTTAATTCGGTTAGTTTTCTTTCTGCCCAATAACATTTTTCACAAATGTCTGGGGTATATTCTCTTTCTCTATAATGTACCCACCAATTGTCTTTACACACTCGACACTCAAAACAAAAGAAAGTATAACATACATCCAACATTTGAACAAAATAAATTGTCATTCATAGACAGTTTTACTCGCTGGTTCTTCGAAAGGTGGCGTTTAAGTTGTCAGGATTGTTTGTAGTTTCCCACGGAGATTCTGGAACCAGTCTTTATTCTGCTTGTGTGCATCCAACCTCTTTCGGCCATTCAAACCGCAGTATCTGTGGTAAGCAATGCAAGAAAGGGTCCCTCCCCCCCGGTATCTTTTTTTCTGAGTTGTTGTTTATTGACCTTCTGGCATGTCAGGCACTTTCTCACCATCCTTTTGGCGATTTTATAAATTCCAATACACATATACTTGGTTCCAAAGTGGTCCACTAGTGCCTGTACTACCCAGTGGATAAATAAACAGCGACCCGTTGGCAAGGGTATGTCCCTCAAGTCAGGTCACACTTTAATATGATATTCTATTATGTCTAAGCAGTTATGCTCAAGTTTTTGGTTATTAGTCTCCCCTTTTGATAAAAAGGTGGCAGGATTGAGGCATGATTCAGCAGTTATAACTAAATCATCTTTTTCCATTAAAATTGCTTCATACTTCAAAATCCTAGAATCAGTGAGACCTCTTCCTGCCTTCTGAGTCAGAATTGTCCTTACTTGATGTGGAGTGCTTACTATAAGTGCTCTTCCAAAAGTTAGCCTTCTGCTTTCTACCACCAAGAGGGCTGTGGCTGCTACTGCCTGTACACATTCAGGCCACCCTCGGGATATTGGGTCCAGCAGTTTAGATAAATAGGCAATTAGCTGTCGTTTGCCTCCCCACTTTTGAGTAACTCCCCCCCCCAGGGCTGTTTCCTTATCTATGGTAGCAAACAAGTGGAATGGTTTGTTAAGGGAGGGCAGTGCCAACACAGGAGTAGTGATCAAGTTTTGTTTTAATCCTTGTATTAATTCTTTTTCTTCATTACTCCATACCAAGTCATTAGGCTCTTCTAACAATTTAAAATATAATCCCTTTGTTTTTAGTACAAATGATTCAATCCATAGGCGACAATAGTCTGTCAATCCCAAAAATTTTCACAGCTCTTTCTTAGTTTTCGGGAGAAGTAACTCAACTACTCATCTTCTCAGGGTTTATTTTCTGTCTCCCTTCACTGATTAGATGTCCTAAATATTTAACTTTCTTTTCCATGTACTGCAGTTTGGTTTTTTTGATACTTTTAGTCCCTGTTTCCCTAGGAAATTTAGCAAAGCATTTGTTGTTTCCTTTACGATTCTCTTATTTTTCCCTGAGATTAAAAGATCATCTACATATTGTAGAAGGGTGACTTCAGTTGGGACTTTAAACTTTTCTAATACTTGTTTCAATGCTTGTCCAAATAAATTTGGTGATTCAGTGAATCCCTGAGGTAAAACTGTCCATCTAAAGAAATTGTTGCTTTTGTCCTGTGAAAGGATCTTCCCATTCAAAAGCAAACATGTCTCTACTATCAGGGTCCAGTGGACAGGTCCAGAAAGCATCCTTTAAATCAATCATACTAAACCATCTGTGGTCATCTGGTGTTTTACTCAATAGAGTGTAAGGTTTAGGAACTACTGGGTGACGCACTTGAACTATTTGGTTTAACTGTCTTAAATCCTGTACCAAAGGATATGACCCATCGGGGTTTTTGTTTGTTTGGTTTTGGGTGGTTTTTTTTTTTTACTGATAAGATTGGGGTATTAAAAGGAGACATACATGGTTTCAGAAGCTTATCCTTAATTAAACTCTCTATAAATGGTTGGAGACTTTTACAGCCTTCCAATGAAATAGCATACTGTTTTTGGCAAATAATGTCATTGTCCCTTTTAAGTTTAATCTTTAAAGTGGTAATGTTTAATCCACCTCGATTACCCTCTCGCACCCACGCTATTGGATCAATTTGGTTTTCATCTTCCTCTGTTAGTAAAGCCATGGATACCACAATTTGGTCATCCTGGGTTTTCAATTCCAATCCTAATTGTATTATCGAATCTCTTCCCAATAAATTAGTTCCGGAATCAGGGATATATAAATTGCCCACAAATTTTCTCATCACCTAATCTTAAAGTGGTATTTTCAAACATGGGGACTGGGAATCCTTTCCCTTTTACCCCGATACAGTTATACTTTGGTCTGTATAAAATTTAAGGAAGTCCTAGAAGCTCAACCAGGGAGACAACGTCCTCCTCCTGGGGTCCCACCTTCAATTTTATCAAGGATTCTTGGTAGGACCTTAAATTAATAAACCCCTGACTTCCCTATTCATGTTCAAAGGACATGAAGGGAATTACCCTTTCTTCTTTTCTTAGCTCAGGACATTCTCACTTAAGATGTCCCTGTTTGCTACACCCGTAACATCCTGCTGAGAGAAAACCAGCCCATAGGGATTGCCAAAGTTTTCCCCTACCTCGGCCAATTCCTCCTTCATTCATGTTTCTCACACCCCTCCCACTTCCTTTTGTCCAGCTTTTCCCTCTATCTCTAGGTGAGACTGGCTCTGTTCTTTTCTTTACTACCTCATCAACAGCAGATACCATCATTTTTGCTTTCTGCTTCTGCTTTTCTTACTCTCTTTTCACAAACACTTTCTGAGCCTCTCTTAGTAAATCTTCCAAAGATCTTTCACTCCAACCATCTATCTTCTGTACCTTTCGCCTAATATCAGGTCATGCTTTAGTCACAAAATAAACTTTCAGAAGACCTTGTGCTACAGGATCTTCAGGATTCATACCCGAATATTTTCTCATTTGATCTCTCAGTCGCTGTAAAAACACTGAGGGTGTCTCATCTTTTTCCTGCTCAATCTCAAAGGCTTTAGTAAAGTTTAGGAGCAGCCTCCTTTATACCTTCTATGATTAGGTTTCTTAAATCTCCCATGTTAAAACAGGCTGTTTCTGCTAGTTGGGGTAGCAAGTATTGTGATCAATTGCTCGCAGAATCTTTTCCTTTAGGCTTTGCACATAGATTTTCAAGCTATCAGGAAGATCCCTAATCAGTGTTTTAAGGTGGACCGGATATACCGGAGCAGCAAGGGGAATGCCCTGCCCCCATGGCTCATACATGCTTGAATACACACAGCCTTTTTGCACTGATTCTGCCAGCCCAGATAATTTAATGGAGCCAGCAGTTTTTCACCCAATCCTGTCCCTGGGGTAAGGGACAAGATCAGTGCATCTCAAGATTGCAAAACTTATCTATCCCCCAGGCCAGGGAAGAAGCATCATTAGAGATACTGACTGCCTTAGAGGCGGCCATCCTATAATTACGTACAAACTTCACAGGGGCAATACATCCTGAGAGGGCCACACTGTAGTATCCAAATTTCCCCTGTTCACTCTCAGGAGGTCACATTGTAGTTACACAGTTTACGTTACCCATATCATACACTCTTTATTCTTTCATCGCCTAGACAGCTAGTCCCCTCAGTGGGCAATCATTAACCCCAAAGGACTGTCTGGCGGCTTACCGTGTAGCACTACCCTTGGGCTACCCATGGGATCAGACAGCTTGCTCTTCTTCTGTCCCATCATCTGGAGCGCACTCAGTCAACAATATATTCACTCGCTTCCCCTGGTTCGTGGCTCACGCCCTCGCGGGCAATGAGAACCGCACTACTGAGGGTCCGCACTCGCTTGGGGAATCCGAGCTGCCGGTCCCCCTCTCATGCACACACACACTCGCCGCGCTTCCAGGATCCCCGACCCAGACCGAACGGATTTCCCCCACAGATACTCACGCGTCCTGCGTCTTCGTCCGGACCTTTGTGCACAAAGTTTACAGGGTCTGCCGGCCTCCTTTGCCTAATATCTTGGAATTTGGGTTCGTAGGTGCAATTGAGATGGGAAATGGGCTACCAAGGCCGCCAAACAACAGGCGGGGCGCCTCCCTGATAAGACCAAGAGTCCCATCTCGTGAGTTGCATCCGAGTCACAGCACCAAATTGTTATAAATTTGAGACATACTCCAGTTGATAAAGCCAAACAACAATTTATTAATTAAGCAAGCCCACAAGATATAGGCAAATATCAGCGCTGGGCGTCCGGAGGAGACCCTTGCTCCTGCAAACGGCACGCACCTCACCCTTCTGGAGTCCCCTTTTTATAGTCCTGTAGTTCCGGGTACACGTGGCATATTCCAGTGTTTTTCTGTAGCTGTGTAAGCTGGTAGTGGGGGTCGTCCTGGTCCCCCGTAGTCCTCCTCTACGTTGTGTTCAGTATCTTATTTGGTTAACTCATTTAATCCTATCAGGATGTTGCTAGTGATAAAACAATGGTTCCCCTTTTGACCTGGTTACCTATTCACAGCCATAGTCTACCACAGGCACCAACTCAGCAAGATCTGAAGTTCTTTCAGGGTGTTACTAGTGATGGAACAATGGTTCCCCTTTGCCCTAGTTGCTTATTTACAGTCATAGAAGGTTTGAGAACAATTACTTATTACACCCCAGACTGCAATTTCCAAGCACAGTCTGTGCTGTGGGTGACAGACAGCATCCTTCCAAGTGGCAATGGAAGGTCTCTGCAGGCTGGGGAGGGGGTGAGACCTGAGCCAGCAGGGCTGTAGCATCTCTACCAGCAGATTACTTCTCTAACAACAGAAAAGATTTTGGCAAAGGCAACTCAGGCCTCAAAGTGTGACTTGTAAACTGAGAGCAGGTTCACAAAGGTGTATCAATCACCACACTAAAACAAACAACACATGGTCTCTGAGTAACTCAGAGAAGCCAAACTTCAGGCATTTCTGTCTGATACAGCCAGGCAGTGAGAAGCACATCTCCCTCCTCTACACACAAACACAGGCTTCTAAACCAAGGTGGTTTAAATCTCCCCATCACCTCATGCCATCAAACATAACCACAATAAAAAGCACCATTTCTTATTGATTGTTCCTCCACTGTGAACAGGATTATTTTCTTCCTTGACCTCAGTACTATAGACTCAGGGAGCTATTTAGAAGCTGTTCAAAATCTACTTTTCTATTATTCAGAGACAGATTTGAATTTATTGAACAAGAACTATTTTTTACAGATACTTTTTTCCTGGATTTTGTTTTTTTTTCCTTCCATCTGGCTTTCCAGCTCTTCCCCTCCCAAGGTAGATGTGAACCTTAGGCTGCCCAAGTAGCTTTTTAAATGTTAAACAAAACACATCAGCTTGCCCTGGCTGGCTCAGCAGAAAGTCAATATCCAGGAGCCATCAAGCACCCAAGCAAGAAGACTATAGTAAAAGCCTCTAAAAATGTAATAACGAAGCCTCAAACCTGTGGGAGTGAAGGTGCTCTTGCAAACCAACTTTATCTAAGAAATTATAAAGGCTTTAATGAACTTGAAATAAATTTTGGGAACAAAACATGCAGCTTGGTGAAACTGTGAACCACCCAACGCACAAGTATTTCCACCAAGTTCACTGAAGTTGTGCTAATAAAGTACTTCTGCAGTTGTAAATATTCCACACGCTCAGAATTTTAGATAAAACATCCTAATCCCTTTCCTGCTTCTATAAATGCAAACAGTGAGAAAAATACTTGTTTTCCAGCAGCACAGCTTTGAAAGCCCGCACCTAAACAATAAACTCATTTCACATGGGTCACCAGACATGCACTGGGTGACAAATGCTTTTTATCACTACCAATCTCAAGAAGCATCTCAATAAAGACACATCTAAGTGCAGAACATGCCACACAGGCTATAAATGGCTTCTCCCCCCAGCAGATAAACTAATGTAGTTAGCCCAGCAAAGCTTTTACCCTTCATCCTCTGAAGGCAGAAATGCATCCTGCCTTGTGAAAAATCCACAGAAACAGGAAGACTAAACACTCCCCAGACTTCAAAAGTCATTTGGACAATAATAAATAGTCCAGATAAGCAGTCCAGAGTGTCACCCTTAAATCAGTCACCTTGAGAAACGTTTCTAAACCAGGGAGTTGGGGGTCACAGTGCTACACAGAGACAGAGTGAAGAGGTGAGTTCTAGGCTTACCCCAACCATACCACTCTCACCACGGAGAGATACAAGCACCTGGGTTCTCATGTACGTGCTGATGGACAAGGAATCGATTTGATTTCTATTTAATAACATTTGGTTTCTTTAAAGGGAACAGCCCAGCTAATTCTAAAATAATTCACCCAACAACTCAGCGTCCCTAAAACACTTCCCATCCTCAGCCACACAGTGCTCCTGGCACATGGTGGGGGAAAGCACGACTGATGGGCAAATATCACCATGGCAAGAAGCACAAGTCTTAAATAAAGATTTTTCAAAGAGCAAAGAACAAACTGGAGAAACCCTCACCTGCCCACTGCTTCCACCCCTAGTGCCACAAAATGCCTTCTTACTTGAAAACATTATTAGCAGCATTAGGCAAAAAACAATGAAAACACACTATTGTAAAATAATGGGAAATGTGTAAACTGCAGGGAGAAACATCCTAGACAAGGAAATTCATCTCAAGGAAACATCAATTGCTCAGGCTTTCGAAATAGGCAATAACTTACACTGAGACAAACATTAAAATGTTCAAAATCACAACAGGCATTGATACCCTGAGTGCGTAGGTGATCCAGGAGCAGACATGTCAACAGGCATGCCTGCTCTAAAGTGGTTCCAAGAAGTCACCAGCAACAGCAGGTATCATGGAAACAGCATTATTTGAGACCAGCTCTCAGAAACACCTAACAGCCCAAAAATCAAGCCACACCAGAGGAACAACTTCAGCATCTTAAATCAGGGCTGACAAGCAGCCAGGCTTGATCTACAAATTACAATCATTGGCCCCAGAATTACACAGCCACTCTGCACACAAACATGACCATCCATGAACTCGTGATTTTTTCAAGCCAAACTTCTGTCTCAACAGCAGAATTTAATCTCTTTTATTTACGGTTCTCCCAATTCCCCAAACAATTAGGTGGCAACTGGAAGAGGGAGGCATCGACAGGGGTTGATGTCTCTCCCCACGCAACAGCGCGTCGGGTCCTCCTCCTTCCTGGCACGCTCACATCAGCATGGCAGCACAAGGTCACGTTGATTTGTAGCACCAGAGGATTACAGAAGCCCCAGGCGAGTGTCAGAAGCCTCAGCTCCCCATTAGAGGCACACTGAATTATTTCTAAATTTACTGCTACAGCAAACAGCTGCCAAATAGTCTCGGTGCCCCTGGCCCAGAAGAGCAGAGGGTGGTGAATTCAGTTTAGGGGAGATGCAAACTTTCTGCCTGGCTAAGCAAGGCACTATCAGTGCACACCCAGGCTTATCTACTTTCTAGTGACAGCACTGGCAACCTTGTAATCACAGAATCACAGAACTGTAGGGGTTGGAAGGGACCTCGAGAGATCATCAGGTCCAACCCCCTGCCAAAGCAGCTCCCCAGCTCATATTGCACAGAGGGGCGTGCAGACGAGTCTTGACTATCTTCAGAGAAGGAGACTCCACCAGCTCTCTGGGCAGCCTATTCCAGGGCTCTGTCAACCTCACTGTGAAAACGTTCTTCCCCATGTTGGTGTGGAACTTCCTGTGCTCCAACTTGCAGCCATTGCCCCTTGTCCTGTCCCCACAGACACTGAAAAGGGGCTGCCCATTTCCCCCGGCATCCCATATTTCAGATACTCATAAACATTTTTTAGGTCCCCCCTCAGTCTTCTTCTCTCCAGGCTGAACAGCCCCAACTTACTCAGCCTTTCCTCACAGGGGAGATGCTCCAGGCCCTTAATCATCGTTGTAGCCTCCTCTGGACTCTGTCCAGGAGATCCCCATCTTTTTTATACCAGGGAGCCGAGAACTGCAATGCCTCATGATGCTGCAGGACATGAGAAACATGGAACTTTGGGAGGAATAGGTCAACTATAAACCTATGTGGCAGTTGACAGAACACCCAAGTTAGAGATCAAGATTCTCTTTAGGACTTAAAAGAAAAGAAAGGGTATTTTTGATGCTTTCGGCAGAAATTGTAAGTGGATGCAAAAGGCAGAGCCTGAGTTACATTGCTCAGACTGAGGGGGTCGGTAACAGATCAGTTACAGGACACACATATACCCAGCTGTTAACTCACCCTTCCACTTATCTCCACTGTCACTCACTCACCTGTACAGTGGGACTGCAACTCCTGACTGCCTTAGCTGATCTGTGCTGAGAATTTTGGTATTTGAGAGATACTACGTGGTATTGGTGAGTCATGGCTGTGCCTGACACTGAAAGAGAGTTTGCCAAGGCAGGGAGGGAACATCTCACCAGTGCTAAGTAATAGAAGCCAAAACGACTTACTGGCCTTGTAAACTCATTGCATTGCTAATGTAAGATGTGAGAAACATGCTTCACACTCATTTCTGCCTTTACCTGCTCCACATCATGCTCCTTCCCTTGCTGTATCGTGCCATTGCATCCAATTTGCCATCATTTTTAAACAATTAGCTGCCAGAATTTTAGAAAGTATTTTATTGTGATTAGACGTTTCTGACTGGTTATGATCAATGAAAGAAAAATCTAACTTGAGTAAGATCACTAATCTGGGAAGCTCTTCTGCATCTTCAGAAATGAACAAATAAAAAGCTTGCTAAATCAGCATGCAACTCTTTAAAAGTGTTCATGCCACCACCAAACACACAGAATGAAAAATGTCTGATGTGTTGCTCCCTAAAATTGAGTATTTCTCAAAAAAAAAATTACTCTGACTGTTCATCGTTTTCTCACATTAAGTCACCACACTAATAAAATCTCATTTTAGGTATGTTGATGTGCAGCTCAAGTCACTAACATTGGTAATAAAAAACAAGGTGCTGTTTGGGTTGGGTTGTAGGATTGTTTTTAGGCAAACCAAAGCACACCCCAGCTAATTCTCCTCCAAACATGCCCTATGTACCAAACCCAGCCACACTGGCAACTGCCATAAGGACAGCTTGGGGTCTGCACCTTCCAGCATGCCCACCACGCTGCCCCTCTGACACATCCCACTCCCCCCACTGACAATGCACTGAAACTCTTTCCTACTGCTGCAGTATTTTATCCACACACACCCCACCCCCAAACAAGGTGTCTAAAACAAAGGACATCAGTGATGGTTATCTGGGGCTTGTGGTGTTTTGGTTTCCCCATTATAAAAGATTTATTCCAATTAGGCAAGTAAGTCCTTTAGCCATGACCTGAGCATGTCTCTACCAGGCAAAATAATTTGGGGGCAATCATGGGAGATTTATGGACAAAAGAATTGGATTTTTTTTGCAGGCACAGAGGGCTGCAAATTGATGGCTTTGGGCACTTCTGCCTGCAGAAAGAAGCACATTTAAATAGAATAAGAGAGTAAAGGTCAAATCCAGCAAAGGAAAGTGCCTGTAATGATGCAATCAATCCAAACAAGGAGACGGCAGAAAGAGAACACTTCCAGTTCAAACAACAGCGTCTGAGAAAAGGTGCTGGCCTCCTCAACGTGCTAGAGGGAGATTTATCTGTAAAACCTTTGTGGGGGAAAAAAATGAAGAGACAAAGAGGAGAGGATGGTGATGTGATGGAACGTGCAGGAACACCCTGGTCTTTGGGCAATGGTACCAGACACCCATGGGGAGGAGGAAGCTGGGTCTCTATGAAGGGATGACACAGCTGGTTTAATGGCCACAGCAGAACCACAGTGACAGGAAAGAAGCCAGGTATGATAAAGAAGATGGATGAAAAGCTTCCAAGGTCTAGTGATCGTGGTAATATTAACTTTAAAACTTCCCTGAGGTTATTATTTCAGAACAAGCTATTCAAATGCATTAGGGTTTCTTTTAAAAAGCTCAGTGCTTGGACATGAACAGCACAAAACTGGTCATAATCAATTGTTTTCTCCAACAGTCAGGAATGGAGCAATGGAAAAGCATTTAACTCGTGGTTAAAGGCTGAGAACCACAATCAGCCCACAAACATCACCGGTATGATTTTACAGGAGTTTGCTCAGGCAAACCTTACTTAGTGACAAGTCATGCTGAAATCTGGGGATCTGAGTTTTGTAGCTGCCTCAGTGCACACCTAAAGCACCAGAAACCCTGTGAAAACCTGTAGTGAACAGCTGTACAGCTAACTGACTATTTGTCATAGGGGACATTTAGCCCTAGGATGGCTGAGGCCAGCATCAGTCAAAATAGGCTTGTGCAGAAGAAAAGCTGGATGAAACATTAAGCTGCAGGCACTACCTCTTTCTTTCTAAGGGGCCTTGTGAAACACAAGCCTGTTCCCATCCTGATCCTCTGGGCCTTGCCCTCAACACCAGCAGCCACTGGCCCAGCACCGTGGCAGCCGCAGGGCCCTCTGCACACACGGCCTTCTTCCAGGCCTCTCCTCAGCCTGGTTTACCCAGCTATGTTCCCCAGTTTGAGTCATAATATTTAGTGCCTCATCCATACATAATATTTGTGAAAAGGGATTAAAATAAACATAATGGAAGTGGAAAGTCTTATTTCCATGGCAGCACTGATGATAATGGAAGCCTCACAAATAATGGTAACCTCCTTCTCCTCCACAGGCCCACTCACCGGTTTTTGTGCCGCTATCAAGGACAAACAAATCAGAGGAACTGGGAAGGCTGCAGTTCCTAAGCAACACCGCGCTTCCTTCCACACTGCTCAGGCTCTGGCAGCATTCTGCCTTGCTCCAGGCTCTGTAAGAGGATAAAAAAGGGCCCTGGCTCTGCCCAGGAAGCACAGTCCAGCTTCTGATGCCCCTTCTTAAATCACAGTCCTCATGGGCTGCTTACTAGCCTGTATGATGCCAGTCATGGCTCTCACTGTTTGCAAGGCTGTGTACATCTCATCTCCCTGCCCAACCTGCACCATGGCAGCCATCTCAGACCTGGCTGGTGTTGTACCACGCCAGGCAAAAGGCAGGCCTGCACTTGGAAGGAGGGTCTCTGATAATACAAAACACGTCAGCAACAAACAATCTTCCTCCTTCCAGGAGCTACACTTGGCATCTGTTTCTCTGAACACTTAAACTGCAGCAAACAATTTCTCCTGCAGCCAGGGTCAGTCACAGCAATGCCACAGGCCAGGAGCATGCCCAGGGTTGCAACATGAGGAGCTGCCAAGCACAGAGAGCAGCCTCCCAACTTACTAAATAGTGTGACGAGTCAATGCACTGTGATACTGCAGCAGCACTTACAGAAGCAAGAATACCTCCACCCACCTGTGAAAGTGTGGCATCCCTGAAAACATCCAGGTGACAAAAAAAACCCCCTTAAAAAATAGTAACTCATAGTTGTCCCTGCAGTACTTCTATCAGACACCAAGCTGTGGCACATCTCTCCATGCACCTAACAACAAGCTGGGTTTTACTACACACAAACCCATCCCCTAACTGCATAAAGCTCCACGAGCAATTCTGCAGAGGGGCTTATCATCATGAAGTCATCTAGTGGTAATGTTTGTCCATCTGTTACAGAGCGTATTTCCATATCCAGAGGCACAGCACATGCTGCCATGTGCTGGAAGGGACGAAGGATTCCTGCTCTGCAAGTCAGCCACTGAGCACAGTGAATCACGGCAAGATGCCAAGAGCTCCTGTACCCAGACAGCTCAAGGATTGACAGCTGAGCAGCTATTTAAACAGTAAAAAACCCAACAACCCTACTTCAAGTGGTGTTTGGAGCTGAGTATCACCAGAGTAACAATGCAGTGTAAATTTATGATGGCTGAAGCATCAAAGCACAACTATACAAATAACAATCACATACAGAAGTAGGTCCTTTGACCACAGAACAGTTATTTCAAGTATTTAAAGTACTTCTCTTTATGAAGGGCTTATTTGTTCTGGCCTTGCTTCTTCAAATGATGGCCAGCTGTAATCACAAACGGATGGGGCTGGGGGGAGGTTTGAACTATTTCCTTCACTCTACAACATGGGATTTACTCCCAAGTATCAGTGTACAGGGTCCAAGATATTCCACTACATGACTTCCACTGAAAGGGAAGCAAAAAATACTCTCCAACCAAAAACTCACCGGTATCTTTTGTGTTTTTATGGCAAAGCCTCATGTTACTAAAAGAAAACAATCACATGAACATTGCTCCAACCACTCACCAACTGCAGTAACTGAGCAGACATCATTCATGAGCCTGGACTCTCGTGGGCACGAGCACACACACACGCCCAGCACCTAGACAGATGACATCCCAATTCCACCCTGGTTTTCAGGAATGCTGACACCTTTCCAGCCAACACCAATAAACCTGTAGCATCCATCCCCAAGGGCTCAGCGCCTAAGGAGCAGCACTGCAACATTGCTGGAGAGGTTTGCAGTGCAGGCAAAGAACAGCACAACCAGAGCTTAGTGGCTGTGACTTCAGCCTCCTCTAGATGAGGAGCCTTTCAGGGGTTAGAAGTAATTCAGATTACATGCCAATTTATGTCAGGGCCTCTCCGGTGAGCAGCTTGTGCCAGATTGAATGTGGTGCTCTTGTGATATGGGATTACAGTCAGAGAATTAAGGAGGAACTACCTAATTAATTTCAGGTAATTTTATTAAGAGGCATACAGCTGCACGCAAACCTGCTTCCCAGCAGCAGAGGAGCACGCGAGGATCCCATTCACACAACTACCCAGTCTCCATGCAGGGTTCAAATCAATAGGGCACCTTGCCCATGCTGCAGCTGTATGTTTGCATCTCTGAGCAGCACTGGCAGGCACCTCGTCCCCTCCAGTGCAGGGTGCAAGCGCAGAGCTGCTCTCTGCACAGGAACCCACTGCAAGGGTCCTGGTTAGGATGGGTGAGAAATAACAATGGCAATGAACGTTCAAGGTACTCAAGGCTCAGCAAAACTGCTTGGTGTGCTCCTTGCCACAGCTCCAAAGCCCCCTGAGTGCTGCAGGTCCTTGACAGGTTGGACTTAGCACATGTTCGACCTGGAGCCAAACGAATTGCTGCTGTCAATAGCTGTGCT
This sequence comes from Gallinula chloropus, assembly GCF_964237585.1. Classification (NCBI taxonomy): domain Eukaryota; kingdom Metazoa; phylum Chordata; class Aves; order Gruiformes; family Rallidae; genus Gallinula; species Gallinula chloropus. The sequence goes on along the minus strand of NC_140100.1, from coordinate 16,443,332 downwards.
TGCATTGCTGCAGTGATGGTTTGTATGCAAAAACCCCTGCTGGGAGGGCGAGCTGAACCTCGTGGGTCCCCACAGGAGCTTTGCTGTAACAAGCCTCCCTCGTTCTGCACAGGACCTACGTTTCACACAGTGCTGCTACTCAGGGTGTGGGACAGCAGGGATGTGCTGGCATCACTGGGCACCCATGAGGTACGTGCAGCAGCTTCACTAGCAGGCAGCTACCAAAAGGGCTACCAGGATCAGCCACCAAATATAAAGGATGTATGCTCAGCCTGGCCTCCTTCCTGAGCTGTCAGTGCAAAAAACAGAGGGGCTAGGTGCTGGGCACCCATAAAAGAGTATTCTGGGCCAAACACCAAGACCAGCCACCCGACCTAAATTCTCCTTCCCTGCCCTCCCCATTTGCAAGCCCTAACTGAACCACCTCACCTGCACAGGAAATTAAACGTGTTAAAGTTATTACCTGTGCCAAAAGTGACAGGTATTTTTTAATGCACATTAAAGGTGCTATAAGAACGTGCAAGGCTTGAGAAGAGGGCAGTGCCAAAACAGGAGGAAAACTGATGCCAAGAGCTTGCTGGCTGCCTTGGCTTTAACACGGTGCCGCCGCTGCAGAAAGTCAGGTCCTCCCTCTCCCCGCAGAGGTTACAAAATATAACTGTTCAGAGATGCCTGGCTCGTTATTTTAAATGTCACTAAACCCCAACCACAGCGTTGAAGGAGTTATTAGTTACACCTTTGTTCTGTACATGCCAAAACATTTGCTCCCTCATCAACAGCTCTCATTTATTCTGCTCTTAATTTACCGAGTTCTGAACTCGCAGATGGCTGCAGTAAGTTGGGTTTACAGACCAAGCTCTGCAGAAGAAAAAACCACGGTAATGAGCAATGTCTTTACCAAGTCAGGCTTAAAGGAGATCGATAGCAGCTCATTTTTGTAAAGGAGGCAGTAAATCCCTCTTACCTGCCAGCCGCACGCGCTCGCGGATCCACGCAGCAGCCTCAGCTCATTGGGATAAATCGAACGCCAAAACCTGATCATTTAAATCACTTTACTCAAGCAGATTCACTTTTTCTTTCAACAATTTAAAACATGGAGTTTTTGCCAATAACCTCTTCAGCAGAGCACAAGCAGCAGTAGGGTTCACAAGCCAGCATAAGCTGAATCTGAACTTACACTAGTCTTACTGTACTAGCTGCACTGCAATGTAAATCCCTACAGTGTCTGTGCAGATGTAGATTGTTCTGGCAAAGTTTAAGTTAATTAATAACTTACTAACAAAAACACAAAGCCAAATTTCTATTTCTCTAAATATTAATTCAGCTTTGACTCTAGTAGAACTAGATAGGTTTAAAAATGTAATTTAAGGTTAGAAATTTAGGTCATACTACAGCAATTTTCTCACATAATGTTACAAGAAGTGAGACCACCAAATGAAATCAAGCTCATAAATGGGCACACATATATGCATCTGGAACTACACATCCACACTGCACACCACAGACATATTGTGATAAAAAATAATCATAGAACACCTGCCTTAGAAATAACAGTAACTTATTTTCCAGCCATAAAATAGTAACAAAATTTCCTTACAGCATATATCATTCAGCAGATGCTACGGGGTTAAAAACACATTACTGAAGAAGAAAACTGGCATGGAAGTTTCCCAGAGTCCTGATGTTTGCTCCCATTTTCCAGCCTTAGAAGTTTTCCACTCTCAGTAAGTTTTAGTTACCCAAGCACTGTATGCTATTTCATACATTTTATTTTACAGCAGTAGAGAGATGATTAGATACATGACTTTTTCCCCTCCCATGGCTCATTTTATAGGACCCTAGAATGCAAAATAATAGAGGTCAGTCTTACAGGTGCCTGCAGACAGCAAGGTGACTTCGTGTTGGGAAGGACTGCAGGAGGAGAAACTGAATTCACCAAATACATTGTCTAAGGTGGCAGGGGAACAGGAAACCACTTAACCACAAACATCCAAGATGTGTGGCATTACTTGATAACCGTCACAGCCATTCCATTAAAAACAGTCTAGTGATGAAAGCAGCACTGATGGTCCCCACAGCAGATCAGGGATCCACTTGGGTGTCAGGTTTTAGCCTAGATGTCAATCCAAGGACTGAATTCCTTTTCATTTCACAGGACAGAGCAGCTTCTCCCCTTGGCTTTCAGTAAACACCAGGGCAATATCTATAACCATCGACTTCCCAGACTATCCCAGTGGCTTGAAACAATGCTCTAAGGGGGAGGTAAGGTTACAGACCTGCATTTCTGCTCTGCCTTTAATTAAGATTTTTAATGTCACCCAAAGATGCTTTATGTAAATTCAAGGATTTGTTACTGAGCTGCACTTGGTATTTATAAGCTTCAGACCGAACAGGCAGCATGGCTCATGGTTTATTCTTGGTTTAAGCCTATTGTAATCTCCAATATATGATCAGTTATTGTGGCTGCTCTAAGTATTTAAAGCAAAACCCATTTTTCTTTGTCAAAGACTGTGTGATACGAGGAGATGCTAGACACACAGACTGACTCATTTTCTCATTAGCTCAGCCAACCATACACATCTTTCCCCATCCTCTCCTTTAATTTGTGTTATGAAAAGATACGTATTTTGAAGCAAATTATTTTCTCTGCCTGTTGAAACCAAAAAGAAGTTGGAGGCTGAGAAAGGGAACAGCTGAAAGTAATCTGAATCCCAGAATATATTTAAAGGGAAGAACAATGGATGTTTCAGTTGGGAGATAAGTCACATTGAGCTTATCAAAACCACGGTCCTTGGATGCCACACTTTGCATGTGGCTTGAAGATAAAGAAACAATGCTGCTTTCTTCTGCTCTTTAATCCTTCACGTGGGCAGCTTCAAAGTACCCCGCAAATTAAGGATGGATTTATGATCAGAAATCAGGTGCATTTCTATTTTACAGTTAATTACATGCAGAGTATTTAAGGACCATGGACATCCCAGTGCTTCCTGGGTACAGTCCTGGAGTAGCTCTCAGTCAGCTCACAGTCAGGATTACTGCACCCACACAGCTTTGCAAAACTTCATCCTCAGGTTTACGCTGAATTTTATCTAAAGTGACTTGGAATATCGTTTTAATTTAAGAAACTGCAAGAAATTGAGAGGATTGAGGGAATAAATCAGGAATGGAATCCCTAACATTCATAGACAGACCAGGGCTGGCCCAAAAGTTGAAGACAAACCCCCCATTAACAGCTTACCAGCCTCTCCAACACCCCATGAACTTAGAAGCCTGTCCTGTCCCACTGCAGCCACTGACAGATGCTTCCCTAGGACCACACACTTAACAGAACAGAGCTCTCTTCCTCAGCCCCAGGGAGCTGGGGGTGAGACCCCCAGTAAGGATTTTCTCATCCCTTCAGTCACTAGGAAAGTTCTCACTCTGGAAAACACAGTACCAGGGTCTCACCTTGGGACCGCTGTACCCTCCGTAAGGCACCCACGCGAGCCCAGCAGAGCACAGCTCTACCCAGGGAGTGGGTGCCAAGGGACCCTGCCCTCACACTGAGACAAGGCAGCCTGGCCATGTCCTGCCCAGGCTCAAGCCACACCTGCACCATGGAACACCATGGGGTCAGACAGTGCTTTGTTTCTCCAAACACACACCACTTCCTCACACCACATTCAGCCTGTGCTGTTCCAGGAGATACCCTCCCTACACAAATAACACAACATTCAGCTCAGATATACTTCAAGTTGCAGTTTAAGGGGGGGGGGGGGGGGGGGGGAGCAGCTCATTATTTTTGAGCACATCAGAAGCAACCCAGAGATTTCAAAGCACCAAGTGTGTAAGCAGCAGCTACCGATGCTGCTTGAGCTGCTCTGTAATATTTCCTCTGGAGATCTGCCAAATTCTTCAGCTGAAATTCAGCTGAAGTTTGATCATCACAAGGAGAAGGGCTATTTTTGTATCCAGCATGCTTATTATCAGGAATAAAAAGACAAATTGCCAAGTGAATGGCACTGTTATTATAAAGGTGGTATTTAAACAATTGAAGAACTTGGAAGCAAACAGAAGGCAGCAGCAGATTTCCCCATCGCTTCAGAAGAGGCTGTTATGAAGCTCCATTTTTCAATTATTTCCCACAACGTGCCACGCTCCGTGGGTTTGCTGGCTCCTCAGGGCTCTGGAAAAGGATGCCCTGTGCTATTTGAAAGAATACTCCTCTTTTTTAATGTAACCAAAGCCATGGGGGCAGTTGTCATGCACAGACACAGCACTCTGACAGTTTGCCACTGATGCCAGGCAAACATTGGCCTGACACGGCGCTTCCCCTGCCCTTTAGGTTATAATTTCCATTGCAGCCTGGAAATGGGGCTCTCCAAGTGGACCAGTTCAAGGGATTATTGCTGTGGAAGGACAAACTAGCTCATGAAAGTGAGGAGCAGGCTGTGGATTTCATCCACACAGTTCCATGAAATAAAATATAAAAAAAAAATTAAGATCACACTTTGTATCCCACCTAATTCTCCAAGTTTGCAGCAGGACATTCTCTCCCACTTGTACATGACACATCACCCAGGTTTCCTGTCCTGTGCCACACTTGGCCCAGCACCTCATCTTCCTGAATCATTTTTTTAGACACCAACCATTTCCAGCTGCCTCATGGCACCCTGGGGTGCTGGCAGTGTCCTTGCTCCCAACTCCAGGTGGTAGCAATGTATAACCTGCTCACAAAACAGACCTTTTCATTAGAATAAACTTCTTTCTTCTTGTTCCAAGTGGACAGAAGATTCACTGGTCAAGAACTTGGCAGTGATGACCCCCCTGAATTATTAACTCCCCTAAAGCCCTTTAAAAACCCTCACATCGCTCCCATTGCATCTTTGCCTTAATAGTTCCTATGGCAACTGCAAAATGTGCCTTCTGCTTCTGCCTGGGGATGCTTGCTGCCTGGGCCAGCAGATCCAGAGAGCCTCACATTCACCCTGGGTGTTCTCCCCTCCTGGGCTGACCGAAGGACTGTGGGAGGGGGGAAAGGGCAGGGCTGGGTTTGGCAGGGAGACAGTCAGGGAGCGATAACAGAAGTCAGCTCATTCTTCTCTTTGGACTCAGTTACACTGATACACATTTTACTAATTCAGTTTTGCTTGCTGAAACAGGGCTGCTGACCTCCCTGCAGCCCCCCATCTCTGCAACCAACCTTGCTTATGGGCTCAGAAGTCTCTGGCAAGCAGCTCTGGGGAGCAAGCAGAGGGATTCATTCCAGAGGTGTGGAAAGCAGAGCAGCTTTCGGCAGCTGGTGAGGATGCAGCCTCGCTGAGTGACTGACTGACAGCAGCCTGAAGTCAGCCTCCACTTCCACACCAAGGTTTGTCTTCCCTGTGGCTAGCTTTCTGAAAGGAGGTATGAGCTGGTCACATTTAGTCTTTATCTCCTCTTCTAAAACTTCACCCATTCATCTCACATGCACAGGCTCTTTTACCAGCCACCAGCCGCCCAGAGACACCGTGTTGTGTGTCCAACCTGGGCACTTCATGCTAAGTTCCCAAACTGTGATGCATTCTGGTTGGCATCCCATGCCTTCAGGCACCCCACAGTCTGTGCCCCCCTCCTTTACAGCCTGCAAATGGGATGTGAATTTAGACCCACAGCATCCCTTTCAGAAGCCCTGCAAGCTGGGAGCACACCGATGGATACTGGGGTATCCATCGCCCAGACTGATGAACAGTCTACCTGCCTGTCCATTCCTTGGGCAGCTTTCCCTCCTCCTGCCCCAGAGCCCTCAGGTTTCCTGGTGCCTCTTTGCTTTATATCACGACAACACTAGTTTAGCCAACAATATTCATCAGGCTCAGGGTTCCAGACAGGTAGGCTGCTACCAGTAGAAAGAGATAACAAATCACTGCATTTACAGCATGGGAAGCCGTTATGTAATGTACCTGCAGCAAGGAAATTAAATTGACAGACATTGAAATCGGTATTGATAGCAACAGCTTGAGAGGGGGTAAAAAAACAAAGATCAGGAACAAGCAAAGCAAATCACCAGGAGATTTAGCTTCAAATGCTCTGAAATCCCTGGATGGCAGATAGGGCTGAGAACGATTGTCAGGGAAGCAAGTGTTTGGGGAAAAGCATTTAAACCGCAAAATAAAGGAGCCTCAGCCAAATTTAAAGCCCTCCTGAGGAACAAAGCCAATAACAAGACTGCACATCACCAACTATATCCCCAGGTAAAGCAGTAATATCAATCGCTACAGATACCATCATGCAATTATAATGCTCTTTAGTAAATTGTCATCACGACCGAGCCCTGCTAACCCTACACTATCCATTTTATTAAATACAGGACTCTTAGGACAGACAAGATTCTGTGCAGAAGTCATTAAAACACCCAAGTATAATCACATCATGAGAAGGGAAACAGAACATGTCCCTTCTCACCCTGCCCCCAGTACCTATATTGCAATATTGGAGTGGAAACACAAAGCAGCTTCCTCACCTCCTCCTTCAAGTGAAGGAACTTTTCTTCCAGAATTAAAGGAGAAATAGTGTACAGCTTCTGTCAGTCACCCTCAGAGCTGTGGATGTAGCCCACCTCGGCTCAGGGCTGAGAGCCAGTCCTGGCAGAACCAGTGCAAACAGTTCATGAGTGCCAGAGAGGTCCCAGTGCTGCTCTCCTTGCCCAGCACAGGTCTCCTGTCTCCCACCCCACTGCCCAGCTCCGGTCAGACACCTCACAGAGCTGACTCAACCCAGGGAAACAGCAGAATCTGGCCACAAAACCTGATGTTTTCTGCCACGCCAGCCAGCTGAATGAGCTCAGTGAAGAGCCCCACTGTCAGATCCAGCCCAAGGGAGAGGGCTGGACAGCAGCAGGACGGCACATTGCCTCATGCTAAACACAGCACCGAGGCAGGGACAGCATCCACATTGGTCTGCAGGCTCGGTGCTCCACACGGGACACGAGCCAAAGGAAAACCAGGCTGTGGCTGGGCAAACACGAGTGCCAAAGCTCCCTGGTCCCCAGCCTGAGAAGCAGCAGGATAGATCTCACAGCTCTTTACCAGGATACTGCGACACAAGACATCTCACTGACACGACCACACATTTGTTTCACAGGTGGGAATTGCTTTGCCAGCCAGATGCCTTCTGAACCCGACCTGTAACTGCAGATTTAAACACACAAAGGGGAAAAACTGCCTTCCCAGTTCCCTCTACCACAACGGGGCTTCTCAGCAACACAGCCAAGGTGAACTTCAGGGCAAATATTTACTCCTGCTAATCTCCTGATCCAGTAATTCTCATCCTTTTTTGGGGGAGAAACAGCTGCCTTATCCTTCCTCTGCCAATACCCTCCCACCTCACACCTCTGCTACCTAAACAGAGCAGTTCAACTGGTAGTACCTACCCCATGAAAAACAGACAGGAAGCATCCAGAACACTGCAGGGGGATAATGATTTAGGAAATGCTTATTCAAAATTTGTTGCCATTTGTATCTGAGAGGAGCAAGGATAACACCCACAGCGTGACAGGCTCTCTTCTACCCGGCTCCCTCCTGCATTCAGTAATAAGATCTGTCCTGTCTTTGTCCCTTCATCTCCCATCACCATGAAAAGCCACCCACTTCCTTCTGCTCTTCTAGGTTTTAACTTCAGTTTTTTGAAAGAAAGAGGCCTTGAGGCACCTGGGTATTTCTGATCCTGATCCTTCAGATACACGATACTTCAGATTTGCTTGAGGAAACACGTCTGGGGTGCTAAGCCCTTCCTGGCCTCTGGTTTATTGAGCGTGCCTTTCACTGCCGTTCCATGACTCCTCCTTGTCTGGGGCAGGTCAAGTGTCTTCCTGACACCCATGGTTTTGTACTCTCGGATTATTAATACCACAAATCAATCTGCCCAGAGGTTCACTCACTTGGGTGTTTCTAAATAACTGCCTGGAAAGACCTACACCATTCCAGGCACTTGTGGAGGTGGTCCTGACCCCCTCCCCATGCCCAGACAGATGATGGCTATGAACAGAGCCACTCCAAAATTTGCAGACACAACCAACTGCAGCAGGCAGGGTGTTCCAGGTGCTCCAGCCCATCACCTTGTGGCAAAACCAGTTCAAACCACTGTGTACACTTTACCACAGGCTCTATCATAGAATCACAGACTGGTCTGGGTTGGAAGGGACTCCAACAATCACAGAGCTCCAACCCCCCTGCCACAGGCAGGGTCAGCAACCTCCAGGCCTGGAGCTACACCAGGTTGCCCAGGGCCCCATCCAACCTGGCCTTGAACACCCCCAGGGATGGGGCACCCACCCCCTCTCTGGGTAGCTTGTTCCAGCCCCTCACCTCTCTCTCTGTCAAGAACTTCCCCCTAATATCTCATCTAACCCTTCCCTCCTTTAGCTGTAGTCCTCCCTGGAAAAGCTGCTGTCTTGATCTCCCTGGATTAGAGGCACCAAGAAGGTGCCCCCAGGCTGGGATTCCCAGCATTGCCGAGGAACACTTGGAAATGCTCAGCTCCCTCTGTCCCTGAAGCTCCACACCCCAGCTCCAACCACAGCCCCCCCAAACCAGCCCCTCACCAGCCTCCATTGGCAAAGCAGAAAACAGAGATAATGGGAGGAAGAGGCAACCAAAAAAATTCCTAATGGATTATAAACTACAGAAAGAACATACTTTGCTATGTAATTAATGGAAATTTACCATTTTTAAGCTTCCTGGGGGAAATTTTCCATGTCAAATCAATTTGTAGGTAGGGCCCAAGAGGCAGAAAATCAGAACTGCTTCAGTGTGCTTCTGCGTTAGGCTGCTGCTGGGGGCTTCATTTTCAGTCACGTTCGTTGGTGACTTTGATCTTTGATGACAGTGTTAACTCTATTTGGTCCTCAGTACTGCATTGATTTTAAACAGCCTTTGGAGATACCCTCGCTAATTATTTCACTGGAAGTTTAATTAAATCTTGTCACACAGGAATAAGCTGTTTCTTGGAATAGCTGCTGAACATCACACAGCGTGTAACTGGGGAGAAAGGAGGATGGATAATTATAGCTGGACAGACAAGCACATGGAGAAAAGCAGCAAGTTACCTCTAAATATGAATTTAGGGGCAAGTGCCTGCCAACCTACTTAGCTCCCTTTGTGCACAGAAGCAGCAAGCTTCCTGCATTCATCCTGTTTTCCATCTAGATGTTTCTGTACCACGTTTCCTTTCCCAAATCTCACCCTAATCCCTGCAACACAGGCTGCTTTGTCACTGAAAGTTTTCCTGGGATTCCTGTTAGGCTGGGAAGGAATTCCCACTCCAAGTGTGGAATCTGTTAGGAATAGCTATGTCCCTCCAGATGGCTGATCTGCACATCTTTACACAACATGGGAGCAGGGAAGCTGCTGGCATGGCTTCTGCAGGGATGCTCCTGTGCCCACAGTTCCTCCCTGCTGATCCACAATGGCCTTTCAGTTTCTATATGGAGCCCCAGAGACAACAGGGATGGGGTTATAGCAGAAATTTAAGTTATTCCTCAACCAGATACACATGCACAAAGCCAGGACCCCTTCCCTTAGAGGCTTCACCGTTTCCTCTTTCTTTCTGACTCTGGGTTTCCTCGAGCAAAACAGCCTTTTACTGCACATAGCTCAGCCAGCTCTAATGCTGAGCATCAGATAGATACTCCTTACCGAGCCAGCAGCTCATTAGTGTTCTGCCTGGAAAACTGAGCAAAAAAGGAAATAAGGCTACATCCCTTAGAGGTTAAGCACATACTTTTTGCCAGTCGATGTATTTTCATATTCCTGGTATAAACATGGCATTCCTACAAAGTACCATACTTCTGAGGTGACATCAATATTTATTTTGGGGGGGAAAAAAATATCTGACTTTAAATGAGCAGCAAGAGAAGCAGCTGTTGGGAAGGGTCTGTCAACCATAACAAAACAGCAGAACGTAAAATTAAAGCTAATGATAGGTGAAATAAAGTAGCAAAATGCATTTGTTTCCTACTCTGAATTTCAATACACAAAAGGCATCGTGGGATCAGACTTAAAGTCCTGGAGAGACTGAATAAAGGCCCCAGGAGTTCAACATGGTCAGCAGGGGATGTGGGGAAGCACTGAGCAGGACAGCCAGGCCTGGGTCTCTGTCCTGACCAACACAACAGGAAACGAAGGACCCGAAGAACAAGGCGCTGCTACTTCATCTCCTTAACAGACCAACAGCAGGGATGGAACATGAACAGAAGAGAATTTGTTTCCCAGCCCTTGAACAAACGACTGTGGCCATCTGGACAGGCTGCCCTGCATCCCCACGGGCTGGAAAGTCTCCCAGAACAAACACTCCTGCCTGGAAATAAAGACTAAAGCCTCTCTCGTTGGCATCCTCAGGTCAAGCAGGAGCACCCCAGGGCAGAGCTTTCTTGTTTGCAAAGAAGAGAGAGGACAGCACTTGTGTTACTTTTGAAGCATTCTAATAAACCTGACAGGACTTGTATACCCTGTGCAGCATTCTCAAGGATGTGGGAGCTCCTTGACCCCCCGCCCCCCAGCAAGGGTTTAACCACCTGGTTCCACAGAACTGCCTCGCTCTCCTCCCAATTAAGCTGCACAAGGTTTCTCTCCATTTTAGTTTTGATCTGTGTCCTTACCACAGGCCTCTCTCAAACCCAAGCTATATTTAACAAGTCCTCTAGCACTCTTCACCTCTGAAGCATCACCCACACCCTCCCATCACACACACTGTATCCAAATGTGCTTCCATCAGGGTACCAGCTATGGCTGAGCCCTGCAACAAGCCCTCCAGCCAGCTGATCATGTGCTATGGCTCCCGATGGATTTGCACAGCACAGTGACCCATTTCAGTGGGTTTATTGCAAAGTACAGGTCCAGACCACACACCACAGACTTACTTCTGCCACAAACTGCTCTCAAGTACTCCAGGACACAAGGACAAGTGCCCCTGGCTTTCACTGCAACCCAACACGGATATTTCAACACAGTTGTTATCCCAGTCACAGGCACCCTCTGCCCATCATTGCTGGGGATCAACAGACACATTGAATTAACTGATGAGGTCAACACAACCGCAGAGTCGTAGGCTGGGGACTACCTGGTCCCTTCTGCTCAGGGGGACAAGTGCCATCGCTGTCCTTACTTACACCCCCAGCTCCCCAGGCTGGGCATCCCCCACTGCACATCCCTGCAGCAACACACCCAGCCTTTCCACCACGGGTACTGGAAGACAGAGATACAGGGAACTGTGTAGGGGAAATAGTTAAAAGAACAGCAGAGGAAGACAGAACAGAAGAGAGAAAATAAGAGAAAATTGTTTTTCCCTTAATGATGTTCCACCAGAATAACTTTGGGTGTTAGCTTGTAAAGAAAAAAAAAGCACAGACTATTTGCAGACAGTGTGATCTTCAAGTCGTCTCTCTTGTGTGCAAAAAGCTTAGCAAGTTGTGGATTAAAATATGCTGCGAGGCTTAACATGTCCTTAGCAGAGGATTTCTGGAATACTGCCAGAAGTGTTTAATATCAGGAAGTCAGGAAATCTGTGACAAGGCCCAAACCTACAGCCCACCTACCACACCAAAACATTAAAGCATCACCAGGGCAGTCACCCACATGACTAACTCCAGGGAAGCTCCCTAAAAAGAATGGTTGGGTGGAGCTTTCAGACCAGTGCTCTGAACCCACACAGCCTGGTGGCTCAGGAGGAGAAACGGCTCCTTTCCTTCTCCAAACAGCAATCAGCACCCCACAGCTTACCCACCAACATGGAGGTCAGCACAGCACCTACCAGCCCAGGTTCTCCAGAGCTGGAAGTCGCTGTGGGAGGTCTGGGTCAACGGCAATAAACCCGAGGATAAGCCCAGGTACCGGGTCCAACAGCCTAAAGGAAAAAGCAGGTGCAGAAGAGGAGGGAAAGTTCCCTGTTTGTGTGCAAGCCTCTGTAACCAGACAGTGCTCCTGCCCTGGCTCAAACACAGCATTGATTTGTCCCAGACTTCCCAAACACTAGCACTGCTTCGCTTAAAAAAGGAACCATAATGGGAAGATAAAAATACTCCAAAGTAAACAGTTCAACCAAATCAGATATGAAAGGGGGTGGGGGGAAAGCCTCCAGACCTCTGCTGCAGAGCCTGGTTATCAGCAGGGACACAGGAACACTTTGGAAGGTCCTGCACCTCCATCAGAGCAGGAAGCAGCTCAGGGCTCTGTAGGGATAACACCAGAAGAGATTCTCCTCTGAGCTGCTGCGGGCACTGACCCCTCCCAGACTCTTTGTTTGAGTCCACACACAGCAGAAAACAAAGTCCTAGCGACATAATTCCCTGATTTCTCTGCTGAACAGCTCCAGACATCCAGGAGGACACTCAGCAGCTTGTGGAGCTGAGCAGTAAACAACCCCTGCTCGCTGCAGGAACATGTGCAGAGCAAACTACACCTGTGTGTTCCTCCTCTCAAGCTGCCTGAGGCTAACAGAACAACTGCATCTCATTTGGGGGAGGAAGAGACAAAAAAGCAGAGGAACATTGCATCATTTTCCAGAACAAGCTGCTAAAGCTCCACATAAAGGGAAAGTGCCATCTGATGTACCATCAATAACTAAAATTAAACTCACATTTAACATGCCAGGAACAAAGCAGGCAGCCAAAGCCTCAGCTGGGTCTTCACAAGCACTTGTAAGACCTCAGACTATTTCTGTTTGACAACCCCAGCTCCTGGGTATGTTACCCCCAGCGAAGGCTGAATGCTGGTCCGTGGCTGGCAGTGACACCAAACACCACACAGAGATAATTAACGAGCTCCCCATATCTTATCTGCTATGACTTACCTACAGCCAGGAAATTGTTGGCCAGCATGGAAGAGCTGAAAGCCTCCAGAGACAGCTCACCTAGTAACACGTGAGGGAAGAGCAGCCAGCACCAGGCTGAACACCAAAGCTGCCCAAAACCCAGTGACTCCCAGCTCCACAACCTGCTACCACGCACAGGCTCCCCACAAGAGAAAACCCCAGCCAAGCAAAGCAAGGCTCAGCCACCCAATGGCCCTTATGAAGGGCTTAATCAGCTGCAGGGTAAGTTAATTAAACCCAATTAACTGGTGAAGTGCAATCTTAAATAGGGCAACAGTTGAGTGAGGTTAAGCACAAATTAAAAGGTCAATCCTCCAGCATGTGCTGGCTGAGCTGGAGGGGTCACGGGAACATTAGTCAACATCTTTGTTTTGGAGGGGAGAGAGGGGCTGGTCCTGGGGGCTTTCAGGTGCCCCCAAAGGGGGGATATTGAAAGGAGATCAGAAGAATACTGAGAAAAACCTGTCCTGTGAAGACCAAATTGCCCACTGTACTCCTAATTTGTACAGACCTCCCTGCGTTAACCACCCCAGAGCACAGTGCAGGACACAAAGATATCTTCAGCTCTTCACTTCTCTGTCTTGTTTACTTATTTGGGACATGCTTAGTCATAATTAACCTATATCCATTGAACACTGAAACAGTTTCTGTATGGATTTGCCCATGGGGCTGCTGGCAAACTATCTCTTCCTATTTGAGCAAACAAAACAATTCAAGATTTTTCATCTGAGAGACACATTTTAACTCCCTTTTAATGACAGAGTAATGAATATTTCGTAGCTGGAGCTTCTGTTTTAAATAAGGTATTGGTATTGGTGTCAGGATTGTCCTGTAATGGTTTCAATTCAAAGCTGGGAGGTTTGTAATTAGGTGTTTTTCTAAATATTTGGTACTTTTCCTGAATGTTCTGATAGGTACAATTTTCTCATCGTTTAATACCCTCGCAGATGAATATGCCAATCATTAAAATGACTCAGTGGCAAAGGAAACACATCTGTCTGATATAAAAATACAGTGTCACAATTTGTGACTCTTATGAAAATTGCTTATCAAACGTCGTTTTGCATCACTGAACGTGCTTTTAAAATAGAAGTTACAATAAAATCAGGAAATTTGCCCTTTGAATAACACGTTCCATTTCTGTCAGTTACACTCGTGGAAATTGGGTTTCTGCCACAAAGAAAAATAAGAGAATGTATCATGTTAATGTACAGAAGAGATTTGTATCAAACAACAGCCAAGCTAACCCTGTGGAAAGAAACATACACCCTCTATAAACCTCTTCAGTTTGGGAAACGGGGTTTGTCCATAGATTCTGAGGCTACAGGATGGCTCCTGGGGAAGAGGTTCCACTGCCATCAGGGCACACGTGGGGAAGTGGCCAAGCCTTGTGTGCCCCTCCCGTTCTTCTCCATGTCCCACCTTATATGGGATACCTCACTGAAGCCTCTTTGGGATTTCATCTGTGTCTCTCCAGGACAGTAACTGCTGTAACAGGATAATAATCCTGTGCCTGAACACTGAGTCTGGAGAGCACTGAACAGAGACACCTCCACATCCTCTGTCTCTCCCACAGCCCTACAACAGCGTGGATGTGGCTCCTGCTCACTGCCAATCCCCTCCTGTGCCACATCTTGCATCTGTAGGTTAAAACAACACCCTTTAGTTGGCATGGGAGCACCTCACAAAAAGTAGTGCCCTCCTGTGGGTAAAGAGCAGGAACATAAAAGCTCCCGAGCTCGGACCAGACACAGCAACACGGGACAGGATGGGCACTGTTTGAGGCTCAGTACAAACACACTGTGCAGACAAGTCAAGAAAGAACTCCCAACACAAATATAATTAGAGATGTTTTTCTCCAGTGCCACGTATCTCTGCTTCTTACCAAAGCCTGACCCCCAGCTGTAACCCCCCCCACCACGCTCATCACTGTCACTGTGCTCCTCGAGGCAGCACTGCCACTGTCAGCATGGAAACCAGTGGCCAAGTCCTGCCCCAAGCTCTGGGAAGGGCTGGAGATCAAGGGTTAAGATGGACAAATGTAGGTGAAACAGCACAGCACCCAAGTCCCTAAGGGTGACAGCAGCCCCTGGGCTTGGCTCATTCTCCCTCCCCAAAAGCTGTTACTGCCTTTGACACCACGGCACAGCTCTCAGACTGCCCTAAGCTCTGACCAGCTCTGTGGGATTATGCTATGGACCCTGAGGAGGCACCAGGAGCCCCAGGACACTGATGTGCTCAAGTTTGATGTGATACAATCCCAGCTGCTATCTTAGAGATCCAAGAGAGAGTGAACAGGTTACGCTACACTTGAAGCCCAAAGGATTTTGTGAGAAAGGGATGTGACACACCAAATGAGGTGCGTTGTCATTACCCAATCCCCAAAACAGGGTGTGGGAAGGGGTCACGGCACGGTCTGAGCTCCATATGCAACAGTGGCTACTAAACACCACTTGTGGTAGCACTCCTTTCTGGGACAGCAGGCTGATGTAGCACGTTAACCCTTCCCACATCGGTACTGTCAATCAGAAATCCCTCCGATGGTGGTTATGGGAGGATAATTAAAATAAACAGGTTACTGAAAAATCCCATCAAGTTTGACCCTGAATAATTAGGGGTTTAACACACAGGAAGGCCACTAATAAGCTACTGTAGAAGCAGAAAATCAGGTGTTTTTCTTGCAGGCAGAATTGAGAGGAAATACACTGCTTTTCCAGCATCTTTAATTTTCAGTCCTGGGTCTGCAATGAGCTGCTAATAATCATACAGTATGCCATCAGGGCTTTGCACCTATTTACATATAAATAGTTCTGACCTGACTTGGCTACCAACAACGGTTAATTTAATTTATTGTCCTTTGGCAAGTGAATAGTCATTGGTTTTCTAGCACTTTTAACCTTGGCAACCCCTTGGGAAATAAAAATTAGATTGAAAGAAAATTACTAGTGGTGGAGAACAGTAAGAAAGTGACAGTAGTATATATAAACCTCAGGCAGCACTGGAATAGTGTCATATTATTGTATGCTGTCTTCTGAAGTTCAATATTACTTTCTTGATTTACACTTCTGCAATTTTTTCCCAGTAATTCTTCTTGCTTTGGGGACTTTTGCACCTAACTTCATGTCTTTTCCAGCTGGGAAGAGAGATTAACCTATTTAGCATTAAAAAAATCCATCAGAATTCATAAGAACAACCCAGAGATGTGCAGCCACCCACAGCTAAGTAAGGTGAGGGCTACTGGCCGCTAGCGATGGAATATTGGGGTGGGATTATTTGATCCTCACTCCCATACCACTTCTATGTGACAGGTCTGATGTGTGGGGTCCAGTGAGAAAGCACAGGCACAGAAGCACCACTCTCCTCCCACAAGCCAAGCAGCCATCTCCTGGCTGTCACATCGGATGCAGAGCGCTCAGCTGAGGACTCACTGCTGACTCCGCTGCCGCAGCCAGGCCTCGAGAAGGAAGATCAGGACTGCAATAGCAGGAGCCCACACTACTGGAGTCTGCTGGGCAAGCTGATCTTTTAAAACCTTTTATAAGCTTCTCAGGGTGAGGACTGAAAGACCCACTGTGGTTTTGGGGGGGGGCTAAGTGCTTGGCTTGGCTGACTCTGTGGCCACAGAAAGACATCCTGGGTTCCCAGCACCGCGACGGGGGAACCCGCAGTTCCTGCTCACTGTGGTGGTGATGCGAGTGCCCACAGAATCCCTCTGCCACCCTTCCTCATGCAATGGATGTGGTTCTGCCCAAGGTCTTTAATCTCAGCCTCTACTCAGAGATCACACTCACAGGCTCTGCAGGGCAAATGACACCCTAATTTCTCAGGGTGTTTGCTTTTCCTCCCTCTGTGGGCATCAGCCTCCTCAGAGCCTTTTTTCCTGTATATTCATCTCAGTTTGGTTATCTTCTCTTGTTTCACTTTGATTTGTGCCTGCACATCTCTGGCATCTACTGATGAGCCCCTGTTAGCTATTTCCAACCCCCTCAATCTCCATACATTTAAATATGTTTTACATGTAACATCCCATTCTAACCTGCTCAGCAAACTTCCAGCTAATTCCTTTTTTCTGGATTCCTTAAATGTGTGCTGTGGTGTGCCTGCACCCAAAAGGAGAGGGAAAAGTGCTGACAGAACGTCTTATCCAAAATCCCAGAGGTGCCATTGTCTTTTCCTTGCCAATATAAGGGTTAGAGGAACACGTTTCTCCGCAGAACCTGGATGTGGAGAACATTGGAACTCCACAAACACAGCAGCAGGTCCTGCAGTGTTGAAAAAATTTAACAATGCTTTTAAGCCCACCCACTTTAACTGAGGTATCTTTATGCCAGGAGTGTGTTACCAGCAATGCTCTTTTCATCCCACAGCAGATTTTTGTTTAAAAAAAGAAAATCAATAACCATTGTGCAAGGAAATAAATTCCATGTTCAGCTTGGAAATGATTTCCTTTTCCACACCTCTCTCAAACCATGTTTTGCTTCTCAGTCACCTCCAGAGAATCGTTTCCAAAGAGAAACTTTAACATTCCTGATGCCAAAAGCCCAAACGCATCCTGAGTACCTGCTCAAAGGAAGGGCTGGTGTGTGTTTTAACATGCTGCTTGCTGCCTATGTGAGCAGAGGTGGAGGCACCAAGTGAGATGCAGGTGCTGTCACAGTCTGTGTCTGGCAGGATTCTCCCTGGAATGTATCAGATTTCTGCTGTTTCCTGTCCCTGCTTCCAGCATTCAGCATCGCCTAATTTCAAAGTCATTACAGCCCCCATGAGGTAAAGAACCATGGGCAGTGCCCATTCACTGAGGAGAGCTGTGTCAGAGATCTCACTGTGAGAGATACATGGGAGATGTGCACAGTATCAGAACAGCACAACTGCTCCAGCTCTCTTCTGAGCCCTCAGGGAGCATTTGCCCTTCAGATTATTTTTGACTAAAAGCTTAAATTCCACTGAGTCAACAGATTTTCCAGAAGATGATCCGTTTCGACATAAAGATTCCCTTTGGGAACGCAGGTTGCATCACTTCGCCTGGAGCTGTGAGGCAGCGACCTCCTGTTGAACAGAACTAGATGTTTAATTCAACATCAGCAAGTGCAACAAAGCCAAACCCACACGAACAACATGTCGTGGGCCACTCTGGACAGCTGAGTTTGGGTACTAAAGGAACTTGAAAGGCTAACTATAATTTCATTTTTAAAAGGGAAGATTTGCATCCTTTCAGGGGAAGAAGCCGTTACACACGGTTTGACAGCACAGAGAGTCATTATATAGTAACTTTTCATGTCAAAACCAGTTGGGTTTGGTTACACCAGTTCCTTTGAAGACAGTAGCTCTGTTGCCAGTTCAGCCTTGATGTAAACAGCGTGAGCTGCAGCAGCTTCCATGCAAAGAGCTACTCCGAATTAGGATCCGAAAGGAAAGAACTGAATGGCAGAGAGAGGATTACGAGTCTGTGGCTATATTCAGACATTTATTGGATTATGAGGATTTGCATTCATTAGGGAAGTCAGGCCGGCATTTGCAGGGTGTGATATGCTGTGCAGTTCCCAAATGCCTACGGATGGTGAGAGGGGGGTAGGTAGAAGTGGACTCTTCCTCAGCACCAGCCGGGTTATGGGTATTGGCTGGTGACATCGCCTGCAGCTCCTGATGCTGAGCACGGCCCAGGCCCTCTGCAGAGCCTCCGGCCCCGGTGGGGTTTAGCCGAGGTAGGCCGCTGCCTGCGCTGTGCTTGGAGGAAACTAGTCCCTGCGGTCCCTGGAGTTTGCATAACTGAGGGGGAAATCCCACATTCAGCTAAAATCCAGCGTAAAGTACAGGTCCTGCTCAGTAGTGGACTGCCCTGCAGTCGCAGCAGGCAAGGCTGTAAGCTGGCTATGCTGTCCACACTCTGTTACATGTTCTGTGTGAGAAAAGAATCTCCTACTCTTCATCTGTTAATTCTTTTCCTCATACTTGCACAGACCATGGTAGCTACTCAAACAGCCCCTGAAGCCCTTGGCTACAGGCATCTTTAAGCTCTACTTGCCCACAACTTCACAGAATTGAACATTGCCTGAGGAACTCAAACACGCTACTCTTTAAATTAAGGGATGGTGATGATGATTTATAGCCTTGAAAATCCTGCTTCCCCCCATGGGCTGCATGGTAGGCTGGTAGACTGGGCGCTCCTGTAAGGACCTGGCACCGCTTCCTCAAGAGCAGCTCTGCTGTGCAACCGGCCACAACGCCGGAGCTGCGCCGACTGTGCCTGCCGAGACAACTGTCACCTAATGTCACAACATAAGGGGAAGGAAGCGAGGGGAAAGTGAAGAGCTGAAGCCAACATCTGGGAAAGGCTGAACACAAAGGGTTAGACAGGTAAATGCTTTTTATGACAGGTGAGCAGTGAGCTCTGATGGGTGAGATGCTGCTCGTTAGGCTCCAATATTTAAAAGGATTTATGAAGGCTTATTACGAGGGACCACATTAATAGAGTCTACACTCCATCAGCTCACCTCCTGGAGTTGGCATGTTCCTTCTTTTCTTTCCAAATTAGTAAAAAATAAAGTTATGGAACTCCCTATTTGCTTTTCAGAGCTGAAGGAGTAATTAACTGTGGGAGCAAGAGGCAAGAAGGAAGAGACCTCAGGCTTAAGCAGTGTGATTGCAGAGAGAAGCAAAACTATTATCAGCATTAATACAGAGAGATCAGAAGCCTCAATATGAAGGTATTAAAAATGCACACAACATTGATTGGCAGGTTTACCATAATTATGTAGTAGAAGCTGATTCAGCTGACTGTGCCTTCAGACTTTCTGGGTGATGTATCTACCAACTCAGGAAATACAGTCTGATGCTATGAATACTGACAGCTTCATTCCAGCACGTTTGCCATGACAGACTGGCTTTTTATTAGAGCTCAGTAGAAGACACAATGGAATTAATGGGGGAGCCTCTCATGCTTTCAGCAGGCTTTGGGGGAACTAATAGGTTTTACCCCAATAAGATGACAGGAGACCCCCTTAAAACCACAACAGCTTCAAAACTTTCAGAAAGTGAAAATGAGCAGGAGCTCAGGGACACTATTTGTGGTCTGCATGACCCATCAGGAGAAGCACACAGAGCAACACAAAGTGTGAGCTGAACACAAACCCAAGAACCCATGCTGGCTTTCCATGCCTATTTGGTTCACATCCCTACCTACAGGTACTGCAATTTATTATTTAAACTCTTTCTTTACATACCATTGGCCAGACTCACCTCCTGTTCCCTTTGACAATGCAGATGAGTGGCCCTGAAGGTGACGGCTTCTGAGCTGCATGTTCACCAGCATCTTGTGGCTACCAGGACTTTTTCATGCCACGTTCCTTCCCTTCTGAGCGATTTCAAGGCAGAACCTGGTGTCTGGACCAGACCCAAAGGTGTTCAAATCAAAAGAAATGCTGTGATTAACCCCAGTGAGATCTGAATCAGCTTAGCCAAGAAAACCTCCCACTGGAGGTAGCCTAGGATTGCCTCTCTCATCAAAAAGGCACTCGGAAGCACGTTTAGTCCCCCCCTCCCTCAATCCCACCCTCAATAGTTCCACTTTCACTTCACTCTCCCCTTGTAAAGTTAAAACTTCAAGAGGTTTTAAAGATGCTCTTTGCCAAAGGATCACTGGAGGGACCAGTGGAAGTTTAGGGATCATTAATTAGACCAGGAGAGGATGAAGTTCCGTTAAAAACTGCCCATCTGTGAGTGCTAATTTAGCAGCAACTCATTATTTCCTCTGCTGGGATGGTAGATTGAAAACAAGTGGAGAAAGTAAAAGGCAGAAGAAAATAAGAGAGGAACAACACTACAGAGCTTATCAGGAGAAAATGTTAATTACACTTTAAAGCCCTTAGTCACCTAAGCTTCTATTTACAACAGAAATAGAAACAGTCCAAATTATCTCTGCATTTTTTTAAGCTCTGATTACAGTTCTATTTGCTACTTTTCTCTCATTATCTTTACTCTAACTGGAGAAACATCAAGCACTTGTAATTTCTGGATATTGTTTTGTTGCTTTTCACTGGATTCGGGGTGCGTGTGCTCTCAGGAACACCGCAGTGGTGTGTGCAGCCTGGGGAGCTGTGCGACCGGCTGACTGCAAGAGCCTCTGCAGTGCTGATCCCACGTGCTCCCACCAAGGTCTGTGGCTGAAGGATGCTGGAAATGAAGTCTATGGCCACATCTTCCTTGAGACATCGCTGATGGGACCTAGAAACAGCTGGCCTTCTCTAAACATACCCAGGTTCAGTTCCTAAGCAAGGAGAGGTGTGTCTCTAATGGGCCATTTGCTTCCTGAGCTTCTAGCCTGGATGTTCAGTGTGAGACAGCACAAGCTGGCAAAGCTGCCGGTTTCACAGCTACGTGCTGCTGAAATGGTTTGATTCTTCACTCTGAAATAATTACACTGTTAAATAACAAGTAAAAGTAACTAATGTACAGGCCACAAAAACCCCAAATCCTAGCCCACTTATACTGAAAAGAACATTTCAGGTATTAAATTATATATTGACTTATTTTTTAACTAGGTGAGGGAGATATTATACTGTAGGTTCAGTGCCTCAATTTGGTGGGTTTGCAGGTCTTGCTAACAAAGCCACCAAACCTGAAAGAACATGAAATACGAGAGCGAAGAGCAGGAGTCTGTCACCTCCACCAGCAGCAGGAGCCGCTGGGTCTGCTCTCAGCATGTCCCACTTGGCCAACGGCACAGATTAAAAATCCAACCAAAATAACACCAGAGAGGGCAAGGAGCTTCAGTCAGAGCAGGTGACCTGTGCAAACCACGGTCAGGCACGCTCACCAGCCAGGTCTCATCAGATACTCACACCCAGGACAGACTTGGGCAGAGCCCTGAAATCTGGGGACACCACAGGCCTGGCTGGTCCAACACCCCGACGTCGGCTCTGCAGCACTAGCTGCCAGCTCACACTGGGATTTTTCCTTCATCGGTCACAGGCAAGGCAGGATGGAATTTCTCTCTCTGAATGCAATCTAATTGCTTTGCTAAACTCCTCACTAGAGGAAATGTCTTCTGGCTTTACACGCTCGCAAATTTCTTGAGAACATTGATTCGTAAGCAGAACTTGGAGCTGCAATAAATGGCACAAACCTTGGTGTGAACCCTGGTTTTTAATATCCAGCTTGCTTTCCCCCGTTCTCCCTACATCTCTGTCTCCCCATCTCAGCCATGCATATCCTGCTGACGATCCCACTGCTGCAACAGCCCCTTTTAAGCATGAAAAGTCACTCGTACGTATGAAATGAGTAAACGCTGAGGCACGTCTGCGTGAGAGCAGATCATCACAGGGCCTGAACAAACACTCTGCGTTTCCAGTGGAGCCTGCTCAGCTCCCATGTTCACCGCATCAGCCAGGTCAGTCCATGTGAATCCGGGGCAAAATCAGTCACATCTGTGGGAGCAGCAGAGCTGTGGGACAGGGCACACGCCTGGGGG
The DNA here is from genome assembly GCF_964237585.1 of Gallinula chloropus. NCBI lineage: Eukaryota > Metazoa > Chordata > Aves > Gruiformes > Rallidae > Gallinula > Gallinula chloropus. The sequence goes on along the minus strand of NC_140100.1, from coordinate 16,421,041 downwards.
GAGGTGGGAGCATTCAGCCACTTTGAGAGCTGCCCAGAGAGCACTTTGCAGATAGGGGGACCAGCACGAGGCCCTACATGGGGCGGCTGAGGGGAGAAGAAACAAGGTCTCCCCACACCACGATGGGGTGCCTGGGGACACAGCTTAGCAGTAGACCTGGCTGTGTGAGGGTAACAGTCACGCTTGATGATTTTAAATGCCTTTTCCAAATTAATCAACTCAGTGTCTGTTCCCACAGAGCGCTGCCAGCGCCGCGGGGCAGCTCCCAGCCCTGCGGCAGTGCTGCCCCAGGACCGGCTTGCCAGCACCACAGAAGCACCATGCTGACAGCACAAGGACAGTGCTCCTGCTACCCACACACAGTGGGTGTTACTTCATTACTCGGGGGGTTCATTATCCATCCCAGGATTAATGCTCTGTTTTGTTTGCAGCAGCATCGCCGCTGAACCTCCTCAGGGGAGCAAAGGGAGGTCAGAGCATCCTGTCTGGCTCCAGCTCTGTCACCTAGCCTGAGAAGAGCTGCTGGAACTCAGAAAGCTGATATACATCTGCTGATTCCATACAATAGCCTCAGAAATGGGTATTTCTGTGGCAATGGATAGAAGTCATCTCATGTGTGCGCTGAGCGAAACCGCAGCCCCTTCTGCCACAGGCTGCTGCGAGGCCTTTACATGAAATATTAAAAAGAAGCCCTCATGCCTGGAGTCCTTACTGGGTCAGCTCAGCCCTCAGCTCTCCTGCCAGCTCAGTCCTCTCCTTGGGTGTAATTAAATAAGGGCAAAATGGTGTGAACCTGCTAATGGCTTGGCATTGCCCAGAAGGCAATCAGGGAATTACCCTGGGACGCCTGCTCTGATTAGGAGCAGCACTTGCTTGGCTGAGGTACTTCATTTGGCAGTGAGACTAACAGCATCCGAGCAGCGGAACCGAGCAGCGTTAAGGGAAACTGCTCGGAATATCTGCTTGTGAAGAAGATTAGGGAAGGTGAGAGGGATTGCAGACTGCACACCCAGGGCCTTCCCCAAAGGGCTGCAGAGCTGAGCTGGTGGCTTTGGCCAGGCGGCACTGCCATGTAGCGGGGCCCAGGGCCCGTTCTCAGGACAGGAGTCAATGGTTTGTTCCATCAGCCTTGTTTGACACATGCCACGAAGCCCCTTCCTCAGTCAGCCTCTGAACATTTAAAAGTCAGCAGAACAGCCCCTCCTTGGGCAAGACCGTTCCCCCTCTGCCTGTGGGAGGGTGTCCTGCGTTGCCTTCCAAGGCACCCAACGCCAGGCCAGCCAGCGGACAGGCCGAGACAAGCAGAGCCGAACGCATCTTCTGAGTTTGCAGAACTCCTGTCTGCTGGGAGGAGACAAGTTCTTAAAAATCCTGTGAAAAATAAGTGAAAGGGTTTTGACAGACTTTTTTTTCCCAACCGTAATTATCTTCGAAGTAATTATCTCTGGAGGAATATAGCTCTGCTCTTCCATTGCATTAAGCCAACTTTGTTTTCCCTTTCAAGAAGCAGCCTAAGTAAGACTGAATCTTGATTGTAAAGAGCATATTACGAAAGTGAGGGAAAAAATGTGTAATTATAAGAAAGCTGCTTAAATTTTTGCTAAAAGACAGGAGAAAAAAAAAAAAGCAAGCCTGAGGAACATCCATCGCAGACTTTTTTTAACAGAAGAGTTTCTTTGGAAGAAGTTAGTGGCCCTGAAATGAAAGAATGAGTGGTACAGCAGGATGTGGCCCAGCATGAAGAATATCCCAATAAGATGGAAGAGACCAGGGCCATCACATTTTGGATCACATTTCCAGGCTAAAGAGCACCTTCTTCTAAGAAGAAACAGCAGCTTTTCCAGAGAGGGCAGCCTGTAAGCCCAACCACGACTGCCCTTGACTGAACCAACTGCTGCTCCACAGTGAGGACAGATTAAAGCTCGGGTCCTACTTTTGCTTTACATACTCAGCCTTTTCTCTCCTTAAATTACAAGCAATTCAGCTAGTTGCTTCAGTGAGTTCACTTCAGCAGGAAAAGTCTGGCTGCTTTCGCCTATCCACTCACCTTCTAAAATAAAGTGGGGTGATAGGAGGAGAAGGAGCAAACCGAGGAAGCTTGGGCACATGAAATTGCTTTGCTTTATCAAAGCTCTAAAAGCCCCATGTGCCCAGAAACCACACCACATCCTTGTGTCATGGTGACTACACCCCTTATCATCTGTGTCTCTGGCCAGATACCAGCCCTCCTGGCACCCGTTGGTGTGCAGAGGTGTGTCCAGCAAGAACACATCGGCTGGAGATGCCACAAGAGGCCTGATTAGAAAATTTAGGGTCTCCACCCTAATGACTGTAAGAGTGTCTTTAGCATGAGCACCCGCTCTCCAGAACCACTTGCCCCTGCTATGCCATCCGGGTCCCTCCTTACATTCCACAGAGCAGCCATTCCCTCTCTTGTCAGTCACAAGTAGATTTTTGGGCTGTTAATGGTGGAATTTGGTAATAAAGTTCATGCTATTTGATTCTAAGCAGGCAATTAGACTTCCTCATTTAGTTTTTTAGGGCTTTAACTGCCTGACTTGACAGTAATGCGAATTAACCAGCATCCCACCCTGCTATGCCACTGCCATTAATGCCAGCACAATGTGCACAATCATTATGATATATTATATTACTGGCAGCTCATCTCCATATCATTCACCTTCCCTTTCCCAAATTGGGCTGATGGTGGGATCACACATTCCCTAATTAACACCTTCTTTCTGTGGTTACTAATGAGTCTGTTGATATCAATTCTTCAGGCTGCCTCTCTTACAGTGAAGTCCTGTGGGTATATCCAGCTCCAACTGTCCGCTGTAATTAAAGACAGATGTCATTGACTCTCTTCCTTCCATTTAACACGTGACAGACACTTAGTCTGGATGGTAAGTGAGGAAGGGAAATGCTTCATCTCTCAAGTCTTCCCTCGTTGTGCTTGGCCAGACTCTGGGCAATGGCTTGGATAAGGGACAGGGCAGTACAACCAGCATTAGGGTGGAGGTCAGGCAAGTGGGGCTATGGCAGAACACAGCTAATTCATGGAGGGAACATCTAGTGCTGTCAGGTTTTCACAGACACTGGACCATGGAAGAGAAGCTTTTCTACACAGGACAGTAGGAAGGCCAAACACAGGAGGGATACACCATGTCTGCTCCAGGAAGCTTTTCAGCCAACAACCATGGTGTCTTTGCTCTTGAAAGCAATGCTCAAGTTAATCCTTCAGGAGGCTAAAAAGGTGGAAATCAATAGTATTTGGCTGCATTGTTTTAACACTGCAAAAGCTGCCCGGGACTCAGCATTCATGCAAAGCACCTGTCTTACCCCTTTCAAAGGTTTTGTGGCTTTTCATTGTGTTCCTTTACAAAAGGCAAACATGTATACAAGACTAAAATAGACACTTCAGAAGAGCAGACTCATTAATCTGTGTTAGCACACTGCTTTTGTACTACACCACATTATTACTGGCATAAATTTTTAGTATTTCACAAGTGTAAAATATTACTTTCAGATTCCAACATCTATTTTAAATATTATAGCTTAAACACAGAAAACAATTTAAATAACAAATGCTTATTTTATATTTTGTTTGCTTTTTGAAATGGAAAATCTCAACTCTTGAGCACAAAGTAACAGTTTAAGATTGTGTCTGAGTTTGAGCCCAGTTCTAAGTTCCTATAAGGCATTAGCAGAAGGGTTAAAGCCAGACACGTTGCGATTGAAATTCAACAGCCAAGCCTTCAACAGCATCTGCTGCTCCGTTTTGGGCTGCTTTCTTTGTCTTCTGTGGCTCTTACAATCATTTTCAGCATCTCACCTGCCACAGCGTGTTGCTCAAACTCACAGGGACTCACAGTTGCATCTCTCACAGCCCTGCAGCTCCCGTCACGAGATGTGTTTCTGCAGAGCAGAGTGATCTGTGAGGGTGGTCAGATACTTGTGATGTAAACAGCTGTTTGACCTAAGATGAAAGGGAAAATAACCCCCTCCGGGTCCAGTTCATCAGAGATGTAAATGATGCCTGTGTATCTTACAGCTTATGATTTGATTTCAGGTGGCTTGGAACTGAAGCCATGGACAAGCCTTTCAAAGAGGGGCCCAGTGGAAGGTCAAGGCAACACCTTTACAGATCTGAGGCTTGGTGGTTTCTCCTCTCCCCAGCATAACACACCTGAGACTTCACCTCTTTGGCTGTGCACATTTAAATCTTCAGGCTGGGGAAATGGTTTAGCAGGGAAGAAGTGACACAGCCTTGGGAAACTCATCACCAACAGGAAGTATTGAAAACACAAAAAAATTAATTACTCAAGCAAAGCAAATGAGAAGAGTGGGAAATCACTGCTTAGGAATCCCAGGAGAAAGTGTGATGCCCTATACACAGTACTATTCATAGTTCCTGCTGCAAACCACAAAGCTTTTTCTTTCATAAAACCTTCTCTAATAGATAAGCCCCTTATAATGACAATGCAGGGATGCAGCTCCCTTGTGTTCTGCAGAGACAGACAGCCCAGCTGTCAGAGTTGACTCCATCACCAGGTCTAATGCTGTGTGGCTGTGCTGCTGCAGCACGTGCAAGGTTAACATCTACAGCAAGAGAAACACTGGCAAGGGTGAAAACAAGTGTCCACTGCTGCTGCATTGATGTGATGGTTCATTTGAATAGCAAGGGAAAAGCTTTCCCACTTGGACTGCAGATGCTGACACGGGGCTGCTGAAGTGGACATGTTAATACCTCACCAGTTACTCGGGTCTTTCCAGGTTCTCAGCATGAGTTGTGCTTTTCATTCTGCTGCCCTACCAGCAGAACACAGCAGCTGAGAGCTGTTTCTGGATGCACACACCTTTGGCTCCTCCATTACCTGCCTTAAGTAGCAAGCACAATGAAACACCTACTGTCCTGGTCCCATATCCAGGGCAGCACATTCTTCAGTCAGGGATCAGTTTATTCACCTGTTTATTTATCTAAGTGAATTGGGGCTATTCATCCACTGCAGCCTGATGAGCTGTGCTTTATCATCAGCATTTGGCCAGAGCTCTACTGGGGCAACACACAACTGACTGTTCCCTTACCCTGTACCTACAGCCCATCAACTAAACACAGCAGCTACACAGCTGGCTGGGGAGCTCAGGAAGGGTGCCATCGTGTCCTCCTCCAGAGAGCCAAACCAGGACAGCGCAGTGTCCCACTGAGGTACTTCATGAGGTCATCAACCCAAGCACAGGTCAGTTGGGTGAGTATCTCCACATCACAGTCACCTCTTCATTTGCAGCAGCCTCACAACCTAAGCCACACCATGGCTCCAGTACAATCACATTCTAAAATAAAGACATTTTTGTTTGCAGAGTATTCAAGAGTAAAATTGCTCTTTTACTGACAGTGTGGTAACTGGCAAATATATTTATTCCCCAGTGATGGGAGTTATTAAATCAAGAAGTCTTGATCCTCTCCACCCTGCCCTGGCAACAGAAATATTTATAAGCACACGAGATGGCTGCAATTTGCATGAAGAATAGAGAACAGGGATGAAAGCCTGCGGGCAGCTTTCAAAGAACTCACACTGAAATCATCTCTGAGAGGTAAAAATCTACACCAAAAGATTGTGGATACAAATCAGGGCTACAGGAAAGCATTCAGAAAGGTGCTGGTGTTTGGGCCACCAAGCTCCTCATCTCTGCACAAGCTGCATCCTGTTAGACAGCACCAAGGGTCTGCAGAGAGGCCAAGGGTTGAGAGGGACTCATAACGTGCGGGTTAACGGGGACACCTCACTGCTGGCAGGAAGCAGTTGGACTCAAGTTGCCATGGAAACTTTGGGAAATGAAGAGGGTCTGAAATCTCATCAGTTTTGTCCAAAAAACATGGAGGTCTGGGCAAACATCAAGCTGTCCCCAGAGGGGGCAACAACGGCCTCATCACCAAACTGGTCCCATCCTGGGTTTAGACCTGTTCTAGCCACAAACCCACCCAGGTCCATCATACAACACTCACCAGGGGAACAGGATCTCTTGGAGCTGCCAGTCAGGGATGATCTTTGCAGAGCTGGGCACACACAATACCTCCTTTAGTCTGGGAAATGGGATAGGAAGCAGCGTCCTTCAAAGGAACTGGGGCAGCTGGAGTAAGGTGGGTTACAGAAGCATCCATTCCCCCATTGCCACTGTCACCTTTGCTGTGCCATAGTTAAAACCCCCACAGTAAGCTTATCAATTTCCATCCCACTTCTGTGGACCCCTGCTAATTACACAGGCTTTCCCACAAAGGAAAAATGAGTTCCTGTGGGGGGAAAAATTAAATCAATCAGGCCATTAAAAAAAAATTAATAGACTTTTCTGTCTGTATTAATCAGAAACAAGGGGAGTCAACCCTGTTTACTGATACAAAGATATTTCCTCCTCAAGAATATGACCAAGGGGCTCAAACGACACAAGCCTGCGTGGCACCAGGAAAGGGTCCAGGGAACAGGAGCTTTCTCCTGACAGCACAACAAAGGTTGGGTACACTGAGACACATCCTCTCATGTCAGAGGAGGAAATACACTCAGGCACCTTGTCTGCCTTATGGAAACTCAAAGTGACCACACACTGCCTTTTTGGGGGGGGGGGGGGGGGGGGGGTAATGGCTTCTTTCTTTGAAGCATGACAAACATAAGAGGAGGAGGGACAAAGTCTTAAACTAGGCTGAAAAGAGAGACAACAGCATAATTTACATCCACAGGTATGATCCAGTAACTAGCAAAAAATCTCAGCCCCAAACAGCCAATAACTACATGTTTTCCCCACAGTGATATTTAAGACACACGTATTACTTCCTGATGAGTCTACTCCACGTCTAATTGTTCCTACACAAGCATTGCTTCTGTGAAATAAGCTTTGCCAATCAGATGCCTGATGAAAATCACAGCAAGCACTTATTAATTTCTCTTAAGTTCCTGAACCTGGCATTTTCAGACAAATATCACAGACATTCTGAACTAACAGAAATTAATACCAAAGCTCAGGAGTAATAAACAAACACAGAGAGAAATGCCTCTGCAGTGGGCACCCTTGTGTTTGTCAGAGTAACCTTTCCACTAAGCTGTCTGCTTCATGAAGGAGGAAAGCAGCTGAATTATGCTAGAGATGCACATTAACCAAGGGCAAGGGGAGCTGTGGCTGTGTGTTCCATAGTTTGAGAAATTTTCCTGGTTTTGTTCTCTTTAAGTGATACCTGATTATAAGAAAGTGCTTTGATAAATGTGAGTAACAAGCCTGTAGCACTGGCAGCTTTTAATGAAGCTGCTCCCAGCCCTTCTCCCCCATCCTCTGCCTCGCTACCCGCTCGCTCATTAAGATGCAGTGTGTCTCCAATGGATTACAGGGAAATGGAATGGTGAAAAGCCAAACCTGCAGCCTAGGAACAAAGTATATTGTAACACATCCACAGAGGGTGGAAATCAGAAACATTTTGGGAACCACTGCTCCAAACCCCAGCAGCCAGTGATCGTGCCATAGCCTGAAGGGACAGGATGCTGCTGTATCCTGCCAGGTATTTTTGTTTTCCCTTTTGCACTAAAAATAGGATGGGGGTTTTTCTTATCCCTTCTGGTACCATGTCACCCAGATAGCTGCTCCCATTTGGAACGCAGCCTCCTGCGACAGGAGTCTGAGAGCAAAGCCACCGAGTGCAGAACCACACAGCAGAGCATGTGTTGCTTTTCTCTGCAGATGCTTCAAAAACAAGCAAAAAGAGCCTGAATCCTGACCCCAGCCTGCAGCCCAGATTAGCTCAAGCAATCTTTCTCAAGCCCAGCAGCTCTTGTGCAGCCCCTGCCCTGGGCTCTCTGCGGTGCCATCCTCCCACAGTCATGCAGCTCCCCAGCACAAGGGCAGCTTTGCCTTGAAATCATGGGGCACTTTGCCACTGAAATAGTGCTATTTTTTGCCTCCTAAAAATATTACAACATGAATGGCTCCAGCTGCCTGATGGTTTGGCTTGGCTGATGCCAGAACTGGGATAAAGCTACGAGCTGGCTTGAAGACTATCAGGAAAGAATATGCAAAAAAATAATACTCTGATAAAAAAAGGGATTAGATGGTGTCCTCATTAGGCATGAGAAAATTAATTCAAGAAGTGACTGACTAGGAAAAAGTGTCATTTCCAAAGATCATATTCACAGTTTATCCTTGGGAATGACAAATAGCAAATCTCTAGTTAGAGGCCGGGTTTGTGCCTTACCTAGGCAAATGAGATACAACCACATAACCTGCTTGTGAAGACACAAAAGCATTACCAGTAATTACCATAATGACAACTGATGCTGCCATCACACCCCTCATCCGAGCCAAACAGCAACACCGTACCAGCAGCACTTACCCGACGCCCGACCGGATTTGCAGTTCCATCAGAGGCTGTAACCGTACCCAAGCTCTGAAGCAGTGTTTTCTGCAGAACCCTCTATTCACTGCAATCATCTGGACTTCTTCAGAGCTTCTGTTTCTGAGCAGATGGAAGCCAGCCTCAGCATACTGCAGGGACCATAGATGGACACAACGCTTGTGCTGGCCAAGTCGCGGGGTCGCTGCAGACCAACCCCCGTTGCTGCTCTGCAGTTAGGAACAAGCTCTGCCTGGAGCATCAGTAACGTGCAACCAGACCAAACTCTCAGCTTTTGGGAGGTGTGCTTTGAAACAAGGGTCTGTAGATGCTGGGCTCCTGCTCTGGGACATGGTGGGGAAGGCCTGGTCTAAGGGGAGAGGAAGGACTGTCTGGTTGCTAAAGCACCAGCTCCAGGTGAAGGAAGGCAATTTCAGATGCCAGATTTCACATGGGACCCTGAGTGGAGCCCGAGTCTCAGGGTTCCACACTGTGTGCCAGGGGTGCAGACAGCACAGGCAGCTAACGGGGCATTCAGAAGTTACTCGTGGTGGCAGGAGCTGTTTCCTCATCTGACTTTGGGCAGCAAGGAAAACAGTGAGCTGGGCAGCAAGGAGGGGCCTCCCTGGACAGCTTGGGTTCAATACAAACTAATCGGTGTGACTTAGCTTCCATGCTCACTAACCAGAGAGATCTATTGCTTTTATACATTGTCTTTAATATAAAACATCAATTATTTTCCTTCTCACTGGCTCCCTGCACAAGGCATCCTATTTATAAGGGATTTTTAGACTTATAATTTAATCATACACACAGTTTTTTCCAATTGATGTTCCAGTCCCATGATGCCAGACTTCAGACCAGAGCTTTAAACAGCTCCAAGAGATGTTTATCCTGCCAATGAAGAGTTTAAGCAAAGCACAATTTATTTTTATCTTCCTGGTGTAAGGAGGGCGGGTGAAGGGGATGCTAACTGCTCTCCTGTTAATTATAAACACTGCACCACGAGCACAGGCTGCATCTCTGGCTGGTCGGGGCCCTCAGAGCTCCCTGCCTGCCTGGAACCCAGGGAATTTAGCTCGCTTTGTGTTGCTGCAAGCCAGCCTTATGAAACCAATCTGTCCTGCTTTCTTTTCTTATACAAGCTCCAATCACTCAAGAAAAACTGTTTCCTTTGGGTTTCCCCTTCATCCCTTACTGTATCTGATGCAGGCTGTTGGGCACAGGCTCCATCCCACACACATGATCCAGCCATACGCAGCCAACGTGCCCTCAGCCTCACTCCTACCACCAAGAAAAAAATTTAACCACTCATTTCAGGAAGCTTAAATACAGGTATATTACACAAGAATAAAATACACCTTCACAGCTCTGTGTTGAATAAACACTTGCAGCATTTATTCACTTCTATTACAACCCCAGCATTTTGTATTCCTGAGGGCAGTGGTTTCTCCCCAGCAGCCAAGACCGAAACCAGCAGGACTAAGGAGAAGCTGTGTTAGGGACCAGTGGGACTGGGGAGATACCAGTTTTTTAAAAAGCCACAAATTGTAATTTCTAACTGTAATAATTTCTTTCAGTGACACACATTACATCACTGGAAAGAGAGAGCCTAAATCATTTTCATTATAAAAAAGCCCCAAAACCCAACACGTGGCCAAAGAGAATAAAGAGAGCAAGCACTGATTTATAGAAGCTACCTGGGCTGTGTTGGGAACACTGTTCAGCAGGCTCAGTGCTAACGCTCATCATACCTGAGAACAAGCAGAACAAACTTCAGAAGTCTGGCAGAACCCTCTGCAAACACACTTGTGTGGGTCAGATCGCAGGTAAGACAAGGGCTGATGCTTCTCCATCCCCCAGGAAAGCACCTTCTGAGGTGCTGGGCTGAACCAGCAGAGCTCACCGGGCATCCGGCTGCAGATGTTGTTCTGAAGACACCCTGCACGCCCTGGGGCTCCAGCACGGGCTGAACCTTGTCTTGGTCAAGTCTCAGGATTTATCACATAGACAGGAAATAAAATGCATGTTACATGTTTTAAGTTACTCCCTCTGGTTCAGGGTGACCCTGCTCCTTCTCACCAGGTGACCTACCTGGGCACAGGACGTTTGTCCTCCAGGAGCAGCCCCCAGTTCATCCCATCAGGTACAGGGAGATGTCAAGCAGACATTAAGAGCTGGCAAGCAGCTGGCCATGCCATACCTTTCAGCATCCACACCTAAACCAAAAAAGCACCATTCCCAATGACAGATCAACTAGATTGAGTACCTGACACCAGAAAATACATGCAGGTGCTAGCAAAATCAGAAAGGAGATACAGACTAAACCTAATTAACAGAAAACAAATGACTGCCTTGCTTGCACTTGAACATCTGAGGAAGCATTTGCAGGTACAAAAGCAATCTAAAACTCGCTACAGCACAGCAGTGATTACTCACAGCTCCTGAGGAATGCAGGATACTCACAGATTTACCAAAAAAGTATTAAAGCCAGGCTTTCATGGAAAACAACTGCAGGTAACTCCATTAGAGAAACAGAAATCCCTGTTCTGTGCCATACTGTGTGTTAGCTGTGGAGGGGACTAAACAGTACTGCAAGTCCAAGGAACCACCAGGAATAACTGAACATGGGGAAGAGGGAGAAGGAATCTTTTTATGATGTCAATGCTATAAAGACAGGGCAGCTGTACATTCAACATGCCATGTAAATCCAACCAGCTTACCCGTGTGCCCGAGCCCTGAGAGGATGGTCATGCACGTGATGCAGACAGAAAGTTAACACACTTTTTGGGGTGGTTTTGTTCCTTTTGTGGTTTGTTTTTTTTAACTGGCAAAGAGGTCTTTAACAGTTCTGAATCTCTCTCTAATCTTTTGTTTTCAGAAGAAATACTATTTCAGTTTAACCCCAGGAAAAGGACTGAGAGGCGCCCTGGCAAAGCGCTGCAGAGAAGACACAAGACAGGCTCATGCTGACATTTCAGTGACCTCAGGTACCAGCCCAGCACAAAAGACCTTCTCAGATGAGCCGAGTGATTGAATTTCACTTGTAAAGGACAATAAAGCCTGGAAGCATTGATTATTTTTTCTTCCTCAGAAAGTCACGATCCAGCTTGTGAACGTGTCATCAGCAGCTTAGATTCCAGTCAATCTCATCCACCTAAAGAAACCCACTATAGATTAAAGCAAAACTTAGTTTCACAGTGTTGGAAGAGATGAGAAAAGTGTTTGTTCATACCCATCATTCTCTCTGAATTGCAATTAAAAAACTAAAAGAAAAGGAAAACACACAAGCTCTACATCTTCACACTGTCTAGAGCCAAGACACTTCCCAAACAGATGCATCTGCTCCTGGATGGGAACCTTGTTCTTACCTCAACAGTTCCATGAAGGACCTGGAAGGTCCCTGCAGCCAACTCAAAGCTGGGAAAGCTCTCTTCTGGACCCAGAAACACCGAGCTCTCTGAGCAGACTTCAGTACAACCCCACGGGTGGATGGTTTGCACCACGGAGACACAGCTGCTGCTTCACTGCTCAAGACACACCAGCACCACCAGTATCCACCAGCTCCTTTACACTGCTGTTAGAGGGGGCCTGGTTCCTTTTCCCACTGGTCTTTGCTTTTGGTGGCTACAGAGCACAGCCCCGATGTGGAAGCCAGCAGCCTGCAGCTATTGCAACGTGCAGCAGCTGCCACCGTGCCAGATCCAGCTGTGCATGGCAGCTGATGCTCAAACCTGCCAGGAAATACCTCCTCACTCACAGAAGCCAGGGAGCTCTGAAGGAAGCCTTAAACCATCTTACACCATCAGAAAAAACTATTTTTAAGACTTAAAATAAAAAACAGGGCAGCATGAGGCAGGACAGGCCATTCCCCTTCCAAACCTTGCTGGTGATCTTCCTCTCCCATCCCTTTCCCTTCTGCCTCCCCCAGTCTTCAGCAACTGGCAAGAGGGGAATGAAAAATGACCCAGAATCAGCAAAAATGCTCAGGACCTTATAATCCCCAAAGTTGTTTATGTCTGTATCGGCTCTGAGGGCTCCGATCACGCCACTTGGGAAGCCAGGGCTGGCTGTAGCAGTCAGGGCACACAGGGAAATAAATCAATCCCAGGCTTAGTGCTGATACGAGAAGCTCAATTTAACAGTTGTGTTATTGCTTTTCTAGTTCTCCTAAAGTTTAGCTTATAGTTAAGCTAAGTTAACTTCACTTTAGCTTATCCATATGGTTCCTCTGCTCTTCACCTTGATGTACATGTAGTGGGAGTGTTGGCTCTGGGATCCTGCTGCAGGTCTTTCCACCGGCCATTAGGTGATTAACAAATGACTGTGGCAGAAGACATAAATACTTTTTCTTGGGTTGTTTCAAAACCTGGAGCAGAATGATGATTTCCATTGCTTCACAAATGCTTTAGCTATAAAAAAGAGACAGCATTTGCCTGCTCCCCACAAGCATTGCATTGACCCATCAAAGGCATGTCCAGGCTCCTGTGGTATCTGCTGGCAGAGAACTGCAAATCACAACCATTTCCTGCTATTCTGATGTCCCCTTTGATTCATATCACTCATGGATCAACAGTTGGTGCCCAGCCTTGCTAGACAGGATGATGGTATTGTTCAACGTGAAATCCATTAACGTGGTTGCCAAGTTCTCATCTCCAGTTCTCATGGTCCCAACCCCATGATATCTGCTGCCCTGCTCCCAGGGAGCTGCAGCAGCCCCAGACCCTGCTTAAAGACCCTGATGCCATTAGTCCCTGTTCAGTGGTAATGTAGACTGCAGTGCTTTGCCAGATGAAGGCTAAATTTCTGCAATGCTGGGAAAAGACACAGTTTCTGAACAGCTGTTCTTGCTGCTCTGTCCCCAGTTCTGCTTACAACAGTGTGACACAAGGATGCCACAAAGCTCAAGCGCAGCCTAATGGGAGTAAGGGCAAGTGTGGCTGAAGTAAGACCCAGCACAGGACCCAATATCACACCTTCTTCCTCACCACACCACCAAGCTGCAGGGCAGGAGCCTGGGATGCAGGCTTCTCTGCTGCCAGTGGGACCAGCTGCAAGCCCAAACCGGCGTCACCCCTCCCTGCCCGGCCCCATCCAGGCCCTGAGGTCTCTGCAGCTCACAGAGGAAGACAACCTCTGTGTCTGCAATGTGGGCTGTTACTGTTGCTCTCATTATTTATAAATTGCAGTTAAATTCTGCTTCTTCTCATGCTGAGGATCAAGGCAAGGTGCTGTTGGTACTAAGAACTGGCTCGGAGCTTCCCACACTGACAGCACCTGCCAAAGCTGAGCCTCACCTCACCAGCGTGCTACCACGACAGCAGGAAATGCTTTTATCTGCCTGTGCCCCACGCTGGGAACCACATCAATGACTCCCACATGCTGTGAAGACCCCGACTATTCTCTTTCTCCCTGTCATTCATCTAGTCAGCTGTCTAGATACAGGTCTCTGGCGTGCCAGAGCGCGGCATGGAGGAATGTGCAGCGGCACTTCCTTCGCAGCACCTGTGGCACGTATGTGTGCAATGCCCACCTCAAGGTCTTTCTGCCCAAAGGGTGAGCTGTGCCCCAGAGCCTGGTCTGGCCATGTGGGAAGGAGACAGCTCCACACAGCACATACCGAGCCCTGCACCAGCTGCCCAGGGCAGCGGGGAGTCCATCCCGGGGGATCTGAAAGGCACATGGATGTGGTAAGAAGGGATGGGGCTTAGTGGGAGGCCACAGAGCTGGGGTAACCCCAAGGCTCTATCGTCCAGGTCTGCTCCAGCCTGAATGGCCTGAGCATCCTGAGGAAATGCAGAAGTGGTTGGGTCCATTCAGACACTAAAATCCTGAGTTAGTGCCTTGGAAGAGGATGTATCATGTGGTGAGGGTCTAGAGTAAACTGAAATCTGAGTTTTCCAAATAAAATAAGTATGAGCTTGAAAGACACAAGCAATGTCATTTCCACTGTAAACCAGACTGAACAGAAACAAACCAAATGGAAACAAACTGAACCAAACCAAATAAACCAAACTGAAACAGACAAACTGAACAAAAACAAACAAACAGACCCAAACCAAACAAAACCCTGGCCACAAGTCCAAGGGAAGCGTAAACCTATCTGACAAGAACTGCCTTTTGCCTGATTGCCAGCCTTCCCTCAGCTCTGGTGCTGGAAAGGATACCTCTCCACTCCCCTGAATGGGGGAAAGGAAGAGCAAAGAATTATTTGGTTGGCTTCTATAGTGAGAAATAGTTTAGAGAATAAACAGATCTCCTGTCCGTGGCTTTTTGGCCCTATGAAGGCAGCACTGCCTCATCAGGGAGCCAGGTTGGACCAAGCATAGACCAGCGAGGGGATCTCCTGCATGCAATGCAGCAGGACAGCAGCTCCAGCCTGGGCCATGGTCCCCAGCTGGTGGCACAGCACAGGGCAGCTGTGGGACCCCAGGCACATCACCAGCCACCACTGGCCAGTAGTGATTTCTATGCTGACCCCAGCAACACGGCGAGGGGCCAGCACAGCCGTGCCAAAACCTTTGCTCCCCACACAGCTGCTGGGAGCCCCACGAGCAGCATCCTGCACCCAGCCTCCGTGTTGGCACCTTGGTGGGTTTGGACATGATGCCCACGCTGGTTTTTTATATCCCACCCCAGGCAGCAGCGAAGGAACTGTTCAATATCATCATTAACAAATCATCGATCCAATTATCTGCCTTTCAATTTCATTTCAAATTTACAATCTCGTTGCTGCTTCTGAGACAGGAATAGATTTTCAGATGATTTCAGAAGCAGTTAGGATGCCATTATGACTCAATGCATGTGATCAAATGCCTTTCTGAATGCTGCTGCTGGATTAATGAAGCCATTTGATGAATTAAACGTGACATTCCAGCAAAGAACAGCTGATGGTATTTCAAAATGGGAAAGATTTCTTTCAGATGTAACGGTTGTGTCAGCATCACCCAGCGTTAGGGACAAGTTCCAGGAGGATCTGGAAACTCAAACACGAGGCTTCTCTGATCCTCAGGACTTAGACCTCTGGGCCACTGTCCCAGCCACAGCTCAGAAGGCAAAGGCATCAGGACAGTCAAACAGCACAGCCCTAAACCGCACATAAGGCAGAGCCAACACATGGCAAAAAGCCAATAAACCTGGTAAATTATTCTCTAAAAAGGCAGAAAAGCTGCAAGTTGGCATCTCGTCTGCAGCTGCTCCCAGGACGATCTCCTGGAAGGGAGCGGCTGGGAGCCTGAGCTGGGTACCAGTGGTAAGATCTGAGCTCAGTGGGCAGCACTTTACCACTCCTCAGCAATTTCCACAGACATAAGCTGACAAATAGCTTTTAACTCAAAATGCCTCTTTCCAGCTCCAATATTTTGCCCTAAGAACAGTAAAGAACTGTCAGACACTGCACTCGAACAGCAAGGAAAGGATGGTGGGAGACAGGCTCTCCCGGGCATCCTTCCTCTGAAATGTCTCCATGCCACTGCCCAGAGACTGCCAAGGAAAAGTTCCACCCACCAAATCCCTGGGAACTCCTGGTGAACTTTTTTTCTTTCAGAACAGACCACAAACACTTTTGGAAATCCAATAAATCGATGCTGCTCTTTAACTCCCTCTTCTCCCTGCTCCAGCGTCTGAAGCCCTGTTTGCTTTTCTGGCTGGCTGTGTTAGACCAATCAATAAGAAATTATACTTTTGCTGTTTTGCATTCCAAGAAAGGCAAATGCAACATATTTCTCCCTCATTCCTATCGATTGCAAAGCAAAGCCAGAGAAAACTGATGGCAATTCCCTGCCGTGTTCCTAACGCTGCCATCTAACAGCAGGGAATTGCCCTGTCAGTGCTGAACTCATCCGCAGAGAGCATCACCTTTAACTGCACGTACACCTGAGCTTACATGGAGCTTTGTGTCATCAGTAAAATTAATTACCATAGATAATTTCACTCATAGATATCCTCTCAGTTAGGACTCAGCAGCCATGTGCTGTCTGATGGCCCCAAGGGACTAGCTGATGAGTGACTGCTGCTGACTGTGGCCACTGTGCAGCTCCTTTTCCCTGGCTATAGCTTTGTGATCAGGGTAATAACTCCTGAAATCCAACTCTCCTGATGTTTGGGGGTAAAAGAACCAAAAGCAGAGCAACCTGTATGCCTTCCCTCCCACCTCTGCACACCAGTACTGTCCAGTGCTGTGACCACAGAGTGCCAGGGGACTCTCCCTCCAGTCCAGGGATCTCAAGTAGGAAGAGATTGAGAGGAGAGAAGATAATCCTCTGCATGCACCCACAGGAAAAGGTGCTGCCCCTGGCACTAAAGTCACCCACCACCTTCTGAGTGCCCAACATGCTTCTTTATCCTTTTTTCAGTGCTGCTGTCACTGCAGACACTGGTAAAGCAGATCAGCACCAGTGCTGATAGCCTGGTCGGCTACGAACACTCACAGCACGTGTTGGATCTCCAGTTTCTCTGTGTCCTGTTCCCACAAGGAACATGAACTTCATTTTGCCCCATTTAAGGAGTGCTGAGCTCTTTGTCTCTTCCCCACAACTCTGTCCAGGTTCACACTTTCAGGGATGACAACATCCTTCTCCCAGCCGGAGCCGTGTCACCCTGCCTTGAGGGGAGCCCCAGCACCTGCTCCAAATCCCTGCTGGAGAAGAGCCCTGCAGAGTGACGCTGCCAAACGCTCCTCAATTCTGCCCTTTCCCAGGCTTGGTTTCCTTCTGATCTACTTTTTAGGGGAGGCACTTCCAAGCTGAGAAGAAGTCAGGTCTCATTATGCAACGAAGATGCCAGCAGGCAACGAGAGTGCCAACTGGATGAACAGCAACACTCCTGGAGGAGCACTAGCAATATACCACTGGAAAAGTGACTGCCAGTGGAGAGTGGGAGACAGGAGTAGGTGAAACAAGAGCCAAATGTTGGGGTTTTTTTGGATGGATTCCCCAGCAATTAATTCATTGTCAAGTTGAGACTCCTTTCCCCTGGAAGGATGGAGCAAACTGGAGAGGTAACATTTGAGTGGCTCCACTCACATCAGCGTTTGAGAGCAGAATTCATCTTGGAAAAAAAGCAAGAAAGCCACTGTTTTCTTCCCCATCAGCATCATTTGGGTCTTTTTTATACTGATAAATGTCTCAAAAATAGGCAGGAAAAAAAATGGCAACAGCAAATTTGCATCCCAGAAAAAAGTTAATGTTTCTACTTGGCTAATTCATCACTGGATATTGCAATGGTGGTAGTGGTGACAGAGCATTTAATAAGTTTCACTTGCAAATGCACTGGGCCAGATTTCCAAGAGAGCTGAGAGCACCAGCTGCCTTTGGAAGCCCTCAGGGGCCTTATTTAGTGTTAATTTGGAGCTCAGCCCTTAGAAACACAGATTCGGTGATGGACCATCAGCAAGGTCCAACACTGATTTCTTTGCCAAGCTTATTACTACAGAGAAAACAGATTCAAGGAAAAAATGTAAAGGACCAGGAACTTCCCTCCTAGTGACAGAGTAATACACTCATCACCCAGTCACCAGCTGCCTCTGAGCAGTGGGAACATCTCCCAGGACACAACACAGAGGGAAAGACACCTGATAAATGCCAGGTGCTGTTAAGCTGCTCTGGTTTTACCACTACATTGCTAAGGAACAGGTAATACTATTAATGCTAGCATTGAGAGTTGAGAGAAACAGAATTCTAGCAGTACTGCTGTGGCCTGAAAGCTTGCCTGCTTAGGCTGTCGTGCTGGTTGTACCAAGATCTAACTTTGCTGTGTGAACATCAGGTGTTCTGCATCCCTCAAGCACCGTGACTGCCACATGGCCATGCCCAGCATCCAGCCCAGCCTGCATCCCGCTGCGAGTGCTGCCCTAAAAACACACAGACAGTAACATTCCCTTCTCCAGTCTCTTTTTGTGATTAAAAACGGGCTGGAGCTCAGGCCACTGGATTTCAAAAGCTGCCCTGGATCAACAGAATCATTTTAAACAAGACCTTGCCAGCAGCTTCACCTCTTGGCAACCGGGTGTGCAGGAACTGAACCGTCATGAGACAATCACTGTGTCATCACTTGAAAATAAACAGCCTCTCAGGTACTCAGCACCTAAACCACCTGTGACGTGAGAACAGCCCCTTCTGCTCTGTTGCTTTCTTCCAATTCAGATCAAGTGCATCAATGCATATGAGGAGGAGTTCTTAGGCAAAAGCCTCCTACCATCTCATCTTGCTGAAGGTCATAGAGGTGGCAGCAAGGTCAGAGTGGAACACACACCCAGCACTTGGGTCAGCTGCCCGGCCCTGTGATCCTCCAATTAATAACAGGCAATGATTGCCACCAACGGCATCATCAGCATTACTGAGTGAGAAAGATAAATGAACCCTTTAAAGGTTAAGTGCCATCGAAATGGGCATATGTCACACAACAGCAGAGCTCTCCTGGTGGCTTTTACAGAGGTGTGATCCAGTTCTTAGGGAGAGAAAGTATTCAATTCCACGCAGGGAAGCTGAGTCCTTTTACATGCAAATGCAGAGAAAACTTACCAGCTAGCATTTCCAAAGCTGTTGTTGCATATGCAAGAGCCACCATGGTATTTCAATCCTGTGTTACTCATCTCTCCCACCTTAATTCCAGGCTGTTAGAAGCTCCTCGCGGTGGGAGGAGAGCAAGCTGAGCGAGAACATTTTGCAAAATACCAGCCCCAGAAATAGAGAGCAGCTCTCAGAACTCCTCTGCCAATGAAATATGCCTTGCAAGATCCTAATCAATCACCCAAGTTCTTCATCTGGAAACCCGACTGAACAGAGCCACCCTGCAGAAGCTTCCTACCAACGCCGCCGTTTGCAGCCAACCAGACCGTGAAGATCTGCGAGGATGCAAAATAAGCCACAATATGTTTCTCAGATCCCTTCCATCCATCTTTTGATGGCATCTCCCTCCAAAGAGGGGAGTCAGGATGTGCATCACACCTCTACCATTGGCCTGAACACCGTGTGCAGTGCAGCAGGGAGATCTGCTGCACCAGCAGGCTCTTCCCCTGTCACTGTGCAAAATCTGAAAGAAAAGAAAACAAAACCCAACTTCTCCTCCCAAGCACTCCACTAGGAATACATCACTGCCATGCTCTCCAATGCAACTGTACACTTCCAGTACACTTCCTAAAATTCAATGGGTGGCTTCATATTGAATAAGCTACATAATTAGATCTGTGATACACGAGGTGTTCTTATCAGGGACTCCCTGACACATCCCAGGGTGTCTGGAGCTGCCAAGGCAGAGGGCTCAGGAGTCCCTGGGGCAGATTGGTGAGTACAGTGAGAAGCAAGATGTTCAGGTGCCTCCAGGCAGCAGCATTGGACTGAGTCGCTGCTCCTGTGGCCATGCTGGCAGAAAGGGCTTGGGGGCACTTTGAGCCCAGCAGCACACCCCTGCTTAAGAACCCAATGGAAACGTTCCTGCACAGCAAAATTTCAAAGGGAAAATAGAGGAGAGCAATTGCAAGACATTGGTAAGAGCTCGTTGCCCAGACAACTCCAATGTCACCTTTGCACGGTGCCTCTGCCAGGACAAGCCCCCTTTTTGGAGCAGCTTCAAGAACAGCCCAGTGTGACACCACACAGGCAGCAGCAGTGGTGCCACTGCACGTTACCTGTGTGCTGTATGTCAGTACAGGACCCTCCTGTTAGCTAAATACACATTATATTCTTCTGGTCATACATCATTAACTCAAATAACTTTTGAATTGGAGTCGGCTCCTAGGAGTAAATGAACCAAAACCTTCTCTTTTATTGCTTGTTAGAGCTCTTAGCAGATGAGAATTCAGGATTTTCCTTGCTGACATGGTAGTACATCATTTCAGGATGAAGCATAGGCTGGAGAACACCAGTACTATTGCCACTTTGCAGTAATCACTTTGCTTTCCTACAGACTTAGTTAATGGTAGGACTTTCCCTTAGTGCTGCATATTCTAGTTGATGTATTCAGAAAGCTCTGGAGTTCACCCCAGTGAGGCCCCGGCCCTCCTGACCCCTCAACTGTCCTCCAGGTGTAGCAAAGAAACTTCACGTCCCATCACATTGACAGCACTAACAGCCTCTTTTTGTGGGCATTTCACAAAAGTATGGGCAAAACACCTGACTTCACCAGGGGATTCAGGACTGTGAATCCCAGAGGAAGGTTAAAGGCTCCTGCACAGAACTGCAGGTGGCCAAGTCCAGGAGCAAGGTGGGACTGGAGATACCCATCTCTCCAGACACTTCGCTCCGGCTGCCTTGCACCTCCTCAGGATCCCGTCCAGCATTCCCCTTTTCCCTGTGTGCCCAAGCAGCAGCTCGGTGCTGTGGCCTGCAGAATACATTCCTCTGCAGAGGCTATTTGCTTTCAGGACACACTGGATCCTTTCTCTTTTAGGATGCTCCTTTGCCTTCCAGCCACGATCACACCTACTCATCCCCTACCCTGAAAGCAGACTGAGCCTCATGGTTCCTCCTTGCACATTTGGTGAAATATTTACGGACAGACTGCCAGTTCCCAAAGAAGCCACAAGCCCAAAGAGCTGCCCAACCACCAATGGCCTTTTCTCCTAAGAGCTTCTTCCCTTATTCTGAGGCTGGGTAGGAGGGAAGCAAAACCACTCCGTGCTCTCGCTCTCCAGAAAGAAACACTGATGGGGCAGGAAGCAGGGGGAATAAAACAAGGAAGTCACAGTTTGATACAAAAAGGCAGCTATGGAAAAGATGGTTTAAAACCCACCAGAACAAGCACACCAGTATCAGAAAACCCAGAAAGCAGCTTACCTCCACCAGTGATGTTCCATTCCCCTTAAGCCTGTAACTGAGCCTGGCACACCAGGGCCTCTCCGCTCGGGCCGGCGGCTCTGTGGTGCCAAACCTGATTGCTTGTGAAGCTTCATTGATTTTTCTAAAGGTCTGAAAGGCTGTTGTTCCTTTAAATTATTGATGGGTGCACTTGGATCACTGTGTACACGCTGCTGTCCTCTGTACAGGCTGGGCTGTACAGAGATGCTGCTGATTACTTCTGCATCTAAACGATCAGTTAGGTCACTACTGTCCCTCTTGGCACTGGGCAGCAGCTCGGGGTACTCTGCCCCCTCCACTGATGACATCCTGGCTTCACAAGTCCTCCCCCTCAGCTTTGAAGGGAGAAAGTCCAGCTGCAGCCCACCCCACAGAGGCAGATCCAAAGTGCTTGATGCCCATCCCACCTCAGTCCAGAGGAACCAGGGCAGGGAAGAGGTCCCCACGCACTCCTAAGCGCACCTCAGCTCGCTCTGTCTGGAAGGGGGCTGAGTCCTCTCCATTCCAGGCACTCTGAAGGGAACCCTCAGCATGAAACAAGCTGAACCACTTGCCTCCAGCCAGGCAGGCAGCTGGCAAACTAAGGAACCACATCCCAGAGGGAACCTGGTACCCACTGAAACCCAGGGGCTATCCTGTCCTCCCAAAGGATGCAGCATACGTTCAGTGGGAGCCTAAGGAGGTGGCCAGGCCAGGGGGAGCTTGTCAGGCAGGGCTGTGAAACATAAATAGATTAGAGAGAAAATTAAATCACAATAGGCTTTGCCTGGGAGACAGGGGAAGACTCTGAAACCCAGAAGGTTACGTAGAGAGCTTCATTAGAGCCTTTATTAGACCCAGCTGAGAAAAATTCAAAGTAAAATCAAATTAATTAGGGGGGGAACATGATTCTTAATTGTTCTGTGGAGTTTTAGCAACTCAGCAGTCCCACCTGATAAGTGAAGCAGCATGTTCCCTCACAGAGGAGCTGGCCAGCTTGAAGTCCTGGGCTGCTGCAGCCCCATTTCATGTGATTCAGCTTTGAGCCTTCTCTCTCCTGGGACAGGCAGACTGATGCCTGCTGAAGATTAAACCTTGCAGAGGACTTAGCTGCAGCTCCATCGCCATGGACCTCTGTGGGTCCCACTGTGACCAGGAGCAATCTGTTCCTCACAAGCTATTAGTTTTACTGACTTTCACTCTGACTTTCAGATCTGGAGCTTGTTAGAAGCAGGAGCTGCCTTCTGCTCAAGAAGAAAACGCTTGATGCAAAACCTGTGTGGCTGATCACTTGTGTGTGCAAAGTACTTCACAGTGTTAATCACCCAGGAGGAATCCAGGAAACAACTCCTCCTAGTCCCCTGCCATGCCCAGTCTCCCTGTCCTGGCCCTGGATGTGTGACTCCTCTGCTGTGGAGGGCTGAACCTGCAGACAGGATGTCTCCAGCTACCCAGCGTGTGCTGACTCCATCCACGCTCCCCTGAGCTGATAGCAACGCAGACAGCCAGGCCTGCACCTCACAGGGAGCCTGACCACAGAGCTTCCCTGAGGGAAACTGAGGCAAGGGCAGTGGCTCTGCAGCCACAGCGCTGACTGTGACCAAGGCTTCTGCTCCTCTCTTCGTCCCTGAGGTCCCGTCTCCATGGCCTCTCCACCTGTTGGCATCTCAAATGTGCTGACTGCAAAGGTCAACTACATTGGGGGAAAAAGCAGTTTAATTGATTTTATTATTGCAGAAAAACATAGAATAAACAACAGGACTTTGGGGGGGGGGGGGTAGAACCCCAAATTATTGGCTGCACACAGCTGAATTAAGCACTTAGGAGTCCAGTCTCTACAGAAGGCTGGCAGCATAAGGGGAGATCAATACAGAAACAATTTGTGCTTCAGGAGCCCCAGCTCTGCCTATTAACTGGTAATTACACGGGGTTTGCTGTGACACCACCTCAGCTGTTCACAGGGTGTCATGGAATTGTGGCACAACCATACAGGACCTCACATCCCATCGCTGCCCGGGGCGTTCAGCACCCGCTACGCTCTCAGCTTTGGCTCCTCACGACCCTCATGTGCCTTTGATCCATCCCTGCATCCCAGGTGGCCCCTGGGGGGCTGCTGCAGCCCACCCCTCTCCCCAGGAACTGGCTCCCCTCGTGCTGTACCGACATGGTGATGGAAAACAGGAAGAGTTCTGCTGAAGACAGACCACAGCAGGGCAATGCATGGGGGAATCTGGTGTTCATCAAGTCGGCCCAGCACGAGGAGGAGCAGGAGCGGTAGCTGCCTGTCGCAGAACATGCTCTGTGCCCTGTGCCTGGCCCTAAGGACAATCCATCGCCACACTAGTTTTCAATATTTGGGGTGCCTTGCTCTGCTGAAGGGCTGAGCCCCCCAGGCTTCAGCCAGTCCTCAGCACCTTTCCCCTGGAAAGCAGGGACCTTCCATCTATCAGATTCAGTCTCAAGACACAAGCCTCGGAAATAATGACACGTGAAGGCTTGCTGGCATCTCAAACTGAAGCTGCAACACCGATTGAACCCTTCCTCTTTCACCACTGACTTTGCCTCCCAATCAGTTTGGGATCTCCTGGCTCTTGTGGAGGATTTTGACTGACAAACTGAAGCAGAGAACTAAGAAAATTCCCTCACCTTGGGCTTCCACAGTCCCTCACTCTGAGGAAAATCTCAGAGTGCTGTTATAACCCCCTGATAATTACAATGCACACTGCCCAAGCAGGAACATTTCGGGCACTCAAGGAAGAGGAAAGCAAACACACTGTCAAAGTGTCTGTTTCCTGAGCTGACGTTTTGCCTCCCAAACGTGAGCAGAAAGTCCAATCCCGAGATTGACGAGTCGATAAGGACCCCAAATCCCATCTGCTAAATACTGTCAATTGGACACTTCCTTGGGCCTCACAGATAAAAATGAGGGTTTAGACAAGGCAGATTAGCTTTGCAAACTAAAGCCCTTCCTTTACATAAAACAAATTATTTGATAAGAGATTAGGTTGTTTACCAAGAAGCCAGTGCTTGCCTCCAGCATCCTCTGGTCTGCCAAGCGCTGCGCAGCGGGGCAGAGCAGCCGGCACGGCAGACACACGTCTGGGGGCACCATCCACACGCCCCAGTCACCCCTTTGACCTGGCCTGCTGCTGTCCAGACGCCGTGCAGGGGCTGCAAGGTGCCTGCCCAGAGCATCCCAGGGCTGTAGCTCCATGAGCACCAGAGCATCACAGGGAGTGCAGCTGCTCTTCTCCTCTCTTCTCCTCTCCTCTTGTGCAATGTACCTGGCCACACACACACACACCCTGAGGCCACCTCTCCACAGCAAACCCCTCCTGCCTCCCCCTCCTGACCTGTCCCAGGACACTGTGACCTCCCCTCACCTCTTTCAGTCCTTGAGGCACCCGACAGCTGAAAATCAATGACAAAAATCATCAGTTTAGAAATACCTGCCAGGGCCCAGGGAAGGGGCCAGGCACAGCACTGCCAGCTCCCATCACTTCATCTCAGCTCCCCAGGGGCTTGGCACCCACCGTAGTGTGCCAAGCCCAGAGCTGGGTGCCCAAGTCACACTTCTTGTCAAAAAGGAAGTAAACTTCTAGGAAATTCTATCATGGTGCCTGTGGTCAGATCTTGGCCTCAAATACCATCCAGAAAGCAACAAGTGCTTTTAAGGACCATGGGGACAACTTCACACATAGCCCTGTGCCACTGACAGTGATGAAATGGCTTTTTTCAGCTGTGAACCACATTACACAGAGCAGGTAATGGGTCTTTGTTACTTGTTTTGCTCTACAAACTCCTCTTTCAGCTGGAGGAGCTCTGTTTGTCCAGCTGGGTGCTGCCCTCCTTCCACCTTTCCATCAGGCTTCTTACTGCTCCCTCTTCATACTGTTTTCCATCCATCTTACCAGAACCAGGCAGAGGCAGCCCCATCCCTGCCACAGAGCTCTGCACATCAGGGAAAAACATCTCTAGGCAGAGATGTTCCAAAAGGGCCCAGCATGGATAAACCCCCACCATGGCAGATATTTTCAGGTGCTGCTTCAGACCTTGTGGATTTACAAAACCAGCCAGGCGAGCTCAGGAGGAGGAAGATTACGCCTGGATCCCCCGCGGGAGTAAACTGGCAGAGATGGAATAATGCATTCACACCTCTTCCCCACTCCCTACCCTTAGCAGCCTGCCAAAATCACAAAGCCTGGGAGCTGCTGCCAAGCTGCTCTTTCTTGGGAGCAGTTCTGCGGGTGGCTGCGGGACAAGCAGCCTCCTCCCTGGTGCCAGCCAGCCCAGCTGCGCGTGGAGCAGGGAACACGTACGCGGCCCACGCAGCGCGCCACGAGGCTCTGCGCTGACGGAGCCGTGAGAGCCGATCTGAGAGACCGGCTGCCGCCCTGGGCCTTCTCCAAGGAGTCCCTGGCTCTGCACCACCCGCCTCGGCACAGCGCAGTTGTCGCCCGTCAGCTGTGACATCAGCGCGGAGCCGTGGCCGCTGCCAGCGCGCAGCGTGCCACGCTCCCTGCCTGCTCCGGTGCGATAGGAGCCTTCCTGTCCCCAGAGCCCGAGGAGGCTGGAGCGTGACACATGGTGCCAGCCCACTGGCCCTGGGCAGCTCTGCTCCAACTCACCAGAGTGTGCACACAGCCTCTCCCTGCTCCAGCTCCCAGCTATTCTTCCCAACTCTGCTTTCACCTGATGGTGTCAAATCCCTCTGAGGCAGATGGGCCCATCTGCAGCAGACATCAGGGATGTTAATTAACCTTCCAAAGCACTACTTGGAGGGCTGTCCAGCAAGGAGTTGTTCCTCACCTCAATTTCTCACCCACCAAAAAGCCACAACAGGTTTCGGTCCTGACCCAGCAAGTTTCCTCTCTGGCAGCAGGAAGATCTGTGCTATCCTCGAGCCAGAAGATCCCAGCCTGGTGGTGGCTTCATCAGATCCACCCCAGCCTCATCTCATCCCTGTGCAGCAGCTGCTACCACCCCCAGCAGTGCCTGTGGCAGCTGCAGCCGGTTCTCCAACACAAATCACACCTCTCCCAACCGTCTCACTTACCTTACAGGGCCCAGAAGAAGGGGGGGAATCCAACCAGTTACACCAAACTGGGCCCATCGTGGGTGAAAGCACGCAAACACCAGTTTAATTAACAACAGGTATTGTTGCTGCTGCTCATCCAACTTCCCCAGGCTGCAACCAGCTCTGACAGGTTTTCATAACAACAACACACACCAAGTGAATTCAAGTCCTGAAGGACTCTGAGCTGCAGGGCAGGAAAGCTGTGAGAGATAAATGATGTCTTAACTAATGTTATGATTTATTATCCCCCCAACTTTACTCATCTTGTGACGCCGGAGAGCTCATTTTTCTGCTTGGCAGAGAGCTGTGTCAACCCTGTTAATAGGTACTATTACCGTCACATCAATATGTTTGTGGCAATAAGTGTGGTCTCACTCTGCTGCTGACCTCAGCACTTCGCTTTTATTACAGGCACAGGATCTGTCAGCAACAAAAATTGATGCACTTACCCAGAGATTCTGCTTGCCACCAGCATTTTATTCATTTTTCTTCCCCAAAAGTTCATCTCTAAGCAAGTGCAGACTCATGGGTTAAATTATGGCCCTGACACGGCAGCTGTTGCTTTGTAAATTGGTACAAAGAACACCATTTCCACAGGCTTTGGGAGATGAAGGATCGATGTTAACCATCACCAGGGCACTGTACTGATCTGAGTCCCACATGGACTGTGTAAAACTAAATGGACTCGTGATGTGAAAGATTTCCTCAGCAAACATCTGGGCTAAGAATCATCTTAATCAAAGAACTCCTTTTAATACTCATCAGATGCTTTTAGATGTCAGGACTCAACAGCTGAGTGAGGATGACCACTCTTGGGTCTGAAGCTGAGAGCTTTCTGTGCCTGGCACAAGGAGGTTGCTGCCAGCGGGGAACAGTGCTGGGGCTCTGGTCACCCTGTCCGGATGGGTGCCAGGAAAAGCACCATGTAAAAGGTGCTTCAGCACTTCCAGATCTTAAACCCACATCTTCCGCTGCTGGAACAGCACCTGCACACAGTCAGCCTGCAGCCCCTGACTGTGAGCTGATGCACTAAGCCTTGCAGAGTTTACAGCAGCCTTAGGACCTCTTTAATCCCAGTGAGCACGTACTGCTCCCAAAGGGAAAATGACAGGGGTACTGGGAGTGCAGTACAGGGTCTTCCCTGGCCTCACACCCGCTTCCAAAACCTGTTGCCAGGTGTCCTGATAACATGATGCTTTCTCGCCTTGCTCCAGCGAATAGAGTGTGGGCAGGTGACAATGGGAAGCTGATTGCTTCCCAGACTGGCAGCACAAGTGTGGCAATAAATTGATTCTGAAGTACTCAAAGCTCTCCACTTAATTGTGTTATTCCTGAACATGATTCCCACCCGAGATGCCTGTGATTTGATCTGTTGCTCCTCATACACAGACATACACCTTCAGGAAAGTTCTACCTTCTTGATACCTGTCACTGTGACTGGCTTCTCACATCCCAAAATGTAACTATTGGTGGGTGGTCTTGGTGATCATCCTTTCTTGCCAAGACATTTCCTCCTCGAAGAAGCCTGCAGAGCTGAAGTCCACCAGACACTCCTCAACTTGTCCTTCTGAGAACATCTGGCTGGATTCAGTCACCGACTCAATCACCCAAATTCAAGATTCTGGCTGTTCTTGCCCTGCAAAAGACCTTGTGCACTCCTGCACAGCAGAGACGGTGTTAGGCCTGGACTGACTTCTATGGCAGTACCACCTGGCTGGATAAAAAGCCTCCTTCCATTCAAACCAGCATTAACACCCACTGCAGACACAGGGGCTGGCTGCCACCCCCTCGGCGAGGCTGATTCACGCCTGTGCTCAGCCTGGGCAGGGTCCAGCTGCTGCAGCCAGCTGAGTTACGGCGCTGCCAGTTTCATATTTTGCCATCTGCTCACTGAAGGCTCCGCTGCCTGCTGGGGCCCATAAAGGCTTTTATTTATTATATTACACATGGCAACAGCTGCCACAGGCTCCAGCTCAGCTCAGTTTCCTAATTAAACAAACAAACACTACATCTCCAGTACACGACCGGGTCTAACTATTATTTATTCAAACCCGTGGTAGGTATTTAAGAGATATGGATATTTAACAGATATATGTATTTGAGAGATATACGTATTTAAGAGATATATATGGTCTGTTCCAGATGAACCAAGACTCCTCCCACAGCTCAGGGGGCCAAGCCTAAGATTCTCCAACGCTCCCTTTTACCATCACAAAGCCACCAGAAGCTGCTGCCCTCATTATTGCTTTGCTCTTTACCCTTTAAATTATTCCATTTACACTAATTAGAAATATAATGTGGTTTCAACACCCTATCAGTTGCTCCCCGGAGTACTGGTAGTCTGGAGGCGCAGGGGAGAGCACGAGTCTTCCCCTCGCGCTTGGTTTCAGGGGAGAAGGTGGCCCTTGGTGAGGGGACACCTGAGCTGAGCAGCTCTGTGCTGCTGGGCCATCACAAAGGCCATTTCAAACTTCATCTCAACATGAGATGTCACTGAGTAACCATCCCTGGCCATGGACCTGCAGCATAGCTCTCCTACTGTGCCAGTCACCCAGGGAAACCTGGATGAAATCCAGGTCTGATGAATTCAGTAGGAACATCACATGTTCCCCAAGGTTTTAAGAAGCCATCCTAAGCAAAAGTTTATGTTATTTACATTATTATTTAAACTATAACCTGTATTTTGCCCATCTCTTGTAACACATCTCTCATTTTAAACACAGAAGGAAGGATGTCTGCAATTTCAGCCACGCCACCAGCTGAGCAAAACTCATTTCCCAAGGTGACCTTTCAAAAATCAAAGGAAAAACCAGTAGAATTAAGAGTGACATTTGCCACACTCTCATCTGGCTCTCACATCAGCATTCGGTTGTAAAGATGACAAAACAAGAAGCAGAATTAACAGGGGGTGGGAGGAACAAAACCCCTTGTTGTCTCTAACTCTGTAAAACACAAATAAATCCCTTTTTTGAGTTCATTGTTAAACAACTCCAGCTGCCCCTGGTGCCTGTGTCACACCAAGGCAGCCCTTCTATTCCCTTCAAAAATTGGCCTCATTCCTCCCTTAATGAAGGCTCAGGACCCGTTGAATCGGGGTGGTGATGATGGGTGTGTGCTGGCTGCCAACAGCCCCTGCGGCCATCCAGGCCAGAGGAAAAATATCCTGTTTATGGAAAGACCTGATTTTCAGTTGAAATCATTGCCTTTAAAGTATTTTTTATTTTCAAAACCACTGACACCCTGGAGACTGTTCATCCCCACGCTGGGCGTAGCGGGCGGTGGCCGGGGCAGGGGCAATCCACAGGCTCCACCCTGGGGAAGAGACTGGGGCATCAGCTCCATCCCGAGGTGCCGAATCTGGTGCTGCTGCAGCCACCTGCCTGCCACAGGAATGAATTGATAGCATAAAGCACAGGCTGCCAAATCATCTGCTATTAAACAGCTCCAGACACTGAGCTGTTTGGGAGTGACTTAACAGACTCCCTCCTGCCTTAAACTTTCGGCGTTAGGAAAACTCGCCGCAGAAGCACACGGAGCTTTACTGTGCAGCTCCTGTGCCAAGATGCAGGTAAGACAAGACCAGACCATGTTAAACAGGTTATCTGCTCCGTGATCCCCAGCACCTGGATATGAAACATCTGTAAATTCCTCTTATTCCTAGAGAGGAACACAAGCCTGGAACAAACTGGCAGCTCTACACGCTCAGATGAGGCAAGATGTGCTATAGGATACGTTTGATGTTAATTGCTTGTAATTAATTGCAGAGTGCAACCCTGGGATATTTGCAGGCTCAAGGAAATGATGGATCTTCCTCCCTATCGCTGGTACCCGGGCAATGAATTATTTATGACTGAGGCATCTCAAACAGACAACCCCCAACAATACAGGAGCTTCATTACCTTCCTTCTCTAGTTCAAACACTACCTCTGACGTCCCTTTTCTGAGGACCCTGCCCCTTTTCTGAGGACCCTGTCCCTTTTCTGAGGATCCCGTCCCTTTTCTGAGGACCCCGTGGCCTGGCACAAAGGGAGGTGATGATAGAGAGACAGAAACCTAATTACTTGCACAGGAGATGATGAACACATCTGCCCGGTGCTGACAGCACCAACACAGACCAGGTTCAAACGGCATGAAGATGCTCCTTAGAGCCAACAACTCCCACGTGCCTCAAGCTTAGGGGCTCCCTGGATACCTTTCCCAGGAGCCTTGAATTAGTGCTACCTCCCTCCTCACCCTGTCCTACCCAGGCTGCTGGGGCCCCAGCCCTCATTTTAAGGGGATTTCAGAAGTGAAGCTCCACTGGGGTGCCCGCTCTCAGCAAGGGACCCTCCAGGACCCTCCAGGAACCAAGCCCTGCGCAACCACCTCCGCAGCAAAGCCCTTGCATTGCACCAGTAGTTTTCCTTATCAGCACATGAATCTTCAGGAAGGGGGGCTAACAGACAGACCCTCAGTGACCCTCTTCTCCCTGTCCTGGGCAGCCGCATTTATCAGTCCGTTCATGTCTGGGGGCTCAAAGCATGGAGCCAGGCAAGGTGATGCTGCTGGAGTTTGGGGCTGGGAAGGGGTGCCTGTCCATGTGCTCGGCTGTAATCCATTGTGTGTAGAGGCAGAGCACCTTTTCCCAGCGCTGTGGGGACATGGGTAACTCTCTGGAGGCAGCTCACGCCTCTGGCCAGCCATTGAAGCAGAGGGCTCCTTATGTTCCATGGCTTCAGAACCAAACCCACCTTGCACCTCACACTCTGCCAGACCCTCCATTTGCCATGTCCAAACATGATAAATACAGACCACCTCTCTGATAAGGACATCTACCCACCAAACAAGTTAGCAAGCTGCTCTTGCTTGTGGACATACTCCTCTCCCTGATGAAAAGCCATCTCAAGACCAGCTGGACAAAAGCAGATACCTTACAACATGGCATTTCCCCCTGTCAAATGTCACCAGGCTCTCCAGAATTCCAGCTTAAATATTTCTAAGACCATACAACTAGCAAGGCCCTGCCTCTCAGAACGGGTGTTTGTGAATGCCTTCTCACACACTGAGGATGAGCAGGAAATTTCAAATGCTTAAGGAGATGTTCATGGAATCTGACAGCTTCCATCAAGCAGGAGCGTGGCCAGTCCTCTGGAGCAGAGCCCCGGGGAGAGGCTGTGACAGCTCATACTGGTACCTGCAGAGAGCCTCTGCCAGGAGGGAATTACCTCAGGGCCTCACCAGTCAGAGTTTCTGCTTCTGGGAGAGAGGAGATGGACAGCAGCATCCGTCACGCTGACAGGCTTCCAGTCCTGCCTACTCACTGTCTCCGCGCACGTCGCAGCGGTGGCTCCTGCCGCTGACGTGTTGGGCTGAACGGAGCCCGGCGTCGTGCCAGCATCACAGGGCTGCACTGCTGACACAGCAAATCCTTCTTCACACCACGGAATTCCTTGTGCAGTTCCCAGTGCAGTTGGGAGCATGTCCCAGCATGCCCAGCCACCTGGAAACCCCAGGGGACAGGCTCAAGCCCACACAGCCGTTAACTTCTCACCAGGATACAGAACAGAGCAGAGCTGCTCAGGTATTGCCCCTGCTGACAAAGCCCAGCAGAACTTCCCAAAATCAGGTCTATACCTAGAGCTCAAGTAACATTTTCCATCACTGGAAGAAGAACCGGTGATGAAAGAGCATCACTGCCCACTGGGTCTGTAGGGACTATCGTGTAACAGTACAAAATCCCAGACCCTGCAGAAGGAGTTTCCTCCATTTACTGACAGATTCCTGCTGCCCCAGGGCAGTGGCATTCAGCAGAAACTCTCCTCAGGTGCTCCACTACATTCCTTTCAGTTCAAATAACACAATTCCCAACCCCTTCTCTGATGCAAAGAGCCCTAAATCTGCAACAATCCTGCCCTTTTCATCAGAGGTTACTCTTGAAAGCACTGCCCCAGGTGTTTCTTGCCAAAATGCTAACAGTGAAAAGAAACAATCCTATCCAAAAGCATACCCAAAGTACCTGCTGGGACATTGACTTTAAGGACACACAGCATACAACTCCGAAAAATAAGTGAAACCTCAGCCTAATTGATGAGCAAATTGGAGAGAATATCAAAGTTCTCCCTGGAAAGGCTGGCTCGGTGTTGTGGAAATCCTAGAGAAATATTGCCTGATCTCCCCAGACCTTCTGAGTCATAAACAATGCAATTAACAGGAAACATTTACTTCCACTCTTGATGGTGCTACCTGAGGGACAGCAGATGCCAGATAGCTCGGTGTTTATTAGAAGCAAGTAGCAAGTTTGGCAATTGGAAGTGGCTCAAGCCTCTCTCACATGCTGGTGATTTTATAGCACCATATGGTCACTCCAGATTTCTCTGACTATCTTCCGGTGTGAGTTCAGCTGTCTCACAGAACATTTGAGCTGAAGTCAAACATATTGAAGGTCTAATGATAAACATCAAAGATATCTTAGTGGGGGCTGTACAGTTACCAAGTGGTGCAGGTTGCTGTCTGAATGAGTTAGCTAATATCTGCTGGTAACATGCTTAGTGCCTTTGGTCCCTGGGGTCTGGCCAGCCAGGTGAGGTGCACACTGATCCCCAGATCTCCCAGGATCACAAGACTGCTGAGCTGAACTGAAGCATGACCCTGAGAGCACACGAATTCCCCCACACCATGGTGACACACCACAGCTGCTCAGCTTGGAAGATGGGCACATTGGTACATCATATTTAAAGCTGACAGAGCTGAACCACAGCCAGTGCTGCCTTCAGAAGCAAACAGCAGACTGGTGTTACTGGCATCGCTCACCCAGAGGAGATGTAACTGCATTTTGCCAAATCATGCAAGGATGAAGAAAAGCCAGTACTGGGGGGTATCATGATGGCATTGTCACTTGCTTTGTACCCCATGTTCTGCTACACACCCCAAACTCACCCAGTCTTTCTGAGCAGGAAGGGTATTCACCCTGTATCTTAAGCCCCTGCTTCATCGAGGTGTGAAGCCCTCTGGGGATGGCCAAGCCAGCCCAAACTGTCTGGGATTAGGAATTTAACAAGTAGTGCTGCTCCAGCTCTCCTCCCAAACACCCCCTGTGACATTCCTTTGAGCACAGCTCCGTATAGTTCATGTACACTGTGATTCTTGTTGATGTTGAAGTATTTTGGAATGGGGGTCATGAAAGACTCCCTGCCTGCCCTACCATTGCTAAGGGAGCAGAAATACCTGGTGAGAAAGGCTGGGCCCTGCAACCCTCCCTGATGGTTAGACTGCAGACAGCTGAGTAGAGCCATGCAGAGGGGCTGCTCTTCAACATTTTTGGCAGCTAAAATGCAGTTGTGGGTCCTGACTCCTATTCAACAGCTCGTGTCTCCCCCCCCACTCCTTTTGTTTCTGAAACAGATTTCCATATGGACTAGATTTTGGGTTGGGTTTCTTCTGTTTCTGCTTAAGAACTTTTCCTTCTGTCCCGATGTAAATAGGCACCTCTTTGCACCCAGGAAACCCATCAATTTAAAATCAGCTCAATCTCTGCCAATAGCTAAGCAATTATCTGAGGAACCTGGAACTCCATAAATGGCCTCAGCCACCCAGTGACAGAAACCAGCCTGACCTCCATCAACAGCATTTACACCCAGGGGCTTCCAGTTACTGCTTCCAGGGAAATTACCCCCTTGCTCAGGCTTAGACAGGCTGGTCTCACAGAGGAGCCAGGCTCCCAAAGCAAAATGTGAGCAGCGACACTGGCACGAGGACAGGCATCTCAAGGTGTGATCGATTGACAGATTAGGTGCCAATCAAACACGACTGACTTCCCAGGGAACTGAGGGCAACGAGAGCTCCAGTTAATCAAGTCCCACATTTGCTGGAATATCAGTAAAATATATTTTCTGCAAAGGCAAAGCAGAAGCCTTGGTGTGACATGGCAATTTGTTTTGCTAACAACTTATTTAACCATGTAATTTATTGGTGGTATCTACAGCCGGGCAAGGTGTTCACCAGGCTCCTCCATGGCAGGAGAAAAATATACAAATCACACTAAAAGTTTGTTGGGTTTTGGGGGTTTTGTTGTTGAGTTTTTTGAGGCTGCAGGAAATTATAGGGCCACCGGTCTCAGTTCAGGCCCTGGGAAGGTTAGGGAGTGAATCCTGCTAGGGCTATAGAAGTCAAACAAAGCATGTGACTGGGAAAAGCCAGCACGGATTCACCAAGGGCAAGTTGGGGTTGACACACCTGATCACCTTCTATGGCCAAGTATCCTGCTCAGTTGATGTGGGGCAGCGGTGGCCTTTGCCTACCTGGATTTCCTTGAGGCTTCACTGCAGTTCCCCACAGCCTCCTCCTCGAGCAAGCGATGCATTACGCTCTAGACAAGTGGTCTGTGTGATGGGTGGGGAACTGGGGGACAGGCTGTACCCAGAGGGGGCTGGTGAATCGCTCTCACTCAAACTGGCACCCTGTAAGCAGTGGGGTCCCCCAGGGAACGGTTCTGGGCCCAGTGCTGTTTAATATTGATTTGGTTGATGGGATCGAGTGCATCCTGATGGAGCTGCAGCTGATCCCAACCCTGAGGGGAGAGGCAGACACTTCACAAGGGAGAGTTACTCTGTGAGAAGACCTACACAGGCTGGAACAGGAGACTAACCAGAACCTAATAAAGTTCAACAAGTGTAAGGTCTTGCACTTGGGAAAACACAGCCCAGGACTGCAGCAAGGCTGGGACCCACCTGCCTGGGAACCAGCTCTGTGGAGAGGGGCCTGGGGGCTGGTGGACCAGCACCTCAGTGAGCCCACTGGGTGGTGCCAACAAAGCAAGTCAACAGGATGCTGGGATGCATCAACCTGGACATCACCAGCAGAAATCAAGAAGTCATTATCCCACTCTGTCCAGAACTTTTCAGGCCACACCTGCAAGAGTGCGCTCAGTTCTGGTCCCTGCTCCACAAAAATGATGAGGCCTGGCTGGTGAGTGTGCCAAGAAGGGCCACCAGGATGATACAAGGACTGGGAAGTGTGCTATAAGAAGAAAGGATGACAACTGGGTTTGTTCAGCCTAGGAAGGCTTCAGGGAGACCTGCTCACCGTGTTCCAGCACTTACAGGGTGACTACGAAGAAGATAGAGACTCCCTTTCTATGAGAGGACACATGGAAAACATGAGGGTTAAGGGTGCAAGTTATTCCTGGGGAGATTCCTATTGGATACAGGAGGAAAACTCTTCACAGTGAGAACAATCATCCTTGGAACAACCTCCCCAGGGTCATGGGGGATTCCCCCTCACTGGACACTTTCAAGATTCGTCTGGACAGCATGATGGGCCACCTTGTCTAGGCAGCGCTTGTGCCAAGAAAGGCTGGACTGGATGATGCTGGAGGTCCCTTCCAAGCCAGTGTTCTGTGATTCCATGAAAACAGAAAAAGCCTGCTCTTATTTTAGCTGCACAGACTTAAACAAGGAACCCAAGCCTGACACCATGGCAATGCAACAGGGCTGGGCCTCATTAATTTTCAATCAACCTTTATCCACCATAGCTTTTGAAACGAACTGTTACTAATGACTAGTCATATGTCAGTCTAATGAATGGGATGCAGGCTTCCATTACAATAATGAAATTAGCTTGTTTGGACTTTTGTTCCAGTTCCGTGGCACGCAGCCCCAGGTAATTACAGTTAGCACTACTTGCCCATATTAAAGCCTGTTTATTTACTTAAGGTCTTTAGTCAGGACATCCCAATTTAGCTCATGTCAGCTGTTTTTTACGAGTCTGGAAGTACTTGTCTTACTAACAAAGAGATAAATACAGGCAGTGCAAAGTGCAAAACCATCAATTATGTGCACATGGCTGGGTGACAAGAGAACCACGGCGAGAAGCCAGAACCCGCCACAGCCCCCAGCCCTACAAACACATCTCTGTGCCTCCCTGCAGCAGCAGCAATCACTGCAGGGAACCAGAGCAAGGCCTGGAAGGCAGCTCTGCTTGGCCTCTCCAAGCAAACACTGTCCCTTAAGAGCCCGAGTACAGGCTAAGATAAACTGAGCCCAACGCTCCAGCGTCGTTGTGCTCTGGTCTGCCCGAGTCCTGACATGCTCTATGACCCTCTGATGACACATATCAGCATGGCATCTCACCCAGCCCCACAGAATGCAGGAGCCATCAGCCCAGTCTGCAGCGAGAGGCTGTTCTTAGGAACTGCTGGAACAGCAGCAACGTGAAGAGATCACGCTCGAGCCGCCCCAGCACTGTCCTCTGAAGTCACTTCACAGGCCCCTCTGCTCGGCCGCCCCTTGCTGCCTGCCAGCTCAATCTGCAGTCTTTCTCCTTTTATATTACATTAGGCCCTGATCCATCTTTCAAGTTACCTTTGGCAATTAACTGAGGTGGCTAATTCAGGAGCTTAATTGCTCTCTGTTGCTCATGTAATCAATACGGTCAAAGCACCGCATTAGCATACTAGGTAACTCACCGTGACAGGTAAAGGTTTCGCAGCTCAACCCAAGCCTTGGAGCTCAACAGTCCCTTCTGGAAGAAAGTCCAAATGACTTTCCCAGAGTAATGTGAGGAAAGTGCAACACAGAAAAGAACCGGATCCCCAGGGACCAACACCATCGCCTCTCACCAAAGGTGTCCTCCCCCTTGGCCCAATGGATCCTGTACCACGCTGCCTCTGAGGCTCAGCCCCACCTGACACTCCAGGTAGGATTCACATCATGGCAGTTCCCAACTCCCAGCAGGTAAAACCGGGCTTGGACTCAGGAGCCCAATTTTATATTGTCCAGAGGCTTTGGCAGATTAAGTTCCTTGTGCAGGTTTCCAGTCCCGCTTGAGCTATTGGGCTTCAGTGAGCCCTCAGAGCACAACGTCGGGCCAGGGGGTGGGCAGGGTCCCTTTCCACACCTACGTGTCTTGAACACCCAGGAAAATTTGTCTGATTGGTTATATCTCAGGTGTGCTGAGCAAATTTGGGGGGGGGTTCCTCTGGTACTTACTAGCAAGAGCTGCATATAACAGAACCCATCACTTCCCGCTGTTCCACGTCCCCTTGCTGAAATCCTCCTCTCAGACTGGGTCCCAATTAAAGAATTAAGAAGTTCCATTGGCAAAAACTGCCGTCTTTTCAGAAGAACATAAAACTTGTACAGAAGAATGACTGCTGAAGCAAACTGCTAAAACATGGGATTTAGGGAATATGTTTGCAAAGTTTTATGAGATCTTCTGTAGAATGTGCTACCAGTTCGAGGTACAGAAACCAAGGTGGAACAGGAGGAACACCTCCTTTCCCCTGGCAGTGGATACATTGCCTGTATTTAGAATTACTGCCATAAATTCTCAGCGCTGTCAAATAAGCCTGTACCGTTAGCAGCGTTCAGTGATTACTGGGCAGTGAGGCTCATTTATAACATCCCATAAATACATCAGGAAAATGAATTTGTAAATGTCATCAGGCTGCATCCTGCAGCCATCTGGCCTGGGGGGGGAAAGAAAAAGAAAAAAAATGGCTCTTTTCCTTAAAAGTTTTTTGTACCATTGGGCTCAGCCAGCTCTGAAGTCCGGAGATGGCCAAGGGGCTTCATGGCTGGCTCCAGCACGGAAGATGCTGGCACCAAACATCCTTGCCCAGCTCAGGGACTGTCAGCAGGCACAGCTGGCACACAGGGGTCTGTCTCAGCCCCCATACTGTGAGCCTGGCTATTTGTCTCACAGAAACCTTTGTGTTCTACCATTCCTTCAGAGAGGAGCAGCCTTCCACCACATAACCAGCATGGAGCACCCATACAGGTACCACCTAAGCAGCCTCCAGCATCTCCTCCAGCTGGCGTGCTGACCAGGGGTCAGTGCAGGCTGCCTCGACGGTTCTATGGAGGGACAACGTTGTGCCAAGAGCTGTTGAATTCATTGTAGTATTTGTCTTAGGTAGGAACAGATACATTCATGGACACCCTGCTCTGTCTTCCCACAGTGATCCCCAGCCATTTTAGGAGCTTCCTCAGAGCAGTGGGGTGCGTGTGGGTGCAGGAACACCCACGGGTGCATGCCGTGCCCTGCCTGTTGCCCTGCCACAGCGTGCATCTCCCCAGTGAAACAGGGCAACGGAAAGAGAGTCCAGAGCTGGGAGCTCTGGCTGCTGTCATCACAGGGCTTGGCAGGCGTCCCTGGGGGTTTCTGCATCACCTCTTTTGACAGCACCAACTCCCTAAGGCGAACCATAAATTTGCTTAACGGGTTGCAGATGTCACCCACATATTTGCTGACTCTTCCAGAAGTCCCCAGGAACGCCGACAGCGTTGTTTTCATTGCTGCCACAAATAACTCTGAATGCTCCTCGTTCCAGGAGCCGGCTGGGGCCGCGCCGGGTGCGCGGGCAGGTGTGCGGGGCGCAGGCAGCCGCCGGCCCAGCCAGCCCTTCCCAAAAGGCACACAAATGTTCAGAGCCCCTTCCAAACAGATTAGGTGTAGGCAGTAAATCACAGGGGATTAACTTGGCAGAGCATTGCTATCCTTTCATGTGCAGCTGTTCACATTTCCGTGGCAAAGGAGATTGTTTCATTCGCTCCAATATTTGGGCTTACCTGTGCAACACAGAGCTCTGAGGGGTAGGAGGAGAGATCAAGAGCTTGGTTTTGCCCACTAAGCAAAGACAGCTTTTTCCCTGGGTTTCTGTTTGGGTTTTTCTCCCTGAAGCACACTGAGATGCCTGCAATGCAGACATCCTCCCCAAGAAAGCAATGGGAAGCTTTCCCACCCACTCCAGAGTAAAAGCGGATCAACAATCACAAGGTTAGTGGCAAGTGGCAGGGAAAATAAACAAAAAATTGCCCTCATCACTTGATTTATTTCTAAAGCCACACCAGTAAAACCAGAAGGGCACATGATAAGCAGGTGTGGTCTCCCCTACAGACACCAAACAGCAGCACCTAAGCACACTTAAAACTTCAGATATTTACTTCTTAAGGTATTTGCTCACCTGAGTTTAAAGTTCAGGGGTATGTCACCTATTTTTGTTTTCCTAAATCAGATTAAGCATTCAGCCTCAGAGCTGTTTTTAATTTAAACAACCCCTCCTCTGAACACATGACAGCACCTCTGCCCATACAGGCTGGCACCGTGTGTCTATCGTGCCGGGCACCAAGAGCTGCACAGAGAATTCTTGCTCCTGTATCATCCCGGGCTTCGCTTGCCCCCATCTCCAGTAACAACTCTCCTGGCTGAGGTGAACAAAATAAACTCCACCACAGCGCTCTGGTAACGACCTCTGATGGTGCTGCTGGCTGTTCCACAGCACTCCCAGGGACTGACTTCTCCTTGTGGTGCTGACAAATCAAAGCTCTTTGTTTGCTGAGGCACTTTTAGGGCAGAGAAACCAATACGCTGGAGCTCCTGGGTTTGCTTCTCCTTGACTTCTCAAACATAATTACCCAGCTTTGCAAGCACAAACAAGACTCATACCAACGGACAGAAGAGCTCTTGAGGTCCCTCTGATTCAGAGCAGGAGCCAAAGTGGACCAAGGTTCATGAACTTGAACTCTGACTCAAGCCAACACCACACATGGGTGAAGAGCAGCCTCTTTCATGGCATCCCCGGGGACATCTGTCAACACAAATCAGCACTGCCCTTCTCTCCTGCTCCCATACTCACTCCACCAGCCCAGGGAAACTGCTTTACCTCTCCTGGGAAAGGCTGGGTGCCTCGGGCCAGCTCCCCCCAGGCATGAGCAGAGGTACAGGAGGTTTGGGTACAGGCTGCCGGGCCCTTCTCAACACCGCTCAGCGAGCGTGTGTGCAGGAGCTGGTGTCCAATCTCTGTTAGCCTGGCTATTTAATTTATTCAAGGAAAAGGAGCTGCTTCCACTCCGTTTCCATGACAACAACCCTAAGAATTTTGTC
This sequence comes from Gallinula chloropus, assembly GCF_964237585.1. Classification (NCBI taxonomy): domain Eukaryota; kingdom Metazoa; phylum Chordata; class Aves; order Gruiformes; family Rallidae; genus Gallinula; species Gallinula chloropus. Next base: position 16,380,963 of record NC_140100.1, on the reverse strand, counting down.
TTCATGTAAGTGAGTTATTGCTTTTTCTGCCTCCATAGTCTAGGCTGGAAAATTAACATAATACGGTCTGGAGAAAGACGATGAGATCTCCCTGCCCTCCCCACACTCCTACAGGCAGCAAATTCTGAAGATTTCATTACCAGAGGTATAAGGGGGTTGGAAAGCAGCCCTCATCCCTACAAGTATTAACAGTGGAGAGATTTAATTTCAAAACAACTTCAATTAAAGAAGATTCTTTTGATGTCTGTGTTTGGGTACACGCTGACAGAGCAGAACAGCCTAGCTTATTATTGCCTTTCAATTTCAGCCCTTTGAAAGCAGCTTTGAGATATTTATCCAGAAATTATGGTCACTGTTCTCCCCCATATAGAATTTCAACCCTTATTTATTGGGGATGCATTCAAAATATTTGCAGTGCGACAAAAACTAAGTGTACCCAGAATGGAAAGATCCAAATCTGCACAAAACAGTTTGAAAGCAGAGAGGGAGGGACGATGAGGATGTGAGAACTGTTGACAGCCTTTGAATGAGTCGGGCTAAAGCTGCAGCCGATGCACCCAAACCCCACAGAATAAGGCTGCTAAAAAAGCATCATTTCCACTGAAACAACAGTGAGGCTGCTCTACCTGTGTGCCAAAACGTCCTCATCACAGGAGGAGGAAGCTTCAGAGTCTGGAGTTGGTGGTGACTGAATTTGTTGAGAAAAGAGTATTTCAGGGGGAGGAGAATTTCTAAGTGGTCCCACTAGCCAGAGGTTGAATGTGCACGCCTTGTTCCACATCATTCAGCTCACACTTACTTAAGAGGTGCTAAATGAGCACAGAAAACTGCTTTTATAGGGACAGAAAAGAGCATTATCTTCCCAGTGGCATCTCCTGAATCATGAGAAGGTGGCTCAGACCCCCACACCCACCATGGTCTCCAAGAACACAGATTATACCATGAACTGAACAAACACCACAGCAATTTCACACCACAGCACAACCAGGACACCTCTGTCTCAAGGGACAGGCTGAGACAGAGCTCATCACGTGGTACAAACTGTTGCAATTCTACTGACTTTGCTGGAAGGCTCATTGCACCAGCCCAAAATGTGGATCCACCACCAGGCATTTTTACCGCTGTGGCTACCCTGGAGCTGACTCACAAGCAGTAGCTGCCAGCTCTCAGGGACTCGGGGTTCCTTTCAGCACTTCAAGACAGATGGGCTCATCCACGTGGCATTTATGCTGTTACCAAGCAGGGAAGGGAGCACACTACATCAGCCAGAGAGCAATGACTGGGTTAAGGTCAGCTGAGCAGGAGAATCTGATTCCATAAACAGGGCACGAGGGGTTTTCCTCGATGAGGAGAGGGAGAGATGGGGGAGGAAGCACGTGTTGAAAATACTGAAGAGAGGACACAAAGGTAGAGCCCTGCCAGGTACAGTGCTCACAATGTCCACGAGTACACACCCCCTTGCACGCCTGGCCTGGCAGCCAGGAGGCTGGTTTGGGGTTAACCCCAACCCTGGCTGACTCACGAGGCTGCACTAGAACCAGTGAATTCACTACTGGGTGTTGGTACCTTCTAGGACTTTGTGAAACATCTCCACTGGAGTGTTCAGACTAAGTGGAGAAGGCTACCTGAAGGGAACAAGTGGGATGTTGCTTAATCAGCATGGCAGCAATCAGTGGAAAACAGAGCTTTCCAGTAATAAAAATAACAATTTCAGCTCCATAGCAGTAGTGCTGGAGGCCAAAAGACACCTTCCCCAGGCACAGGCCCCAGCTCTTTCTGAACAGCAGACCAGTGGTCAATACTAAGCAATCACTAAGTCACTTTTTCACCTAATTAAAAAAGGATTCATGAACTAATCATTAGAACTGGATAGTCATCCTTCGATGCACTGCACTCACATAGAAGGGAGAAGATTACCCTGACAGGCTGAAAGATCAATTTGGAATTACAAAACTCTAATGATGCCAGCTATGACATTGTTTAAAAACACAGTTCCAGTTCAGGAGACAAGGAAGGTCTCAAGTTAATATTTGTTCCAAATCTGTCAGTCTCCTTAATTAAGCACAAAAATGTGAGCACATCTTATAACTCCACTTGAGCGACCAAAGAGCACAGCAGATTACACTAGTTAATCTTTAGAATAACTGTGAAACGATGAGGAACCATCAGTCTTGCATAAGAAATATGTAATTGCTCCTCTTGGTGTAGAGGAAACCAGGAGGAAAGAGCAAATGAGGTTCAAATAAAGAATTTGGGTCGTTTACACAGCAGAGCCATTGGATCCCACAAGGTCTTTCCACTGACGAGCACGTGGTTAGTGTCACACCTAAGGACAGGAGAGGTACCTGCTGCAAAACAGGGCACCACTCAGAACACTGTAGAGGAAAGAGCTTGGCAACTACTGCAGAGCAGGAACTGAAATCACTGGCAAATTCACAAGGAAGTGCCACAGGTGGTTCTGGGAGAGGTCTGTCCTGCAACATATAGATTTCCAGCCATATTCACCATGGGCAGAACTCCATGGGCTGCAGCAGGATGCTCCTGCACCTGAGGACCACAGCTCAGGCAGTCAGGAACTCATTTTTATTCCCTCTCTTTCCCTTATTAACTCTACACTGATATTTCCAGCCACCTTCATGCCCTTTCCAGAAAGCAGTGGCTGTGAGCAGCGTGGCGTCTCCGAGAGCAGGGGGCTCTAACCTCTTACCAGAGCGTAACCTGGCCCTTAAAGCCCACTTTGCTGTGGAAAAGCAGGATCAGGAGAGATTATATTTGGCAATATCAGTCCCCACGCTTTGCCCTCGCTCCCTAGACAGTCAGAATATCACTTTCTGGTTACTGCCAGAGCCAGGAACCACGGAGTCTGACCCGTAGGCAGTGCTTGTTCTTACAGCTGGCAGCACAGGGGGGTAGGCTCTACACGCTCAGGTAATTAAGCAGTGTAATCCCACAGAGTAATCCTGTACTTTCATGGCCAATGTCTCAGTAATCCTATTGGCACGGGGACAAGAGAGTCTTGTTGCCATTTAACCCTTAGTCAAGCACGTAGAGTCCAACCCAGTCTAGCTTAAAAACACTGATAGGTCCTGGGTGACACCACAAACTTAAAAGACAAGCAGTGCAGTGGTGAAAGGAGTGGGGGGATGCCAGGAACTACCTGCCAGTTTGCACAGGGATAATAAATGTGGAAGCCACAGAGGGGATTGGCATTAGAGATAGTCCTGGTCATGCACAACACCACACAAACCCACATGCTGAAGAGCAAGAGCTGAGGGACGTGGGGGTGAAAGAACAGATCAGGAAGCCGTGAAGTGGCAGGAGCAGATGGGCCTTCCTTGAACCTCACTTAGCTCTAATCTGGCTAATTCCCATTATTATTTTTAGGCAGAAAAACGTTTGGTTCTCAGCCCATTTCCTGTGGTATCACCAGTCTCCCTTTGTATCCTCCAGGGAATATTTTTGCTCCTAAGCTATTTTCCTTCTTATATAATTTACCTAGGCTGAGTCTTCCTTTTAATCCCTTTGCAGACTCCTGTTTCACTGCTGAAACGTTGCCTTGAGATGACTGATTACATGTTTGACATTTACATTTCATTGGAAAGAACATAGATTCCATCTTCCCCACCCGTCCCTAAAACATTTCCTCCGTTCTCCCACCACACAGTTCTGGGGAGAACAGTTGCACCCCTGTCAATCATCCGCAATTCATTACACAGTTCTCTGAATACTGACTTTTCAAAGTTTAATATTTTTGTGCCACTGCTCTTTGTATGTATTGTAGCCTCATGAATATTTCAAATCCAATAGCATTATGATCACTCAACCTTGTAAAAGCTCACCAGCGTCTATCTTATTTATCATACAGGTCCTGCTTCATTTCCTGGGACTACATCCAAAATCTCCTCCGAGATATTTTTTTCTTTTACTTGCTTAGATAAATTATAAGAGAAAACAATCTTACATCAGGACATGTATCTTTTCTCAGGCATTAAACAATTCTTATTCCAGTCAAACTTGAAGTAATTGAAATCCTCTGTCATCAGTCCTCCATCCTTTTAATAAGTCTCCACAAGTGCATAAATGTTTCTTGATTTTCCTGCTTACCCTCTCATGAGTAGCGTGCTTATGTTCATAACCTTAACCATTTCCAGACTGTACTTGAGCTCCAGGACCTCAGGTCTTTTCCTACTGACTCAGCCAAGTCCAAGCATCACGCAGTCCCTCCTGTTCCTGGTTGTGTACCCCACTGCTGAGCTGTACCCCAGCTGCAAAGTTCTGCCACATCTCAGTAACTAACATTCCTTACAGATTTCTCAGACCCCCAATTCACATCAGGTTTTACCTCTAGCAACCTGCAAACAAGGGGGAGGATGTAAAGGACTTTCCTTTGATCAAAGCAGCCGTTTAAGACCCTGCTCTGAGTGGCCTAGAAGCTTTACAGAGCAGCAAAGGGCAGATGCTCTCCCTGCAGCTCTGGCTCCCAGCAGCCTGGACTGGTCGCTGTTTGCCCCAGTGAGTTCTCTCTCTGGGGTGACTTGCAGAGCACAGGCTGCTGGGTGTAGCCCCCAAAACTCTCCCTGAAACAGTCACTGCAGCTAAGGACTTGAGCAGAAGTCAAAGTTGCTGCATCCCAGCTTTCCATGTACCACTCCCCTCCTTCCTGCAGCAGCCCTGGGCTGGGATCCTTGCCATCCCAAACGCCTGGCTGGGGATGTGACGCAGGAGCCCAGTGGCTCCGCACTCATGCGGTGAGAGGAGCTCAGAGCCCCATCCAGCAGGCTGGGAATCTGGCCTCAGCAACCAGCCTTCTCCATGGATAAACACGCCAACAGCAGATCAAGCAGTACACCAGCTATTCCCAGACTGTGACGTTACCATACCCATCTGCCAAAATCCCTGTCTGGGAGCCAGAGCGCTGGCAGGAGCGGAGGAAGAACCAGCCAATTAATGAACTTCCCCACACACATCTGGTGATCAAACACCCACTGTTTCACCACCTGCATTGCAGCTTCACTGCAGCAGCTCCCAACAGAGCCCACCCAAGGGATGGGGTGCAGAGCCCCCCCAAGGGATGGGGTGCAGAGCCCCTCTTTGCTTGAAAATACTGTTCACCAATTTGTTTCTAACAAAGCTCAGAGTTTTTATGTAAGACCCACAAGCTGCCAGGGGTTGAAGTCTGATTGGAGCCTAACAATCAGGGATTTTGCTTTTTAAGGTGAGTGACAGGAACCCAGGTCTGTACCTACTCTGAAGGCAAGGGAGACAGAAAGCAGCACAGCTCCTTGGGACCTGTTGCTTTTCCATGGTGGGCTGAAAAATCAGCTCCAGACACACTGACAGGACAAAGTGGAGGAAGCAGGCAGTGAAAGCTCTGGAACATCCCATTGCATGCTGTGGTGTGTGGGAAGCTAAGGAGACAGGGCAGGAAACTCTCCTTTTTGATGTGCTTTCTTTAGGAGAAAGGAGAAGCTGCATCCTGAATCCCCACACAGTAAAAACCTCCAAAGCAGCTACAATCTGAGCAGTAACATCAGCCCTGAACAACAATACCAACTGGGGGCAAATATAAGTATTTGATTAGAGGATTCCAATAGCTTCATTTGCATTTTAATCCCACTAGGCTTCACTAATTAAACTCAGATTAATTTTCACATGACGCCAGCCTCCCCATCAGCTCATATTCACCAGGGGTCTCCACCATTTCCACAGTCTCCAATCTGTCTGTCACCTCTTCGTATCAGCATTAGAAACCATCCATAAAGATCCATCTTCCCAGGTTCACCTACAAAAATTAAGGTCATTAACTCTCAAAGCTCTTGGCTGTTATCCTAATACTTGTCTGAAGTTACTCTGGTGCTTTCTGATCTTCCCAGATGAGAGTCCCATAATGGGAAGCTCCCAGTAACAGCAATGGGTGGCTTGTCTCTCTGTGTTTAAGTATCACTCTCTTACAGTCCTCTTAATAAAAATAACAATTATTCAACCATTTAAGATATTCAGGCAAGATAAAAAACAAAAACAATTCTTGGGAGAAGACAGCAGTAGGTAGAGTGGTCTCACAGGTGGGTATCTGCTGTGCTTCCACTGGAAACCACAGCTCGGCTCTGGGAACTCACATCTAGCTGAATCGGGGCTGAGGAGCCGCAGGGCTTGGAGCAGCGTTTGGACTCCAGTGCTCTGGAGAGCAGCACAACAAGAACCTCATCTACAAGGTGCCATCTACACCAAGGCTCACAAGGGGAGATGGTGGTGCAGTACAGTCAGTGCAAAGGCTGTGCCTTCTTGAATGCCATTTCAAAAAAAATAACAGAAAAAAATTAATTAAGAAAAGATTAATTATAGGTAAGACTGTTTGTGGGTCTTGGGCTTGCCCTCTGCACAGCAGGCAATCTCTCTGAAGAAAGCAAGGCAGCTGGACTGCAAAAAGGTATCCGTGGGCTGGCATCCAGCTGAGACTGGGCTCTGTGTTAGCACAGGACATTCACCTGCTGCAACTGTCTCGGATGAACAGTAACCCCCCACCCACAGACAGTTTGGGCGCCTGTTGGGTGTATGTTCAGTCTAGAGGCTCCATGAAGAAAGTTATTGATTCATTTAATTGGTAAGGACCTTGCTAAGTGACAACACTGTCCGCCCACTTTCCCTAATTAAGAAAAAGTCCAATTACCACACACAAGTGTAAATTGTGAGACTGTAAATACCACCCATCAGTCTTCAGGAACTGGTACAACTGGCATATACGTTCCCAAACCATCTGTACAGCGAAGGAGTCATTAAAAATGACTTGTCAACTTATGTGCTTGCCTGTAGGGCAGCAACCGCCAGAACGTGAGAGCATTTGGAGGTGGTTACACACTGAGCCAGGACGAGCTGCTCCCTGTGGTCACAGAGCATTTCTGGAGCCCAGAGCCCGGAGTTCTGCTCTAGATTCAGCCCTGCAGACAGATCCTCTCCCCACAACCTCCAAAGAAGATGAAGTGGAAATGCTCAGAGGGGGTGGAAACGTGGATGCACAATGCAGAATGTGTAGAATCAATAGCAGCTGCTAGAGGGGAACGGAGCAACAAGCCTGATACTGGAGGTGACGCGGTATCACAACTTGGGATCCGTCTCTCTGGAATGACATGTGGCAGGACAGAAGCCATGGGAAGGAACAGATCTGCAATGTAAAATCAAGGGTGTGGGGAAAAGGCAGAGCTTGCCAGCGCAGTGAAGAACATACAGAAGTCTTGAAAGAAGAAATAACAGTGGCAAAATCCTCTTGAATACTTAAAACAAGCCCACCGCTCTTCACTGCGATGCAAACCAAAGCTGGAGCTCAAAGCAGAAGAGAGCTTGCTATCCTCTCTTGCTCCCAGGCCTGAAGCTCAAGAGCACTGCAACACAATGGTGGGATGATGCTGCACTGAACATAAGCATCTCCTGAAGGAGGACTACAGGAATTTAGCTCTTGCTTAGGACGCAGTGCACAAGTGCTGCCACACCTGTCCCAGGCTACATTAAGAAAAGTGAGGAAACACATAAAGTCCTGTTTTATGAAGTAGACTTGAAATTCCTTTTTGAAGTTTTTCTTTAAACACAAAGAACAGCGTAAAGGAGGAAAGTGACACTGAAAGGCAAAGCATCCAGTAGGACAGACCAAGAGTGAGAGCAAAGCTGGCAAGGAAATGATTAAATGTGAAAGATGATGCCAAAGGGACTGTGAGGAGTTCCAGGCAATCAAAAAGATCCAGCAGACCAGACAGAAATAGGAAAAAAGGGGGAAGTAACCCAGGGGAAGTAAAGGAAAAGAAAACATAGAATTAACTGCAAATACTAAGGCTAAAGGCAGAGGGTAGGAAGAAGATAATGTCCTAAACATTGCTCTCCAATACACCAGAGTCCCTCATTGTCAAAACTCGGTACAAGCAAACAGTACCAGTGGAGGTGAGTTGTCAGGCTAACACGTCTGTACACCAGGCAGTACTGATGGTGGACACCATGCTTGTCACACAAGCCTTATTTCTTCGGCAGCTTTTAAAATCTGAACCCAGTTCATCCCCTCTGAATGCTGCTGCATTGAATGGACTAATCATTTTTAACTGACTGACAGAAGTCCTCATGAAAAGACAGCCCATCCCACGCACAGCAATGTCCCTGTACCTCAGCCTGTCGGGCAGGGTCTGAGCAGCTCACCGGGCCCCATCCCCTCCATCATTTGCACTCCTTATAGCCCATGAAATAGCAAATCCTCACTCTGCTGCCTCTCCAGGATGATCTCAGGAGAGTGGGAGGGGGTCAGCTCGGCAGAGGACTGCGAACCGATGGCTGTGCCCAGCAGCCAGCATCGTCATCCATCTCCCTCGCTGGCAGGCACTCACCCTTCCTTCTGCTGAGGGGAACAGCCATGGAAATCCTGCCACCACCTTCATGATACCACCTCCAGCTTGATGCCAGGTGAATGAGTAGCAGTGGAATAACATTTTTAACCCTTTGACTAATGATGATGCAGGTGCTGACTGAAGCAGGAAAGCACCTGCACCCAGAACGGCTCCAGGTTTGGACCCCTTTGTCCTGTGACAGTAACAGTGTGATGACAACAAAAAGGAAAGAAAAATTGTGAATTAGGAGCTGGGAAACTGAGTCAAGGTACTGTATTTCCTTCTGGTGACAATGGGAAGCCACCAACATGTAAAAGAGAGTACCTGGAACCTGAAAAATGCTGATTAGCACATCTTACTGAGAATAGAGGATTTAGGACACTAAGTGCTGTATAGAACTGTTCTGTACTTCTGTGTAAACAGTGAAATAAGGAAGTTTTAGGCTATACATTATAATTCTGTTTTGCTTGTCACATCAGCTCCTGCCAGAGAATGAAAACCGGTCAGAAAAAAGGCTTATCCAGGAAAATGAAGAGACAAGTATGCTCCTCTCCTTGGAGTAAAATCAGAGCAAGATGACATTAAAAGCCTTTCCACATCCAAAGGACAGGTCCAGCAAAACCAAGGAAGATCAACCACTCCAAATATATCTACGGTCAAGAGCCTGGAAAGGAAATAAACAAACCTTTCCCACTCATCTTTATGCATCATAAAACAAATTAAATTAGGTTTTTGTTCACTGTGTTGTGCAAAAAGTAATATCATCAGGAGTCACTGTGATAGAGTCAGGCTGCTTCTCAATCACTGCACAAACAACTTCCTTCTCAAAGGTTATCTTCCAAGGAGACTTACAATACAAACACATTTCTGTGAAGATTATGCCTTTCATACTGAGGACGTTGACTTCCAATGTGTGCTGGGATGCTGAATCTACTGATATTGTTGGTATTGTTCCGGTTTATGCATTTTTATTAAAAGTAAAGCTGGGGGAATTTTCTCACTGCTATAAGATGAGGCAAAGTACACCTTGATGGCCACTTACTAGGGAGATTAAAACACATCCTGGAAAAAAAAACAGCTAATAAATCTGTGTGTGTAAATAGACTTTGTAAATAGAACAGAAAAGCAGATATCAAGGGGATATTTACACCCCTTGAGCAAAGTCAGGATGCCAGAGGTGAAGCTGCTCTGACAGGGCTGGAAAAGCTCCGACTACAAGTTTCACCATAGTGCCAGGCTCCTTACAAACTCCTTCTCCTGTGCTCGTGTAAGGAACATGTAAAGTTATGCTTTTCTCCAGAAAACAGCACTTTCAGGAGTTGGCTGTATTCTCAGTGTAGCTACATTTCGTGTTTATGGAGGGGACACCTTCCCCTGACCAGCCCTTACTGCAGATTTCCCCATAGCGAGAGGGTGTCAGTTGCTGCCAGGTTTTCCATAGAAACACGACGGCAGATGCAGAAACACAGGACCAGTTTTCAAGACAAAAGCTGTACAGGTAGGAAGGAGCTGGCCTGCACACATACCCATGGCTGGAGACAAGTAAGATTGATAGAGCTATATTAAGCCATTGCATTTTGACAGGAGAATAACAATATGCCCAATGCTTGAGAGATTACTGGGGAAATGCATGTGCAAGAGGAGCTTGGAACAGCAGCTCCCCTCCAAGAGACAAGCCTGCCATGCAAAGATGCCTGGGGAAATGTTGCACCACAAAGCTGAGGAGGCAACAGGAAAAAGGTGAAAGTGAAGTGGTTTATCAACTGCAGTGCAGGCAGTGAACTAATGGAGAGCAAGCTTCCCACCCCCACCAAAGCCCACCCCACCACCTTCAAAAGGCTATTCTAAGTCCTACCTGTGAGTAATTTTTAACCAAAGCTGTTGCTGCGTTAAGGATCCATGTTCTTTAATATGCCAGACGTTATCTTTGTGCTTTATTCACTAATGAGTGAATGCACCAGCCCCAGGGTGCACCCCACTCCGGGCTGCCACACAAGGGGTGTTCCCTAACTTCAGCAGCTTGCCCGCTGCTCTGAAATCTTTATCACTAAGTAGGTGACAGAGACAGAGTGTGTGTGTGCACGTGAGTACACGGAGGTGTCTCCCAAAGCTGTTGGAAGAGGCAGGATTTAAGGTGCTCAGTGACATCCTTTATCTTGATCAATTATTCATTCACATTTGTAAAGCTCCCTGAACAAGAGCATCCCTGAGCACCCTCTAATGAAAATAAATAGAACTAAATCACATCATCTGCTAAAAGCAAAGGCTATGGAATATCAGGAAAAATGACACACCATAATACTAAAAAACCAGCCATGAACCATGGGAGGCTTTTTCCATTCACATGTTAGATTAAATAAACTCAGCCATACAATTTTTCAGCTTTCTTGGCCCTGGAGTATCCCTGTCCCCCAGCTAGCAGGGCACCAGAGCAAGGCATTCAGAAAGACCATTCATACAGTGCTGAACTGTTAGCTCTCCAGGGCTGGCAAAGCAGAACAGACATTTTTCTACCTCAAGTAATTCTTACACACATGGTATGAAGGAGATTGTGGCTCTTCTAACGCTGGTGGGAGAAGCAGCGACATCAGGGGGTTCAGCCAGCTCACCATGGACATCGGCCTCTGCCTGGCTTGCTGAGATTAAAATTAAGAATGGAAACACTGGGGAAGATACTGGTCTGTAGCAAATACCAGGTTGGAAGCATCCTCACCTTTCAAGAGCTAGTAAGAAGTGCAGGGTTTGCCTTAAGGGAGCACAATGACCCTGTCTGCCCCCACCCACTCCCAGATGTGGCACAGATAATTCTAATGATCACATTAGTTCCCACAGCCAACGTTGCCTTCCGAAGCAGAGTGGTGCTGCTGGGTTCATGTGGGGCTCCACAGAAAGGAGCAAGGGATCACAATACACAACAACCTGCCCTTCTGTCACTTCTTTCTAATTTCTCCTTCCCTCCCACGAGTATAAATCTGTAGAACAGACCAGTGGGTGCTGTTCACATATGGAGGCATTCGTTCCTTTCTGTGTATTGGTTCTAAAACTGGGATGAGCAATAGGAGAGATGGGAAGAGGAAAAGATAAGCAGTTGGTGGGAAGCAGCCTGCAGATTTGGAGAAGGGCAAATTGTGTAGCTTTGGCATGGTTGTGACAGGATAGGGAAGTCAGGGATGGCACTTCGGAGTACGAGAGGAAAGGTGAGCTCTGCTGAAACAGCATGAGGTGAACAGTGATCCCCTGTTTGACCTCTCCAGCCCAGGCATCCAAGGAAGTCACATCAGTCACCCCTGAGACACAGAGCATCAGTCCTTCACCCACATCCGTACGACACTGAAGAACACAAGTGACCGGCGAGATTTCCCACATGCAACACTGGGAAGAGAGGACGGGCAGTTCCCAGTGCCCACCAAGTGTCCTTCCACAAAATGAGCCATGTCATGTTTACCTTCCTGTCAGGGGCAGCCAAATCTGTCACTTACAACATATTGCCAGATCCTGGCATGACACATGTCACAGTGCAGCAGAACTAGTGTGTGCATAAACTCAAACAAACCAGCACCAGCAAGACACAAACAAGCTGGATCTTCAGGTACATTTTAGCTTTACGTTGACACCAGCCTGTCACTCTGCACGTGAATACGTAACCATCAGGGCAAAGATCTTCTGCCAAGGGCCTAAAAGTCTTGTTTTTCACACAGGACGCTACTCTGTCTCCTCTGGTTATTCTCCTGTAGCGAGACTTAGAAATCTCCAACTCCGTAGCAGAAATCCCAGGGGGATTCTCAGAGGCCCAGAAGTACAGAGCAGACTGAGGCATCTGATGGAGAGCTGATACACAAAGTACTGAGCAGGTCTTCCAGAGCCCCTTCTCTCCCTTGACTGACAAGCCGGTGAGAAGTAACCTCAGGCCGCCTTACCTGTGAATCAGCACTGTCTGCTCAGCAGAGGCAGCGCTGGCTTTGATCACTACGTGCTTCTGCCAGCTCCTGCTTCCATTCGATCCTGCACCTTTCACACAAGCAGCTATTCACCTTAACCTCTCATTTCAGAGCAGTGAGGGTGTTGACACCGTTTCCATGTACCCCTCATTCTGAGGGACATGTGCTGTGTCTTGATCCGCTCTCAGCCTGTTGAGCCAAAACTAAGGGAACAAACTGCTCTGTGCAGTTCCACTGGGATCTCTGATCTTTGGATTTAACAAAACTCACTGTGGCCTTGCCACAAACAACATCCAGAAGAGGGGAAAAACCACAAGCTACCAGACCTGGGAGCAGAAGATGGGCTGTTTGGAGCCTGTAGTAACAGCTCCCAATGTTTTCAGCAGGCTGAAGCTCATTTGCTGCACAAAAACCTATTCCACATGCAGGAGGGATGTCAGGTACTACTCAACCTGGGTGATGTCAGTCTTTCAAAACAACCACTACAGACTGCTTTAGATGTGAATGTGGACCCGCTCACAGAGTAGCTCTTCCCTCCCCAGCAGGTAGGGATGCTCAGAGCTTATTTCCAGGACCGCATACAGGACAATCACCATGGTCTGTGCAGAGGAAAGGAGAGGAAAAGCCTAAAACAGGAGCCCAGTCATTATTTACAAAACACGTTCTCTGTTGTGCTGGAGTGTGGGCCAGCTCCCAGCCTCCTGCCTCCGGGCTTCTGTCTGCTTCATCTTTTGAGGAGTGCCAGTGTTTACACCGCTTTGCCACCCACAGGCCCAAATTACACACCAGTGCTGAGCCTGACACACAAACATGGTCTTTTACATGAGTAAGAAACAATCCAAGCCAAAAAGACTCTGATCAGAAGAGCATGAGCAGAGGGAAAGCAGCACCTTGCCTATGTGGTTCCCTTACTAACTTCCCATACAGTTTGCTCTACAGATACACCGACCTTCTCTGCCTTTTCTACTGCCAGAGGTTTATCTGCCCTCAGTCCATGTCAGGATGCACTGGCATCGGGGTACAAGTCTCTTATTTTGGAGAAAAAGAATGAGAATTCAGGAGAAAGGGAGGAATGGAAAAAATGAGGACAAACAGAAGAAACCTCTGGGTAATCGTAGCTCATATACAGGCAGTGACTTTTGGAGGTGGTACCTTTAGAGGCAGCTTGGAACAGCTTCCATGGGCAGAAGATGACCCATGGGCTGTTTGCCCCCTCTCACTCTTGCAATCCAAACAGACTTCAGAAAGGCATCTTCCCAGACTTCCCTCACCCAGAGACCATCAGCTCACAGCTGCTGGGGTTTATTCTCAGTTGAATTAAGAGCTGCATGATAAGCCCAGCTCTGATCCCACTTCATGGAAAGGAAATCAAAAACATTCCCTTGGAAATAGGGAGGAGACTCAGTGGAGGAACACCAGAACCTTTTGTTTCCAAATTCCTAGGAATGATCCCCCACATTCCCCCTTTCCATGCAGTCTTCTCTCTCTCTCTGGCACTCCAAGGCATAAAACCACTCCAAGGCGTAGTCTGAGCTGTGGTAAAAATCCCCAACCCTGGGAACAAAATGTTCAATTAAAATCAAAACCAACGCAAATGTTAAGAGCTTGAGCTAAATTAATTAGTCACTTCTTCCATTTCCAATCTGCATTTAAACATGTAAACATTGCAGCACTCCGAGATTTCTCTGATACAAAGTGAAAACATCAGCAATTCCCTCCTAGAGGGGCAGATGCTTCAGTCACTCCTGTGAGTTTCCACAGATGTTCCCTCCCCATGTGTTTAACATGTGATTTCTGTGGCAGGCCTGAAAATCCACCTCCTCGTGCCGAGATGCAGGCAAGGGACAGACACTATGAGCACACGTCATGATACCTGCACAGAGAGCTAAGGAAAGGACTTTTGCATCCAGCTGTACCCACAGCTCTTCCAGAGTTGTGCCCTGTTCTGGACAATCGTTAACAACCTCGCTCCAGCCGACAAAGTAAGAAGGGGCAAGGTCTGAGGCCTCACAGGCGCTGCAGGCCTCTGGCCTCCCAGCTGACCTGTGATGCTTCACTCCTGCTCCTGCTCATTAGCACCACCCTTGGCTTTTAAAACATGTTTTCCTCTCTCTAATCTTGGATCTCATTTATCTGGGGACTGAAGTTCCAACACAGAATTTATCACACCAGAAGCCTTATTTCCCTGGCAACATTGATACAGCTACAAATACCAAGCAAGAGACAATAAGCTCTGACTAGAAGAGAGAGCTGTACTTAGAGAGGAGCGTTGCCCTGCATCAAGATTCCCCATCTGACACACAATCGCTCTCACTGCAGCTCTAAAAAATGTTCTTAGAACAAATTTCTTCCCTCTGTGTTTCCTTCCCAGTGCTTCCAGCACAGCAGATGCAGTGTGACTGCAGAGCTGGCCACCCAGAACCCTCTTCCCAGGGAATCCATCTGGCCAGTTCATGAGGACGGTCCTTCCCATGACTGCAGGGTCTGGCACAAGGCCCCTGCCAGGCAGACCCAGGAGCATCCGATGGTGAACTGGAGGGTGCGGTATCCCTCCTTCACCCACCTCCTCCCTTCCCAGGGTACCACTGGATCCAGCCCTTGGCTGGCCTATGAGTGATGATAAATGCATCTGCCACATCAATTCACAGCAATGAACTCTCATGGCACCTTGGGGACCACATCAAGGGACAGTGTGGGTAGCTGGCATGGCAGTTGTCCTGGGGCCAGGGCTGTTTAAAGTACTGACTGGGAGCTACAACATGCCAGTTCTGGCCATCCCACCCTCAGGCACGTGAGAGAAGCCCGAGCAGGGGAGGGAGATGAGGAAGATCACTGGGTGCCCCACTCCCACGGGGCTCTCCAGCAGCCCCATGGGCAGTCAATCCAAAGGGACAGGTACGTGAGAAGGCCGCAGGAGTTTCTTCTCTGGAGTTTTACAAAAATAATTCAGTTGTAACTGGAGAAACTGGGACTTGTGGAACATTTTCCTCCCCACCAGGCAGATGAATCTATGATTTGTATTCACTGATTTTAAATGAGATTCTTGCCCATCTCCAGTGGGTTTGATTGATACTGCACACGAGGCCACTCAGTAAAATGATACAGTGTAGATCAAAGCATGAAAGATAATTTTCCCTGAAATGTATGTAGCTAAGGATAAGTTATGACTCTTTGTTTCACAGTTTATGGAACACAATTTCATTTAAAGCCTAAATCTGTCACTTCAGCATTGTTTATCAAAATGCATCCAATACCCTCACTCCTGAGAAGAACAGTGTCAAGTCAAAGGTAGAAAATCAAACCAGCACAGTGACATTATTTCAAATATCTAACCATAAAATAAACTCATGGAGAATAGCTTGTGATTTGCATAAATATTATCCACATATGATGCATGTGATGCAAGCAAAAAGTAATTCATCTGCAAGTTAAATACCCAGAGTGGCAAAAAGTGCTGTAAAATTTATGACAGAGGCTGCTTGATGCATGCCTAAAGATGCCATGAACTGCCTTCACCTGCTTGTATATCTATATTTCATAACTTTGTTTTATTCATGCAGGAGCTGAAAGATATTCCCAACAATGATCATTTTTAATCTTCTTTCTTTATTACCTGTTTTTTGGCTCACTGGCACTTTGGGAGTAGATTTTTTCCTCAAAATAATTTCACTGCCAAATTATGTTGTGCAAGGTAATTAAGCCACTCCATTCTAAGTATTTTTTTTCATTACAGCAATACTAGGTTGGGTAGTTCAAAGCAACCTTACAAACATCCCGCTCCGCAAAGCTGCATCACCACTCTGGAGTTAATACTTAGCAACTTAATAGCCTAAAGTGAATTTGGGAGAGACTTGAGAAAGAAAATGGCCTTAAGAAAATGTGGGAAGAAGAGGACAGGAGATGGAAAGACAAAGCGAAACTCAAACTATGCTACGCTTATAATTTACATTTATTTCTGAAAACCTTCCCCTGTAGATTTAATTAGGGACAACTTTCTGGAGAGCAACAAGCTGTTACACCAGTCACCTCGGCTGAGATATGTCTGGGCTGGAAATGGCCAAGGGGAACACATCCCAGGAGATCCCCATGACTTGGGACTCACAGCCGCACAGAAGGACATCAGAAAATGACCAACAGAGAATGCTGAAGCATCCCCTGGCTCAGGAGCCTCATGGGAGGAGGGAGGGAGGGGAATGTGACTTCCTTTTTTTTAACCTGCTCCTCATTCAGAATTCCTGCTGTGGAAGTTACCAATTAAAAGCAAGGATTGTCATTATCAATGGCTGTCTGAAAGCACTAACGGAAGAAACTTGGACAACCAGTTGTGAAACAAGACCTTGTTTGAACACAGCATAGTCAGCCCTGGTCTGAAAAATCCCAGCTTTTGTCTCTGTAGTTTTTACAGCTTTGCAAAAATCCACTTACTTTCTTACTTTCTTTTTAATAAATCTTTGATTCTTGTTCTTTCCAATTACTTGCAAACAAGAACGTGCTCCATGAAACAGTGTCAAAGGTTCAGCATCAAAATGCCAAGAGATCCTTCTCCCCATCTGAGCAAACGGCAGCAAAAGCCAAGATTCCTCTAATCTTACCACTCAAAAATACTACACAGCCATTAACTACCTGCAGGCAGAGTGGACATAATTAGGAGCTGTGTGGTTCAGAAGTTCCAACCAGACAATATCAAGCAAGCTTGTGGTCACTAATGACACTAGTGACAGAAGGTAGTGTGATCCTGGTCTGGGAACGGAGGGCAGGGGAAAGGAGCAGAACTACAGATCCCAGAGCAGAGGTTCTGCAGCTGGCTACAACCCCACTGTCAGCACCTCCTTCAAAACAGCAGCACAACTTCTGGTGGAGTTGCCTTGAAACACAAAATCTCAGTGCTGACCTCAAGGAGATGCCTGGTGCCATGTGCTCCTCTCCAAAGCAATCCAGTCCTGCAGCCAAACAAGGACCTTCCCCGCAGCAGGAAGCACAAGTGTCTATCAGTGTACAACCCAGTCCTCGATCCTACTTAAAACCCACGTGCTGCTTCATGGTTTTTTAATTTTAACCTCAAGATATTTCTGCTCCTGGCCTTTGAAATAAATGGACTTCTCCCTTCCCACCAGATATCTAAAAATAAAGGTGGAAGCCTTTTTGGTTTTATATAAAGTCTTTGAAAAGGCTCCCTAACTAGAAGAACTTTACGGGTGCTCCCGGTTCCCAACCATTCCAAATCTCAAATGGGCCATACCTATGGAAGGGGCTGCTTTATGTGGTGAGAAGTCAGAAGAACAACTTACTGTTCGTTCATCTCCAACACGTGCCAGAGGTACAAGCCCAAACCACCTTGCACAAGTGCATTCTCAAGTTCAGCTGCATATTCCATGTAACACTTGGCCTAAAATCTCGTCTCTGTTTCACATGTCACACCACACACAGGGACATCTGCACGGCAGCCATCAACTTACAGCCCTTATCATCTGTCACTCAGCATTCTGTGCCTGTAGATGTTCAAGCAAAGCCAATTACCTTCCCTTCTGAAAACATCACTCTGTACTTGCCAGTGCCAGCATCTACATCCCACCTGACAATACATGGCAGCCACTCCTGGGAAATCCAAGCTGCTAATTGAAACAAGCAGGCTGTCCTAGCCAGCATTTATTATTCATCGCTGCTCCATTAATATTGTACAGCACAGAAGTGATCACGCTGAAAAGGTCACTGTCAAACGAGTGAGGAACCTCTGTGTTGGTACAGGAAGGTCAACATCTGAGCCTGGGACAGAGGCAGCTCCTCAGTCATTTATACACCGTGATGAAAGATGACAGAGCTGGAGCCACTGCCGCAGCTTCACTCTGAATTATTCAGCAGCGCTCTTGTTCTTCACCACAGAACCTGACGTTAGTTTGCATCTCTTTAAACTGCCCCGATAAGGCCATGGGAAATGTTCTGCTGATAAAAGCAGGGAATACAAATTGGAGCTGGATTTACTTAACTGCCCACAATAGATCATCCTGACACGCTGCTCCCCTCCAGCAGCAGCGTGGGAGGAAAAAAAAACCCAAAAAGCAAGTGGTGTTTCGCTTCCAAGTGTGGATCAGCAATGTTTCTATTTCAGGCTAAAACAGGAGACACGAGGAGGAAGAGGGGCCTGGGAGGAAACCTCCTCCTACCTGAGGATGCATCTGTTCTGAAAGCTCATCCAAGCAATGTCAGTCTGTACTGAGCTTTTCCCAGCAACAAAAAATGACAAGCCCTGAGGAAAGGCAGATGAAACTCTCTGAAATGGGGAAGAATCTGTAAGCAAAACCAGACAAAAGAATACCCAGCATGTTTTGTGTCTCCCTTGCCATCATGAATCCACAGAGGCTGACTCTACAGCAGAATCACTAACTACTACAGCAAACATATGGGGGGTATCCCTTTATCCTAAAGGAATAGCAAGTCCTCTCTCACAGCTGCTAGCTGTGACTGAAGTCTGGAGCTTTCCACTCCTACCACGGGGGCTGGAGAAGCGCTGTGGCATCACGCCACAAAGAAAAATGATGTGTGAGCTTGCAGAATTCATCCCCACCCACCTGAAGCCTTGGGAGCTGGGAAATAAGTAAAAAAACCCAAGCCAAACCAAACCCCACAACTCTTTCTTCAGGAGTTCTGCAAACAGGGGACAGGATGCCAACCGCTCCCTCGGACACACCGAACAGAAGGGCAGTGCCGGTCGATGCACAGGTTGGTGCTTTCTGGGAACTGCCTGAAGTCACCCTTCCCAGAATTTGTGACATAAGGGTGCTGTCAGTCATGCATTCACTTTAATTAATTCCCAAGAAAGACCACCATCCTTAAATTAACATTCCCTGAAAGCAGGGAGTAGAGGGAGGGGAAACCTACCTACCATCCTTAAGCAGTATGATGATACCTCATCGACTGACTTTCTGATAATTAATTAAAGCCTTAGTAGTTCTCTAATTGAAGAATGTTGAATGTATTCCCCAGAACCTTCCATTATTTCTTCCATTACATTAATCATTAGAGGACACCTATTGCAGGCTACCCCTTTCCAATACAATCTGCCTGATAAAAGAACACCAGGAACACTGGCAAGGTCAAATGCCCAGCTAAATCCCAGTGAGAGCAGGCAACCAGTGAGTATCGTACTATCGTACTCAGTAAGGTTTAGAAGATGTCAAACTACAAGGAAGATAAATTATGGCTTTCCAAATTTAAGGCAGAACACACAAAGTGCAGTACACCAGTCAATACTTCCCTATGAATAATGCATTTGCCTCATGAGGTGGTCCCACAGACCAGCCTATTACTTCCTCAGCACCTTAAAAGAATTAAGTTAAGCAAACAAGCTTTAGTTAGGATCTATTTATATAAAATACAGGAGGAAGATGTTTTTTTCCTGCAGGTGATAGATGTTCCACAACACCTCAATGCTCTCCTTCGATTATTTTTGCAGTTTACAAAGATTTTACTGAATATTATTAATAGTGGCATTAAATATACAGCTCTCACTTAACATGAGAATACTTCTAGTCCCTTTCAGATGAACAGAATTCATCACAACAACATGAATTCATAATGGCCAGAACGGTGAATAAATATTTTTCAGGAGCAGAAGCTATTTTTGAGGATGATGCTGCACAGGAGCTGCCTGTGGGTTGCCTCTTAATTGATAACTTTGGAGATGGAGGAGAGGGGAACAGGCTGCTGTGAAGTGTGTTCCATCACGCCCAGGAGACTGCTGGCATCGCTGAAACTTCTTCCTTTCTACCTGCTTCATCATTTTCCCTAATAGATATGAATGGTCACACACTGACAGCGTTAGAGGCACCAGGTATCTGCTGTGCACTGGGTCATTGCCTGTGATACAGGGAAGTGACTGCAGAGGCACAAGAAGCCTCCAGCCACACTTCAGGACATGCAGCACATGGGGAGGAGCGTCCTCTCTTGGATAAGCAGCCAGTGTGGCATCTTCTGAAACAAAGGTCAGATTTCTGCTGTGAGCAGAACAGAAATGGAAAACAAGTCCCAAATTAACAGGCTGCTTTGAAGATACAGCAAACCAGAGTACAGATACACACCTTCACCTCATGGGGTTCACCCACTGACAGCCCCTCAGTATGAGCATTGGCTGCTCAGATTTAGGGGTTCAGTGCCTCCCCCCCCAGAACATCTCCACCTCAACATGGGACACAGTGCTTCTGACCTAGGAAGAGCATCTTACGGACTCCAACCTGTGGAGTAGCAAGTGAACAGGATAAGCACTAGCCACTTCATTTCCATGAGTAGTTCTGAAGAAGCTCAGGCCTTCAGTTCAGCATCATCCCAAAATGAAGTATCAAAGAGGCTGCTTCAAAGAAGAGCAGTGGATGGAACTCCACAGAACTGATATCAACTTGGTAAGGGAAAACCAAACCCCACCAGAAAACCAAAGCTGTGATTTGGTTCCTTCCCTGATCCCCCTGAGAAGAGCAATCTCACAGCAGTTCTCTGTGCATCAAGCAGCATCCCTGCTCAGCAGCAGCTTGATGTGGAACCTCTACAAATTCCTGAGCTGAGTACAGTTGGCATTGCCAATCACTTGTTGTGCTGACAGTCCTCACACACGTCACATAACACACGGGCTGTGTCACACACACAAAGAACACACTGGGACTGCAGACACCAGCCCATGGGACAGGCTTCTTTATGGCTTCATGTGCTTATGGTTGTAATAAAATTCATTTTAGGGGAAAGAGTAATAAAACAAAATTCAGAGAGTAGAATAATGGGATAATTATGCTCTAAAACCAAATGTGCTGTCTTTATGTCACCGTTTCATAAAGTCAAACCGATTTATTGCAGCGGAGCCTCGACAGCAGGGCTGCAGTTAGTGGTCACTTGCTGCTCCCAGTACAAGCCCAGCTTTTCCACACCTCTGTGCAGCTCAGCAAGTCAGGCTTATATTAAACTGGACCTTGGCACATCAACAGATCACCAGCATGGGCACAGTGCTCCTCACCTAAAACGGCTACAGCTCATTTTTAAGACCATGACATACTCTTGGGGTGGGAGCAGGGATGGAAGGTTTGCTTCCAGGAACATGAGACAGCATTAGCTAAGAAAGAGAGCCTTTTTCATAGGCTTTTCCAAGCTTTGCTTAGTGACTCTGGTGTTGCAGGGATGAGGAACAGAACAGATCCTTAGGAAGGTTAAAGTAAAGCCCAGCAGCTGAACTAGAAAATAGCAGTGCTGTGTATTTTACAGCTTACACAAGGAGGTCGTGCCCTGAATTTCTTGTACACCCAAAATCTGTATTCACTAGAAGTCCAGGAGATGAGGAAAAGAAGATCAAGACCAGTTCTCAAGTAAAATTGGAGACACACAAAGGAAGGAAAAAAGGTATTTCCAAACACCAACAGGATTTCAGCTCTATGTTACTAACAACATCGGGACAATTCTGCTCCTATAAATTAACAGCAGCCAAGGTGCTTGGAAAGCAAATGAAGAGGGGCATTCTGTAACACAGTGTTGGCATGTGAATGACGCAGCAAGGAGCTCCTCACACCTTCAGGCTGAGCACTGGGGAAGTTCCAAGTCCTTGAAAGGAGTCTCACAGAAACAGATACTGTCATTTCTCATCCCTCCAGCTGGTCCTTGTTCCCGCTTCCTCCAGAAGTGGCTGGAGCTTCAAAGTTAGTTCTGGGAAGCCACCCCCAGCACCATCACTCTCCTTTCCTCTGGCAGAAGCAGCCCAGACCTGGGCCAGTCGCAGTCCATCATCCTTGGGACAGCAAAATCTGAGTTGCCCACACTGCTGAGAGCCACACGCCAGCTCTGTGTGCAGGGAGGAAGATGCTGCTGGAGATCCTAGGGCCAGGGAGAGAACCAGTTTCTGGGATCCAGCAGCAAAGCAAAGCCTTGAGTCAAGAACAGTTATGATTCAGTTTTAGCAAAAGTCATGGAAGTCAATTCCACACATTTTCTTGGGCACTCATCTCACATCTGGCTGCTGAAGTGGAATTGGCATTCAGCATCTCCAGTTTTAATCAAAAACCAGAAGGATTACTGACTGGGGACATTCTACAGAGGGGAAAGGGACTACAGGGTGATCTAGAAACACACCGCTTCCTTCCCAACGCAGCAGCAAGGCTGCAGGGAACCCCTCAGTCTCTAAACTTCCATCCTCATCCCGAAGCTTTCCAATTTACCACTTCCTCACATCAAATACAGATTAGTTTCTTTAATTGCCCTATATGAATTCACAGCTGAAATGTTTGACTTGCCCAGAACTAATTGTCTGTCAAAAAGATATTTTGCAGCCAAGCAGATAGCTTAATTGGATATTTAATTTAACTGCAGGCTTTGTTTCTTCATATTTCAAGTCTTATTCCTTCATGTTTGCTGGATTACTCATTCCGAGCACGGCCGCAGATCGTCTGCCTTCCAGTGAGAGCTCTGCAGTTCCCTGACAATAAACACGCTGTGTTATTAGCACCCAGCTCCCTGCCACTCCTGGCATGAGCCTCCTGCCTTCCAAAGCCAGCGTGACAGGCAGGTCCCTCCAGAAACAAAGCACAGCCCAACACTGCTGTCTCCAGCCAGTTCGCATTTGGAGAGTTATATATGTCATTTAGAATCATAGAATCCCAGACTGGTCTGGGTTGGGAGGGACCCCAAGATCACAGAGCTCCAACTCCCCTGCCACAGGCAGGGACACCAGCCTCCAGGCCTGGAGCTACACAAGGTTGCCCAGGGCCCCATCCAACCTGGCCTTGAACACCCCCAGGGACGGGGCACCCACCCCCTCTCTGGGCAGCCTGAAGCAGTTTGTTTCTTTGCAGAGGAGTGTCCCTGGTGCTGGGGTGAGGCACAGCCGGACAGCAGCACGGACCGGCAGAGCTCTGGCCTGCACAGCCTGACAGGACAGGGTACTACCGAAATCTGCGGCCGCTTCTGACTCCCACCCACCCCTGGCAAGGATGGACAGGGGCAAACATCACTGTAGTGGTGCATCAGCTCTGCCCCCTCCCCACCACGCCCACCTACAGTGCTCTACAAGACCAGGACCAGCGTACCCCTTCACTCGCCAGCAAGCCCTACAAGAAGTCAAGCCCAGCAGTCAGTATTTCATCCTCTCTCCCCTCCCTCTGGAGCTCTCACCACGAACAACAAGGCACGGGTTCAGATCCCAGGCTTCTTTTCCCTGTGCTGCTACCAAGATCTAGTCAGAGCAGTTTGCTGGCAAATTCTGAATTAGCCCTGCAGAGCCCACACTACAGCCTCACAGCCCCAGTTATAACCCGAGGAGGAGCCTCCCCGAGATGCCCTTGTTTCCAGACCCTTGCTCTCTCCAGACCCTTGTTTACACACCCTTGTTTCCAGACCCTTGCTCTCTCCAGACCCTTGTTTACACACCCTTGTTTCCAGACCCTTGCTCTCTCCAGACCCTCAGTGTTCTCCTAGCACTTTTGTCTAATGATCAGCATGTAAGAGAAAAAAGAACATATACTCAAACTTTATATCCCACAGCATATGGCAGATTGGATAAAGAGTCTGGTGAACTGAATAAATTACAGAGACAGGGATGCTCCTGATTTTATTACCCACCTTGTCTTTGGGCATCTGTTGATCTCTGAAGCTCAGGGCTTTTGCTGCTGCCGGCCTCCCGCCCCTGATTAGCGTAGCGCCCGTGATCTCCACTCTCCAACTGATGAGACGTTTGCTAATAATTTTTCAACATCACTTATTCAGACACTACTGATTTCCAAATGCCTCTAATTACATGACACTCAGAGTGTTACTTGTTTGTAAAAAGCTTTTTACTCACATGAGACAAAACCAAAATTAAGGTGTTAAAAGTCCAGCCAGACGCAGAGGACCCAATTCCACAGGTCTGTAAGTACTTAAAAGTACACAGTGCTTCTAGTCTCCCCAAAGGCAACCAGCTCACAAAGCTGCTCCAAATAACGCTCTAGCATTAGGTATTGGACCTAGCTTTATACTGGGCAGCACTGGTTCTGCCTAGGATGAGCCACCTGAAATCTGTCTGGGCTTGGAAAGCAGGGTGATGGTTACTAATGACAGGGGAACGCTCAGGACCATTTTAGAGTTTGCTTTTAAACAAGATGTAGGGTTCATTTTCTCTTTTTACTTAATTTCCTGACAGAACCTGGCCTTTTTGAACAAGCTTATTGCAATGCAGCTGCTAATCTCTCCATCAGGGCTCGGGAAACAGGTTGCTGAGCACAGAAGTCAGTGCAGAGCAAAACAAACCTGCTCTGCAGAGCAGGATGCACGGGATGAGCTGAGTGTGCAGCTTAAGGATGGAGCACCTTTAATTTAGCTGCAAAGCTACATTGTGTGACAAGAAACAGGCAACACCTCGTTCGAAACAGCTTGTTGGAACAGGAGGAATAACAGTCCTGTCAGTTCAAAAGGGTCTGACAAAGAGAAGGGCAGCGTTTGGACTAAGTTAGGATAAAAATGAGTAACAAGCACCTGCTGAACCCAAGGCAGAGAACACCACACAGAGTAGATAGTGAAGGACTATGTGTGGATATATAGATGGCGAGCTGAGATGCTGCCTATTTGAAAAACAGCTAATGAATAATTAATGGTGCACTTGATGAAATGAATTTGCTTATTTTCATAATTTCCATACTGTCAAACCCTTTGCACCTACATCAAAAAAGGGGACAGGAGAAGGGAGAGAAAATGGCAATTTGTTGGAAAGCCTGCCTCATTAATATTCAAGATCATCCATTTTAAAGCAGCCGTTTGCAAATCAAACAGCCAGTGTGTGCCACTTTGCATATCAACGATATTTTAATAGGAACATCATCAAATTTCAATTACAGGCACATGGAGCCAAAATCAGCTCTCAAACAGAAGCAGGACAGACGAACAGGAATGCTTTACACGCCCAGGACTCCCCAGAAGTTTAAAGCAAACTCTCTGCTCAGAGGAGGCTCTCCCTGTGTCCCACAGGGCACATGAAGAATGTACCTGGTGTCCCTAGAGGGGCCTGATCCTCTTCTACTTTACACCACTTCCAGTGAACTGAAGGAACCAAAACAGTGGGAAAGGAGCCCAACGGCCTGGAGATGTTCTCCTCATGCTCCCACACAACCTCTGCAGCTTTCACCCTGCAAACTTTATCAGGGAAGTGAGAGCCCTTTAAAATATTAATTAAAACCTGTTTCACAGAATCACAGAATCTTAGGGGTTGGAAGGGACCTCAAGAGATCATCGGGTCCAACCCCCCTGCCAAAGCAGGCTCCCTGTAAGCTTTAAATATCGGGTAGGATGCTAAAATCCCCTCCCAGGTAGAAGGCAGGAATAAGCATCCCCAGTTGAGAGTGAAACTGTCTCTGCACTTGGGTTAGTGCACAGGCTGGGAGATGTAGGTAGAAGGAACATGTGATTCTCAATTTGGGGCTGTTCATTACACAGAGATGTTAGTGCTGATGTTCCTTATGACTCTCAATAGAGGCCCCTGGTTCACACCAAGCTCTGCACAGGACCAGAGAACGGAGCCCATCTCCTCTGTGGCTCTTCATTACAGGTGCCACTGGTGCCAGGCTGCAGCAGCAGCAAAGCGAATCCCTCGGCCACAGCATCAACCCCAGCTCCTCTGGTGGGCAGCAAACATCCCCCAGCACCCATGGAATAGCTTGCTGGTATGGCTGCCCTTCTGCCTTTCCTCTTCTGTGAGTCTACACTTGTGCCCTGGGTTGGCACATCTGTGGAAAGGTGACAGTAGGAGCCCCTCCACACAGTCACTCAGCTCTCTGCAGGACGTAAAACTCAAGGTCTCCCTTTAAATTCAGGCAGGAAAAGACCCCCCTGTTATGCATGTGGTAACTAGAAGTGCACATTGCTCCCTAGCAAGGTTCTGCTGGAGTCTGGCAGGAGCTCTGAGTGCAGCTAAGGCAGAGACACTTCTCCCCAACCAGACAAGATTACTTTGCAATCATTGCAAGCCATCAGAAAGCCATCTAGATTACAGCTACATTAAAAAGCACCCCAAAACCTCTGGGCCTGAAGCATCCAAAGCATGTCTTCTGAGGACATGAAACTAGAGCTGCGTAATTCAGAGCTCCTGGTCTCAGGCTGCCTGCCAGTATTGGAAATTACAAAAAAAAACCCTAAAGCCCTCCCTCTCCTCTCCAAAAATAAAGTCCACCCTGCATTCTAGTGGAACCACGGGAGGTTGCAATGTACATGGTGAAGCAGGGAGCCTTCTTTCCCTTGCTGGTCCTGTCCCAAGTGTTGAACATGGCACCAGCAGTATTAGAATTGCAAATAATTAATGTGCTGCAGTGGCTGGTAAGTTGCTAATTATGTGTTGATTTTCCACCCAAACTATGCCATTACTGGAGGTAATTGAAATTAGAACGAGCAAAGGAGCTTACTAATTCTAGTAGCAAA
The DNA here is from genome assembly GCF_964237585.1 of Gallinula chloropus. Taxonomy (NCBI): domain Eukaryota; kingdom Metazoa; phylum Chordata; class Aves; order Gruiformes; family Rallidae; genus Gallinula; species Gallinula chloropus. The sequence goes on along the minus strand of NC_140100.1, from coordinate 16,354,259 downwards.
GCAAGCAGAGTGGGAAGGAGCTCAGTCCTGGAGCTTCCAGTTTTGGCAGCTTTGCCCTGTTCAGGACGTCCTTACTACATGCAACAGGGAAACTACACCGAGCAACCCATTACTCCAGCATGTAGTTCCTGAGTGGAGGCTTCAGGAGGCTGGCTCAGTCGAGGATCCATGTAGCACATTCCCACAGAGCACTGGGTCAGTGCAGCAAATGAATCTGGAGAATCAGTTCTGGAGAAAGCACTCGGGTTAGTGCCTCAACTGTCCACAGATGAGGGCAGCTGAGAGGTGAGATCTGCTGGTAAAGGGCAAAAGGCATCTCAGTGGCCTTTGTGGTACAAAGTTGACTCTGGGATGTGGTGTGCATGTCCCCACCAGAAGCTACTGAAAGATTTGGTGTGACCAAGAGGTACTGTAATAGCAATTTTCATCTGATGCACAGAAGGAGTGACTCCCACAGCGTTTATAGATGAGAAGCAGCAAGCCAGGGAAATGCCAGGAGCAGGATCAGAGGGCTATGGGGGGAAAAATACCCACACCACCACCCAAAAACCCAAGCAACCAAAAAAAAAAATCCACCATGCATTATAAAACACTGTCTAGCCCAAACACTTGAGCGCTGGTAGGAGGGAGAAGTATGTCTGGATGTCACAGCAAAGGCCTCAGCTGCAGACACTCAATGAAGCCATCCAGAGAGGCCAGCGAACTGGAGCAAATTGATGAGTTGGAAGAGCAAAAGGGCAAAGCAGCAAAGATGTGAGCTCCAGAGCCCAGGCACCCAGCAGGGAAGGCTAAGGGATCAAAAATGCAATTAAAAGTCTGCAGCCAGGAATGGAAATATTGACCGGGAAAGTTACAGACCTTCAAATGTAGAGACAGCAGGTAGCTCCACAGAGAGGGGGAGAAGCATTAAGGTCAACCTAGGCAGGATTTCAATCAGGAGGAGCAAGCTAACACCGGGCCAGAGGCTAAGGGGGCATGGAAATTAATCTCTGAAAGCTGCTGAGGAGCTAAGCCTGCTGAAAGAGGGAAAGTCTGCTTGGATTAGACAAGTACACCGCTGCAGCCCGGGAGGGACAGACACATACTGCATCAGGGAAGCTCCTAACCCTGGCCAAATATTTCTATTAGATCAACACCTGACTGCTATTCACTGCTTCAGAGAGACCAAAGTACCAGAGAAAGCAAAGCTGGGTTTGGGCACTCAGCTCACCACTGGCCCATTGCTTTGGGATGTGACTTTGGTGCCCTTTCCATTCAGAAAGGGGCAGCCAACCCTTTTCATTACCCTCAGCAGAAGTCACGTCACATTAAGACACCTCCAGAAAGGCTACAGAGTCCTGTTCCAGCAACATCATACCTTGGTGCCCTCAGGAGTTATTCTGTGGTGCCTCACTCACTGATATAACCAGGTTTTCCCTTCCCTCTGATGTGAATTTGTGTGGCTCAGGCTGCAGCTGCCTTTCCACGCTCAGTTACACACACTTGCTGTGTCTCAGCTCTGACCTGCAGAGCTCTTTAACACCCAGGAGTTTACCCCCTTGGCTCACCTTTCAGTCCTTTCTCACACATGAGTGGATGGCACTCCTACGATTTTCACTCCAAGACCCATTCTGGAACATTTGAAACACTTTTACAGATTTTGCCACAGTGTCTAATTTTGCAGCCCCCACTTTAAGAGTCTCCAGGACTATCTGCAGAGCAGTGCTTCCCCAGAGCCCTGTGCTCAGCACCTCACGATGCTCAGCACCTCACGATGCTCAGTGCACACAGAAGGGGCACTCACTGCCTGGCTGCTTCACCATAAAGCCCCCGTGGTGGAAGGAGAGGTCTCATGCCACGAGCAGAAAACTCCATGTTTGATCTGTGGGAGGGAATTAAAGAAATTCACTCCTCCAGGTCACCAGCTGTATTTCAGGGGTAAGACCTAAACCTCTGTCTCCCTCTGCAGTTCCAGTGTTAGTGCGTCAGAACTGCCAGTCAAATGGTCTCGATACTCTCTGTAGATCTTAAGTGTACATCTATTTATAAATAAAACAAATTACACATAAAACTTAAGAGATGTGGGTCATTACACGGGAGTATAATTAAATCTGACTGGGTTCCTACAAGCTTCATCGAAGCCATGATAAAATCTTCTCAACTTGGATTAAAAATAAATTGCTGAGTAAATTAGATTTCCTGGTGTTTTATCTAATTAATCCACCTCTTAACTCAAATTGGTTGGCTTTTTAATTACCAGCTAATCTCATCCATATGATGAGGGTTATGTCTGCTCTTACCTTTTCTTTTAGGCACACTGTGGTTTGGGGGTGGGGGTTTAAAAGTGTTGGGTTTATGTCCTTGCACAGGCATGTTATTGGAACCCAAGGCTGCGTGATGCTGGTTAGGGAGGAGATAACTGGTGTGACGCCCAGATAAATCTGATAACTGGTGTCACGTTCAGATAAATCATCCTTCCCCTTTCACCCCTCCCCAGCCAAACAACAGGTAGTAAATCTGTTGCCACTGGACATTGCAAAGGTCCAGAAAGTATAAATGGGTTCGAGAGATCAGATGAGTCCATCGGGCTCATCAGGGACGGTTCAGCCTGCAGCTTCCAGCCAGGGAGTCACCAAGCCATCAACCCCCTAGAGAAGGCTGGGAACAGACACTCTCCTCTTCCTTCTATCCCCCAGCCTTACTATCTATCCAGTGTGGAAGACTGAGTACCTGTGTAGAGGCACCTCTTATCTGATCCCACAGATTATCTGAGGTATGGATGTCACCCATCAGCTCCTATCACTCCCTCCTGAGACACCCGATGTTTCAATCCTGCATTCAGGTTTGATAAGGCAAAGAACAGGCACCCCGTGCCAGAGAGACCACGATACAGCCAAGCTCTGCCTCTCCTGCTCTGGAAAGCTGGGAGGAAGCAGCTCACCCACCTTTCACAGACACCTGCCCAGCTGGAAACGTGACCACCGGGCACAGCAGCGAGACAGGCCCCGCAGGCCTCAGCGGGTTTCTCAGAGACACTGAGCACGATACATCCCACAAAGACAAACCCTGCCCTGTAGTCAGAGCTTGTTCTGCTGAACTGGAAGTGGCTTTGCTGGAGTTCTGCCCTCACTACTGAATGCCTTGCCCTCCAGCTTCAAACTCTGCCCTGAAGGTAACCAGATGAAATACCCCCCCCAAGATTTTCTGACCCACAGCACTTGCTAAACACGCACCCCCACCTAAAGTACTGTTTGTAACAGCTGCTAGCTCAGACTACTTATTCTTAGTCCTTGTCCCTGGCACCCAAGAGCGGCACAGAAGCTCTCCAGGTCAGCTGTCACCCAATTTCACTATAGTGCTGAGGGTTCCTAACTAACGTTATACTGGGGTGAACTCACAGAACGGGGGACTTCAGTATTACAACACATTATAAGAACTTTAAAAGCAAACACAACATTTTTCACTTACTTTAACATTTAAACCTATAATATAGGCATATGTAATACACTAAAAATAGTGAACTTAATCTTAGCAGAAAGACACAGCAGCTCTTTCAAGCAGCCACGCAGTAGTTTGAATGTGAGCTGTACCATTGCCACTAAACACTCCAACACAGCCCAGATCCCAAACCTTGAGTCTGGTGACTTGATTTCTTGCCAGTAAGAGTCACAAGGCTTTTGTAGGTTGTAGGTGAACCAAGAGGGAGTGCTGAGGGAGTGCTGCTAGCAGCCCTCGCGCATTTTTAAGTGTCTCTCACAAGGCAATTGCATTTTGCCACCAGAAATCATTCTCAATGCTTCCCCTCAAACCAACTGCCACCCTGTTTTGTTTCCCAGTGCTTCAACCCAAAGCCAACAAATAGTCCAAACCCAGCTGGAGCAGCTTTTAGCTCAAGTGCTCTATAAAGAGGCAAGGAGAGCTTAGCTAGGCCGAGACTGGCACGGCAGAACCACGTTACCCATGCTCCTGCCTCGCCTCGGGAGGCATTTGCACAGGATTATGGAAAACAATCAGGTTTTCAGGAGTAGCATCCCTGCAGATTACAGCAATATGCTCCTCTAATCTCTCCATCCTCTCTGGGCCTTGACATTTATATGTCAATCTCCATGGAGCCACAAGGTGACAGCGAGACAGATGCAGCAATTTCATATATTCTCCTAAATTCATTGTGGGGAAAGGGTAATGCAGGGATGTACAGCCACCAAGTCTGACACTGTAAATCTGCCTCAGTGGCTGCAGTTCAGATCCACAGGATTTCTGTTTGAGAAAAACCTTTCCAAAGCCTTAGGCATGATTTATTCTGCTCATCAGCCTACTCTCCACAGTTGAGGTGAGCCAGGTCTACAAGAAAACAGAGGAGGTTACAGGTACCTAGTAAATGCTAGTTTATAATGGCTAATTACATCCTGACATATAATGCTTTTATAACCAGGGGTGAATATACAGGATGACAGTGTTTGAGCAGCACTGATGCAGACGCCCTGCCACAGTTGGTGGTGGAAGGCAAAGCCAAGTAATTCTTTCAGCCTCTCCCCTGCACAGTTCATCACAACCACCCAGCACAGTGTGTGTAGGGTTGCACACTGAATGACTGATATTGTGTGTATTAATGAATGGATGTTGTGAAATGTTGCCTTACACTTGACAAGGATAAATAGCAATATTGTTCACCCAGAACTAGCAGGGCAGGGTTCCCCTTTCTAGACACTGTGCACAGTGTGACAGCCCTTAGAAATGGTTTAGGTGACCCTGATTTTAATAGTCACCAAGCTGAAATTCTAGCAGTGCTGAACTCTGCATTTATGGTCCAATGACTTTTTAATGTCTCCAGGTCCCTTTTCCACACAGTTCATAGAACAAAGTTGATGTTTCTAACCAAAATTTCACCTTTTTCCAGCTGTATTTGCCTGTTTCCTTCTGACTAGGTCATAACACTTTCCATCAACTGCTTGTGACTTACAGAAAAGTAAGATGAAAGAATCCAAACAGCTTTCCAATATATTGATGAAACATCTCACAGGGTTTTTTATTTTTCATTGATTCAGCATTTCCTGGCAAAAAAAAAGCTCTTTCTCTCCTGAAATTTCTGATATTATCATGCTTGGTAAAGCTGGTGGAAAAAGAACCTAGGATGCAGTAAAAAATATCTCTGGTTTTCCAAACTCCTCCTAATGTTCACCGCTCTCAGGTCTACCTGGGTGCTAGCTGCTAGCCCTCAGGGATGCTACCTGAGGAGTCAGAGATGCTGAGTGACAAGGTGCAAGGAGTACACCTGGATATTCAGCAGGCTGTCTCTCTGTAACATTCCCTTCTCCAAACAATCTCTTCCCAGCGTTCCGACAGCTGCTGAACTGTCAGTACTGGAGCTTTCCATGTGCCTCCTGCTTGCTTTGTAAGCAGAACAGGAAGATGGCAAATATCTCCATTATTTATAAAAGGGTCAAGGAACACAGCAGAGAACTAAAAAGCATAAAGTTTAACATCTGTTGCACAATAAATCTTGAAAACTGCCTTGAGATGTGCAGGAAGAACACCTGGGCACACGCAGTTGATTAACAACAGGCTTGCTGGGTTCCTGGGAATAAGCCCCTGGTTTAATGCATCTCCCTGCAGTATTTAAGCTTTGAGGAAGCTGCACACTGTTCTCAGAGGTGCATTGGCTTTGTGTGGTGGTAGAATCCCAGTAAAACTTTTAATGTGGAGGAAGAACACACAAGGCAGCGTTAGAGGTCTGCCTGGAGCATCTGGTGTGACTGCCCCACTGAACATATCCTTTCAGAAACTGGAGCCAAGCAGTTAGATAGTGTCCCTGGCCATTGAGGAGATAAAGCCTCAGGCCACCACAAGCTCCTCCTTAGCAAGGAGATGGTTCCACAAAAATCACTGAGTTGGTGACCTGGCGCTGCCAGTACCTGTAGTGGTCTCGGGGTGCTGGGAAACGAGTTATGCAGGCTCAGACCAACAGATGGAGCCAAGAATGGAGTTTTGCTCCAAGACAACATGCCAGACAAAGAATGTTGGAATGCACAAAGCCCATAAAAAACAGTGGTCACTCCCTGTTTTCCCTGAGCAACCGAAGTTTGTCCCAGGGCAGCAACTTTTAAATCACTGGAACCGCAGTACTTGATGGGGTTTGGCCACAGCCCACCTCACAGCAGCAGAGCAGCGCTGGCCAGGGCCTGGACACCCCACAAAAGGTGGCACAGCTGGGAACAGACCATGCACAGAAGGCTCTGGAAAGATCTCTGTTTAAGGCTAGTGTCCCAAACCATGCTTAATCACCACCACACCTGACCCATGATGAGCAGCAGTCACCACCACCCCACACATGTACACACACGTGTATAAGCTTAAGTGCCTGTGTGTGGTTACATCTGCTTAACTTTTACTCAACTCCTCATCCATTACCACATTAAAACCTAAAGCACTGCAAGACCCAGCTATTTCTCATTTTCTCTCCTAAACTTTAAATCCTGTGCTTGCATCCAAGATTGATTACCAGAGCCTTCCCTTCCACCACTTCAGAAAAATAAACCAGACCCAAGTCTGGAGGAAAATTCTGCTGCAGGGCTGCACATTAAACAGACACCACCGATGTGTTCAGAGCCAAAGAATAACTCAACTTGTGGCAACAAAAGGTCTGGTGAAGGATATGCTATAGATTGCCATTGCCTTGGGAAGAGAGAAGGAAGTTGATGGGAAATACTTGTAATGAAGAATTTTAAAATTGGAACTACAGGTGGGGGTGAGAACAAAGGGGATACAACAGCATGGAAACAGAGCATATTAGCCAACACTGGAAAAACAGGTGCACTGGTTTAGTGACATAACCAGTCAGGTGCCTCTTCCTGCCCCTCCAATCCTTAAAACAATCAGACAATGCAGGAGAACTCTCTCCATGCCACAGGAACAACGGGTTATGTCACAGTCTCTGTGGGGACAGAAAGTTGCATCCTTCTCATGTCTCACACCCCAGGCCCAACTGGGCTGCATCTCACATATTCCCTCCCAGTTCTCTCTCTCCCCATCAAACCTGAGCCACACAGAGCCACGTCGCTGGGAGTCACTGCCAGACCCACACGTGGAAACAGAGAGTGAGAGACCTGGGAAGTTCGGTTTCCTTAGGAAGAAGGGGAACAAGATCAGGCAGGTCCTAGCAGGTTCTGCTAGAGCATGTTTGCCCACAGCACGGACTTCAGGCTCACCTGGCACCCTTGGGGACCACACAGCAGGAAGGAGGTGAGGAGGAGGAAAGGGGTGAGCAAGGGGCTGCAGGGTGCTTAGTTACCAGCTGGAGTTAATCCTGGACCTGCCCCTGCTGACAGAAATACCTGGCAGTATTGCATCGTGACAGAAGTGCTTCCTTATTAGTATGAAATTACACAGGGCAGAACTCAATCACCATTAAGACACAAGTGCCACATAACTTGATCCTCTAAATTATGCACCAAAATCACTCAATATCGACGGTGCCTCGGTGATGAAAAGCCTGGCAGAGCAGAGGCAGGATTTGGTGTACACTCACTGCCAACACTCTGAGCTCAGGGGGGTTAAACAGAAACACCTTCATTCCAAAACTCTTGTCCACGATTTCCCTCGGGTTTAAGGGGCCAGACTAGTCCCCTCGCAGCAGCTGTCCCACCAGTACTGCACAGAATTCAGAATACTTCACAGAAGGGGCAATGTGTTTGTGCTCATACTCTCTGATATTTCATTTGTCATAAAATCAATAGAAATTTTCGGAAAGGGCATTTTGTGCTCAATGTGCTAATGTGACATTCACTGGGCCAAACGCAGCCCCGAAGCAGTAACCGGTTTCCTGGAGCGTGTGCTGTGCCTGATCAACAGGAGACACCAGTCTGGTGTTAAGGGGTTTTGTTCCTGCTGTCTGCAACTGGGCAAGCTCTACCCTTGGTGATGTGCAGGAGGCAGCAAGGAAATAGTGACAATTCCACTTCAGACCTGCCACCTCTGTCTCAGTTTGTCATTCTCAGCCTCTTCCCAGAGATGATAGACAGGTTTGTCTGCTGTGATTTGCTACCCACCACCCTCTCCTCACAGGCCAGTGCCACAGCTCGTATTTCCCAGTGGGAATTTCACATGCTGGGCTGATCTGGTATGTCTGCAGCCCAGTTCCATTTGTACGCTGAGAATTCCACTCCAGCTAGAGGCTCAGGCACCTCTGCTTCTTACAGCCGGACCTTTCCAGTTCCCATCTGCTGCTGAGCTCCAAGGCAGGACAAGGACCTTGGATTTGGTGGGATGAACAATTCAGGGAACAAGCTCATCACAAGCCTGATTACCCTGGATGCTCAGGGAGACAAGCCGCCTTCCCACAAGTGGGTGGCTGCACCCACAGGCCCAGGAGTCAGGCCCGTCAGCAGGCCGAGCCTTCCTCTAGCTCCGAGGCCAGTGCCCATCTGTCAGGGAACAGCACCCAGCCCACGCTCAGTTTGCACTGACCAGGCTCTTTGGTTTGCTGGGGAGAACAGGCCCCTTCACACAGCCTTGCCCCAGAGCGGTGCTGAGCCACCAAGGACACCACTTCCTCCACGGAATGGTGGAGGAATGCAAAGGCAGCAAGGGAGAGGAAGCACCTCTGTCACAGCGAGTCAGAGAAATCAGACAGCGAGCCCTCTATCAGGCTGGGATACTGACAGAGATTCAAAAGCATGCAAGGAAAATGCAACACTAACATCACATCACCTGGAAACCAGAGCTGGAGCAACAAGACCAGCTCGTTCCACCCTCCAACGGCAGCTGTGCTTGTGCAACGCCACCTTGGTGCCTCCATGTTGGCCACAGGTTACTGAAAGCATGCAAGGGATTTGGTCTCGTACCTTATTATTGTTCAAGGAAACTAAAGGGCTTGGTTTACTGCTGAAAAGCTTTTAGGGACTGGATATATAATTCATCTGAACAGTATCTGCTCCATCAGACATGAATCCTGGACAGGTTAATGCCAGCCTGTCACACTTCTCAATGAGCAGCATCCTTATCTTGCCCATGTAATTCAAATATTGTATATAAAAAGCTGGGAGGAAAAACCCTGTGAGATGGAAGAATGTTCAAGTGAAGCAGAATTAAAATGAATTTATAGCCAGGAAAGCAAGTGGTAAATAAATGGCATGCTATTCCACACAAAGCTGGACAAGCCGACTGGTTACGTGGTTCGCTGACAAAACCACAACAACAGAAGTTTTTATTCATAGCAACGATTAAAAGTCTTTGCAAGGGAAGAATCTAAATGCTATGCTTCTAACTTCCCAATCCTCCTCCATGACCTCAATAAAAGAAGTTTAGGAGTTTCAGCTGACCAGAACATTTTGTTAATACCGCGGTGGAGCGAACACGTTCCCTTCTGAAGTTTCAACAGCCCCACTGTGCCCCACATTCACAGGCATGTGTCCAGCATCACCCTCACATGAACATCTTAATGCTGCTTGAGAGCTCCCAGCACCTACAGCCTACAACAGGGATGGTGAAAAGCCAGAGATGGATACTGGACAGCCCAGGTTACAATCCCACCAGCAGACTGGAGGGGTAGGTAGGGCTTGTGCCATTGTCCCTCCCCCCCTCCACAATAATGAACAAAATAATAATTGAAAAAAAAAAAAAAAAGGCTTAGGAAAACAGATAAAGGTCACATGGATCACAGAGAAGACTCCAGAACAGTTCACAGCCACAACAGTTCATGTATGCACATAGCACCTGGTATTCACAGGGCCCACGAGCACATGCTAAGGCCAAAGCGTCCATGTGTGCATGTTAAGGACATCACACTTTTCAGGGCACCCAAGGCTTAGAAACACATTTTTCTTAAATATGTCTTGATTTAACATAAAAATATCTATTGTGAGCTGGAAAAAAAAAAAAGCTAATTTAATAATAAAGTTCAGGTGTCAAGGCTCAGCTGTTAGGCTGAATCCAAACTGTGACATTTTTGCAATGACTAATTGCAAAATTGTTTAATTTTAACATCAATTTAGATGGTTTTTCTTTCCTAACTTTGTAAGCGCTCTGCAGAACAGCTATTTCACACAGAACCCTTCCTAACCCGCTCTAAATAAAGCATCCAGCCCCCGCCCCACTCCAGCCAGTAGCTTTCCCACCACAATTCGTGTTCAATGAGCGCTCCCACCGCCCTGAACCAGCTCTGCCTTCAATAACATTAATTACTTTGCTCAACAACCTTCCCCTTCTGCCTTCACAGCCCCTGTTTTAGGTCATTGCACAACATTCTGCTAGGACAACCCCCACTGCCCGGGATGGATCCAGGCGATAGAACTATTCCAAGCTGCCCGGTTCGCTGGTCACTGAAGATCAGGTCATTGCTGGCGGTCGGTAAGTGATGCTCTGCAGGATCTAACTGGTGTGCTTCCAGTTAGCCCCCTTCGCAGCCCCTGTCCACGCAGCAGCCGGGGCTCATTCCTCTGTGAGATGCTCAGAGAGGTGGGGAATGCTGCGTCGGGTCTGACATCACAGCCCATGAGGTAATAGCACGCTTCACAGCGTCATGAGTATTGGCAGTGAGGGAACACCTGGCCCAGCTTCTACCAGGAGAAGCGCTGCTACCGCCCTCACGCAGCCGGGGGTATGTCCCCGCGGCACTAAGGAGCCGCGCATGGGATCCAGCCTGGGATCCAGCTGCCGCCAGAGCTCCAGCCCTGCTCGGGGGGATGCAGGCTCCACACTGAATCCACGGGGAGGGGGCTCGGCCCCGCTGTGGGGTTTCAGAGCAGGTCTGGCTCTACCCACTACAGCACGGCACAGGCCAGGCAAGGAACAGACCGGAGCACAACAAGCCGAAAACAGACCACTAAGGTAACCATCATCTGAGCCCCAGGGGCATTCTTCCTACCGCAATATCCAAACCGCCTTCACTCCGGTTCCACGCGAACCAAACGCCATCGGGAATTTCAGGAACAAAGGAAACCACTAAATCTATCGCTCACCTCGGGCTGGGCCACCGGGAACCGGAGCAAACGGAGCTCCTCGAGCCGTTCTGGAGAGATCCGAGCTGGCCACGCAGTGAAGCCGGTCCCAGGACAGGCAACGAGCGTGGGTGTCCCAGGGCGACGGTGTGGGCTGGGAGCGCGATGCCAAGAGAATCGGCCATCGCTTCACCAGCTCCCAAACTGGTGGGAGAGTGACGGGGGTCACGGGCTGCCCCGGGAGCCCCGGCACCCCCCCGGCCAGCGAGGCGCCGGCGGTGGGCATCCCTCCGGGGGGCCTGGCAGAGCGCCGTGCCCCTCCTCCGCTGGAGCATCCCACCCCCGCACACAGCCCCAGCAGCTGCCCCCACTCCCCGGTTTAGGGCAGGTGCTAACGGCTGCCCCGGGGGTCTGGGCGGGTGAATAGGAACAGCTCAACCCCCTCCCTAGAAACTCAGGTGCGATGCCACCAGGCCCGTTCCTCCCCCAAGAGAAGTTTCTCCCCTAAGCGCGCTGAAGATGAGAAGAGGCTGTTAACGCTTTTCAAAGCGCCGATTTATTCTTCTAGCGTCTGGAATAAAGACTCGGCGGCTCCGAGGACCGAGCTAACCTGAGCTCTTCATATTCTCGGGAGAGGATCCTTCCTGTATCAGACCCTGCACAGAAACCCCTTGGCTATCACCACCTCCATCCTTCAGGACACTCAGCTTACAACTGCCCCCAGCTCTCCCCAAGAACCAGCCAGCTTCCCCCATCCCCACCGCAAGTGACTAACGAGATAATTAAGGGCAATTACAAGCCTATTGAAAGCAATTACTAGCAAAGCTCTCTTCACATAATCCCCCATCCTGAGATCCCTGACAGAGGGTCTTTTAGATTCCACCCTCCAGCAGTGCCTAGACACCCCCAGTCAGACCAGTGAGGGGCTAGGGGAGGAACCTCTTGCCTATTACCCACATCCCTGTCCCATCACATCTTTGGCTTTCATTGCTGGCGAACCTGCATCCTTCATCCCCAGGTCAAGTGTGATGTCCAGGCTGATAATATTCCTGCTTTGAGTAGGACGAGCCCCTTGGCGCCAGCGATGTTTATTATTCTAAGTATTTTAGGTTGTTAGGCTAATTTCATTTAAATTACTACCCGCTGCCTGACACCCTTAATATTTTATTTTACCCTGAAGTCAACTTTGCTGAAGCGATTTATTTGGTTTGCCTACAATTTTACTGCTACTACTTCCTCACAGCTGCTCAGCCAGAGCATGTCCCCAGGAACCCCTGGAGATACGGAGATGCCTCCTACTGCCTCTTCCACCTGAGGTCCCACCAAGCTGCCAGGCAGCTCTGGCAGCCCAGCCAGCGTGGTGCTGGGCCATGTGCTCTGCATGGAGCATCCAGAGGAGCACAGGGCGCTGCAGACCAGCAGCTGCCTACGGCACTCAGGCTCTGGAGGTTAAGGAGCTCTCCCACAGTTCCTTCCCCAGTCTTGTCATTCTTACACCCACTCCCAACAAGTGATGTGAAGCAGATGGATGGAAAGTGGTCCATGCCTCTCCTCGATCAAGTGCCTGTATTCAGAGGAGACACATCTTGACATCCACAGCCTTAATTCTCCAATAAGCTTTGTCATTTACAAGATAAAATACGAGCTTTAAATCCCGCGGCTTTCCCTTGTGCAGACCAGTTTGAAGTGGTGTTTTCTCCAGCTCCCCTCCACACAGCTGTCTCTGCTCCCTGAAAGCTCCTCATTCCTCAACAACATCTCCTTCCCCAGCTGGTCCCATGCTGCACCCACAGCTGGAACATTTACTGCACTGCTCAAGGCTCAGGGGATACACACCCCGTGGCTGCGTTAGAGCCCTCTGGCTGCGTGGGGCAGCCCCATCCCAGCAAAGCTGCAGGGAGCTTGTGTCAAACAGAGACCATCACCCCAGGAGCCACACAGCCTTCGCCCCAGCCTCCCCACTGTTCCTAACCCCAGCTGGGGTAACTCAGCACAACACCAGGTTTCACTGCTGGTGACAGACAGGACCAACACATCCTACGCCAGCCAGACCAGTGTCTGCCAGCAGCCCCTGCACAACTGTGCTCAACTCCTTCACCCTTCCTGCCCGGGCTCTGTGGTGTGTGTGGGGATAAACATTTGTCTCTAAAGGGTGGCTGGGGGAATCCTGCAGCATTAGCAAGCGAGCTTCTTAGCTCAGAGCAAGAGAAGCATCATGTCTCATTATGAGTTTTACAATACCCGTACGATACAGTAACTGGGGTGGATTTGAAGTGCCTTCAGCAAGCTCCTTTAAAGGCAAAATCGAGATAGTGAACAGTAACATTCATTATATTCAGCCATTAGTAAATATTCACAAACAATACAGGAACAGGAAAAAAACAATTCCTAGCAGAATCATTTCTGGCTTTCAGCTAATTACTGGAGACCAGAGCATATTTGATAGGATTAAAGTTAATTCTTTGCCTGCACTGACAAACTTCACAGCCTCACAGGGTTTGGGGGGCTTTCCCCCCAACTGATGGACTGTTGTTTCAAGAGCCAAACTCCTTTTCCCCCTCACTCCACAGATGCACAACCTGCAGTTCCAGGATGGAGGCGCCGCGGTTGGGGTCGGGGTGGCTCTTGGTGTTTCCCTCTCCTGGCTGTGCTGGGGGGTGACCAGGACATGGGGGCAACAGCAGGGTCAGCAGCCCTGCAGAGTGGGGGCCAGAGGCTGCCCCCCCTTCCAAAGGAGGCTCTTGGAGCCTTAGCCAGAGGTTGGAAGACCAGAGCTGGGGCTGTGCTGTTTGCTTTATAGTGGAGATAAGCTAAATCCTGGGGATAAACCTGGAAGTGTCAGGTGTACAAGGAAAACATGTACCCAAACAATTGTAATATGTCACTAATACGGATTAAACATATTAATAAAATTACTTGCAGAGGGGTCAGCCAATTGCTGGTATCGTTCATGTTAATTAATACTTGGCAGTGTCTACATGCCCAGGCTGTGTTTGGCTCCATTGTAGCCGTGTAACAGCTTCCAAAGCGGTTTTAGGTACCTGCCCATGAGAAACAACAGTGTTCTGAGCAAAGCATCGGGCTGAGTTGAAATACAAGGCTTGGTTCAGGGTGTAACGTTGCCCCGAATTCACAGGAGAAAGACTTTGACTCCAACACACTGGTTCAGGCCATACCTAGTGCAGATGGGCAGGAATGAAAGAGAGAAGCTTTGGCACATTCCTGGGATGCACACAGGGCCAGCCCATGTATCACAGCATCACAGAGCATTAGGAGCTAGAAGGGACCTTGAAAGCTCACCCAGTCCCACCCCCTGCCAGAGCAGGGTCACCCAGACTAAATCATGCAGCAACAAGTCCTCTCTGGGCAGCATGTCCCAGGGCTCCATCACCCTCACAGGAAAAAGTTCCTCCTCATATTCAAGGCTGCTCCCTGCGTGCCAGCCGGGACATTGACTAGGTCAGTGCTGTCAGCACAGAGCCCTCGCTGCTGCAGCTGGTCCTTCAGCAGGACACTGAGGGGCAGGCTCCTGCTTTCACACCTCTGGATTCATCCATTCTTTGCCCCCCCCAGCACCGCTCCCTACCCTTCACAGACTCTTCCACTTTCTGCTCCGTGCACGGCGGCGCCAGCAGCGTGGCCATCATCCCTCTGCGCTCCAGCACTGCCGAGCTCTTCCCAGCACCGCAAGGAACATCAGATGTGTTTGGATACTGCAGTCCCCATGGTATCAGCAAGGCTTTACTCTCCTCTCTCTTGAGCTCCCACACTGCAAGATGCAGCTTGGCTCAGGGCCACAGCATCTCAGGCTGCGATCCGGAGGGAGAGCATATGTGCACTAAGGATTGTGAGAAGCGACGGCGGAGAGAACAGTTGCTCCAGCTCACAAGTGGAACACAAGAGGATCTTTCTTTTCCATCGCAGGGGGGCAAGATGAAACACCAACTTCCTTTTTATCTCCTCTTAGGAGTTACAGTTTAAGCCCTGCATGCTGCCTGGGGTTCATCTGTCATTACCTCCTACTAAAACCCCACCACAGCTCAGCCAAAGAGCGCCCCGGGAGCCCAGGCCAACCCCGGAACAAGGCTCCTTTGCAAAGGGGGTATCCAAGCCCACCTGGGTTTCCCAAGTCAGACAGCTGGCTGGCTGTATCAGTGTGAGCTGCTGGGATAAGGTTTGGCTTCAGAGACCTTCAGCCTCATTATTAAAGAAAATATTACAGCAAATACAATTAATGAGACACAAGGAATTAGAATTAGTGGGTTTCACTAAGCAAAGGGTGATTTCCCGTGCAGGTCCGGGTACATTCACCATAGCCAGAGCCTGGATGCCTGAGTTAAAGGAAGAGCACAGGGACCAAGGGGGTAAGATGGGCCCTGTGGAACCGCACACAGACGCACAGGGACCAGCTGAGGTATCTCCATGGGCTGGGCCAAACCAACCTGATGAGACAGATGACGTGGAACTCGGCTCTTCCCCCAGCACTGGAGCACTTTGTGACCTGGCAGCACTGAGGCATGAAACACCCTGTGAGCTGTCAGCATCGAAGGACCATCAGAACTAACCAGCTACTTTGCATGTGCTTTACTTCAGCCCCTGTTTGGTTCTTCTGTGCCTGGGAGCAGGAAAGCTCCGACTGGGAATTCGGTTGTGGTTTACCAGCACAAAGAAAAGCCTGGGTGTGATGTGAGACCCATGAAGAGCCTGAAGTCTTCGTGATGGGGATTTAATTATTCTCATATCGACAACAATGAGAATTAAATGAAGGAT
Source organism: Gallinula chloropus (assembly GCF_964237585.1). Lineage (NCBI taxonomy): Eukaryota > Metazoa > Chordata > Aves > Gruiformes > Rallidae > Gallinula > Gallinula chloropus. The sequence goes on along the minus strand of NC_140100.1, from coordinate 16,338,576 downwards.
CAACCCACAGCCTTCCACAGGCAGCAAAGCACAGGTTTATCTTTGCTTATGGAGCTCCTGGATGTGATACATTCACTCATGGTCTGGTGGGCATTCAGTGTGTTACGACAGTGTATCATCAGACTCGATGTGATTGTGGTCTCTGGCTATGAGAGTAACACATAAGACTTCAGACAGCATCACAATGCCGAGCCCAGGCATCCCCAGGGGGACGGTGGGAGAGGAGGGGGCAGAGCAAGGGAAAACAGTCTTTAAAGGAAGCAGAGGAGTGTGGGCATGTTGGTCCCAGCAATAGCGGTAATGGGAGTTACTGGAGTAAAGCAACAACACATCACCCACAGACAAAAAGCAATTACAAAGGGTACAATGGGAAATTGAACAGACAAGCCAGCAGCTCACAAAGCCTCCGGGAAACATTCAAGGGGAAAAAGTTGCACTTGCCAATACTAATCCCTGAGGGCACAGGGAATAGCAATTAGCACAGAGCTGCTTCATTTGTACCCAGACAGATGGGCAGCCCCAGGTCTGAGGTGGTGACAGGGCAGAGCCTCCTCCATCGGCCCTGCTTTAGAGGTAGAAATCTGGAGTTCTGGCACTGGGTGGTAACACACCAGCAACAGGTTTCCTGGGTGTTCAGACTTTGAGAGATTCCCTAACACCACGAGTCTATCGCAAGGAAAGCAACACACCACGAGCAGCACGACCCCCTGTGCGATGGGAGCTGGGGCTGCTGCTCAGCTCAGGGCACCTCCTGCCTTTCCAGCCATCTCCACACCCCCACTGTGTTCCATCTGCCTGAGCAAGAGCACAACCTCAACCACTTGCAGGGAGGAGAAAGGGGAAATGCAGATAGGGACGAAGCAGGGAGCACTGAATAGGAGGAGGTTACCCACCAGCCACCTCAGGGTCCAACTCCACATCCAGGCTCCGCATTTCCAGAGAGGTCCCTAACTCAGGTGTCTGGGAGGAGTTCCAAAGCCATCTTACCTCCAAAACCCTCAGCATCCAGTCCACGTTTCCTTGGCACAGGGCTGAGAAAGAACAAACGACTTAGCCCCAAGAACCCAATTCATGCAGTGTGTAGCCTAAAGAGGATCAAGCAAGTCTTTCTGAAGCCACATGTCAGCTTTTCCCTGAGGAAACCTTCCCCTCTCCACCAGAGGATGCTCAGCTCTCCAGGCCTTTGGGTACCTGCTTTTAAGCACATCAAGCTGCTGGATCTTAACAACATTGTTGAGTTTGCAACAAACACACTTGTTTGTTCTTGGCATCTAACAAAGATAATGCTTTAGAAACTAAGCTGAGACATCTAGAAAGGAACTGTACAGCTCAGTATGAGATACCTATTTCACTGAACAACAGAATTCTGCACATCACTGATGAGGCAGCCAAAAGCACGTAATGCTCAGCATTGCTTCTGATAGATAAACCAAGGGACGTGCAGGGCTATCTTTATCCAGGGGCCTTACTCCTGTTTCCATCAGAATTCACCCACTTGCCCACATTCAGCTCACCAAGCAGATGAATTAAATCGTTCTAACACCATTGTGCCTGCAGAAACGAACAGGGAACACTGAGCCCTGAAGTGTGCTAGCAGGAGTCACTGTCTGTATGTTAGCCCCTTTATTCTCTGCACAAACACAAAGTGACTGAGGACACAAGGAGCAGCTTTCACTGAGCTTCAGGAGATGCTGAAGCAGCCAGTCCAGCCGGTACAGATGTCAGGGCTGGGGGAGCACAAAGCCCACGGCAAACCCTGCATCCACCAACGATCCCCAACGTGTGTGAAGGAGACCGAGCGCTCCCCACCACCACCCCAGCAGAGCTGCCAGTGCCACTGCTGTGCTGCAGAAGGCAAAGAGAACATTCTGAGACACTGGGGCAAGTCCTAGGGTCAGCAGCAAAGATTACATCAGCAGGCATGACCACTTTTGTCCTTCTCTTTATTAACAGCATTTCCAGTGTTTCAGGTCAAACATCAGCAAGTCCCACAGCTCAGAATATCTAGTAGGTGCCTGGAGACACATAGACACCCAAATTTCTTCCTCATGCACTCCCCCAAAGTCACACCACCTTCCTTAACATTCCCCAGCTAAAACACCAATGTTCTGGGAACGCAGCTCATTGTAAGCCTTGCAACACTTTTTTTTTCCCCAGATATTTCACTGCAGCAATACAAAATTCAAGGTCATGAAGTAGAGAGCATGCTACTTTATTAGAGCTCCAACTCTCACACACATGCTTTCTTCCACATTCTTCATTTTTATTGTAATCTTGATTTCCCTCTGAGAGATCAGAATGATCAGTGAGTTAAGTTTCAATTACTGAAGCCCAAGCTAATGCAGAATGCCCACAAAAACAGCATAAAACTTTTAGCATCCGAATTTCTAAGAATGGTTGGGTTTGTAAGCTTAAATATTTAAATGTAAAGGGACTTTATTTCAAGTACTATAAAAGAGAAACATTGCCACTTACTGGCTGTACCGATGTCTTTGCAATACTTGTAGGCATTTATGTCCATCTTTCAAAAGCTCCATTAACCTTCGTATTATTTGTCAATAAAAAGCCCCATTAACATTTAAACTGTGTATGTCCAACTGGCTGCTTCAGCCAGGAATAGAAAGGAACAGGAATTTATTCCTGACTACATGGTTGGGCCTGCACATGTGGGAGGCTTCACTCCCATTTCTTACAGTTAAAAAAACAAGAAGAAAAACCCCAATGGATCCTGAAGAGGCAAAGGGGGCTGCACAGGGCCTGAAATGGATCCTGAAGGGGCAAAGGGGCTGCACAGGGCCTGAAATGGATCCTGAAAGGGCAAAGGGGCTGCACAGGGGCTGAAATGGATCCTGAAGGGGCAAAGGGGCTGTGCAGGGCCTGAGCAGGGCCAGAGCTGCCCAGGCTGCAGGCAGCACCACACAGCCTTGGGAAGAGCCTGCTGGGGCCATGCCAGGAGCAGTGGAGGTCTGAAGGGCTCACACACCGTGTGTGGAGCTGGAATTCAAACCCTGGTTTCCCAGTGGGACCAACAGAACTTACCTGGCACTAACAGTTTGTCTCCATGGGACAAAGCTCAGCTCTGCTCCCAGAGAACAGGCTCGCTGGGCGAGAGCTGGAACCAGAGCTGGGCAGGGGACAGGCTCCTCCATCAGGCTGCTGAGCCAGAAGTGGCAAGGACATTCACCAGCTTACAGAACCCCCCAAGCTTAGTTTCAAGCACCACTGATTTAGCCAAAACCCAGTGTGCTGCTTGTGTCAAGTGGGTATCTCAGAAGGGAAGGAAAAGGATCCCAAAATCAGGGGAGTGAACGTGAAGTCAGCCCGTCTGTTGCCACTGCCTGTCCCAGGCAGTAAGGAGGCAGCACGACCGCTCCACTCAGGAGGAACAAATTAATGAGTTGCCTTCAAGTACAGGAGGTGCGCTCAGTGTCAGCAGGGCCGCTCGCTCCCTCACTTCCCAACAGGGAGATTCACAGACTCCCCAGAGAATGTCCAAGCAGAAGGGAGCCACTGTGGCAAACACAAAGTCCAGGAACTCGACAGGAGGTGTTTGTTCCAGCAGCCTGGCCCCTGGGGCCCCGCGCAGCCGCTCCCCTCACCTCACGTCCGCCTCGTCTTCTGCTTCTTCGTTTGCCTCTTGGCCTCCTCGGAGCCGGCGGCGTCCGAACCCGCCTGGCCCAGCGCACGCACGCCCTGCAGCCGAGCTGTCAGCTGCAGCAGGAGGGGGATAAGCTGGGCAAGGAAAAGGGGAAGCAGCCTGTGATCACAATGCTATGTCAGGTCTGAGTGGTCACGTGCTTCACTCCCAGCACCCCCAACCCAGCAGGATCTGTTCTGTAAATGGCACATGAACAGACACCAGAACGTGGCAGCAAGCCTTGGGAAGGAATCCAGCCAAACCTCTGGGAGTTTCTGATCATCAAAACCTAAACTGATTCCCAGGAAGGTTTTCCCCTGAAGCTGCCTAACAGCAGCTGGAGTCCCCAGTCTAGAAGATAACCACTATGTTCAGCAGAGACACTTCCAGTGACCCTGGAGAACATCCTGAAGAATTACACGTTCTGTGCTGCTGTAACCACATCCAAGGGGAAATCAAACTGCACAGACAAGATTCCCTTATCAGCAGAACAGAAACCCAGTCACATCAGAGAAGACGAGAAGAACATGGCTTGGGAACAATACCAGGGGTCACAAAGCAGGCAGCAAGGTTCCTCTTGAGACCTTTTTGCCAGGGAGGGTGTCAAGCTGAAGAGACCAGACTCAATGACTGGCAAGATTATTTCCAGTCTGACTGTTCCAGAAGCCAATGAAATACTTATTTACACTCCTACTAGCACTGAGTCTGGTTATGGGAACTTGAATGATGCTGTATTGGGTTTTCTCCCAGAGCCATCCAAATGAGAAGGCAAATTTGGTTCAGGAATGGCCCAGGAACTCACCTTCCCACTGAGGCTTTTTAAAGGAGGGCACCTCTCCAAAAGCTTGGCTACATCCTGACTTTTCTTAAACCATGTCACGGAAGGTGACTGCCAGTGGCATCTCTGTCTGGGTAACCACCTCAGCAACCCTCACCTAAGGCAGTACAGAGTGTCTGCTGACAGGACAGCAGTGTGTGGGTGAGACACAGCAGCCATGCCCTACCTTATCGTGGTTGTACCCAGCCAACAAGAGGAGCAGCGTCAGCGGGAGCGCGATGTAAGACCCCTGGGCGATATCCTGTTCAGGCAGCTTTCTCTGGAAACAGTGAGGACCACGGGTTGGTTTTTGAGCAGTCACAGTGACTATGAAATCCCTGAGCTGAGCAACACCAGCATGGATCACACAGCACATCCAGCCCTCCCCCAACGTCCTTCCAAGTTCTGTCCTATGACCTACTTCACCTTCAGCCCCAGAGCTGTGCCCTGGATGGGATTCAGTCGCCTCTTTCCCACACGCAGCGATGCAGAAAAGAACTAAACCATTTAAATACTGCAGAATGAACTGCAGAATGAACACAGCTCAATGGACTGTGCTGTTCCCAAGTGCAAAGAGACACCCCCCTCTCTCTCTCTCTCTCTGAGAAGCTTTTGCTGATGATTGTTTGAGACCCCCTCTGCTTTAACCCCTACCTCAGCTCCAACAACTCCAGCTCTCCTTATGGCCTGCTGATACTTCTTTCACATACCCAGAAGCCTTTAGAGGAACTGTGACATTAATTCTACCTTTCCCCTTCAGCCCTGTGGTTAGTAGCATGGCCACACCTCCTTCCCGAGCTCCCTGCCTGCCTCCCATAACATACCAGACTATGACACCCCTGCCTGAAGCCTTCAGTGCACCCCAATCCAAATTCTCTGTCCCTGCAATGCCTCCCATAACCCTCTTTGATTGACATGGCTAGAAAGCCTGCCCAAACCACAGGAGAGCAGCAGGCTGTACTTCCAGCCGTTGCTCTCGAGGCGACCGTGTGCATCTTAACTCCTTATTTCATACTCACAGTGGGACTGAAGACCAGCGTGATGTGTTTATGGTACCCAATAGCAGTGAAGGAAACTTGAGGCAGGGTGTAGTCATACTGTGACTTAGACAGTGTAGAATCCAGGAGCACCACGTAGTTCTGTGGGTTAAAAACACGTCAGTACCAGGCAAAGACAAAACCAGATTTAAAGGCAAAAGTCAGCTCAACAGGCTGCAAATCTCCTGAGACACCGGTGGCTCCAGCATGCCCACAGCACTGCAGCCCACCAGAAGAACACTTCGTGTCCTCAGGGGAGATGGGAGCGAGCTAAGCTGGACACCCAGCCATGTTCTTACCTCCCCATCTCGGAGCAGTGGTGGGAAATGGAAAAATAAGGAGAGGCCTAAGTTGACTGTATGAATCGGGTTGTCAAGGTTTTCACTTTTGTAGAGCTTCACCTGTGAGGGAAAGAAGCACAAACCAGGTGTTTCTGAGGCTGCACCACGACCACTGTGTCAGACATCACGCATCACAAGCGATAAAACCACTTCACAATTCATCCTGAGTTTCAGAAGCAGGGAGTTGCTGAGTTACAACCAGTCCAGGTGCTCTGATCCAGAGGAATCCTTTCCAAACCCCTTTCCCTCTCCCAATGGACTCAGCACCCCTCATCTGTTTCTGGGTCTGTGCCCCAAACAGGCCAACCCCAGGAGTTATTTCTTAAATACACTCCCATAAAAACAGGAATACTGAAGCAGAGCAGTGAGGATCACAGGAACTGAATCCCACCTGGAACTCACATTCACCTTAGTCACAATCTGAACTCTGTGTGTCCTCTGGCTACTAAGCAATTCCCAGTGACCCCACCGAAGAACCGCTGGGAAACCAGCAGCAAATCACTGTGCAAAGATGAGAGGCTCCAACTTACACATAGTGTGGAGAGATACTCCGAGGATGTAATTACATTTCCACTTAAATCAAACTGATTGATCTGCCGGAACGCTATAATATTGACATCATCAATGTCACTGTTCCCAACCTGCAACAGAAACCACACAATCACAGAACTGTAGGGGTTGGAAGGGACCCCCTGCCAAAGCAGCTCCCCAGCTCATAATCACAGGCATGTTTTACTGACAGAGACCAGCAGCACGACACACACTTGGCTCCTAATTCTGAACAAGAAATGGACTTTGTTCCAGACTAACGACACAGAAACCTGAAGGCTCTCCAATTGCAAGTCCTTCCCCAGAGCACACTGCTCAACATCACAGACTCGAGCCTGCTCAGCACACAGCTGGTTGGTGGTGTTACACTGAGCTGAAAATGGAAGATGTGTTGGAAGCAGGTGGTATTTGGGAGAGGCTGTTACACACCGTGGCTGCCCCATGACAGGGCACCAGTGCTGGGAAGTTTATGCAGCCTGTTAATGAGGAATATGCTTATACCATAATATGACCCACTTCTGGAATACCTAACTTTATATTCCCTAAAATTGCTTTAAATACAAACCATCTGTGCTTCCACATCCCAACTCTGCTCAGTGCAAGGCAAGACTTGCACTGGAAGCCCAGCTTCAGTAGGAGGTTGGGGCCAGGCCAGGTCTGGCACCACTGAGGCCAGCTGGTTTTCCAGTGCTTCTCTCTGCTGGAGAAGTACCAGGCTAGCCAGGACACTGCCTGTACAAGCCACTGCCTACACTGCAGTGTGAAACCTTCACGTGATGTTCTGGGGCCGGGTTGCTATCCCCTCCCCCTTCCCAGAAAGAATTCTGCCCTTCTGTTCAGCTGTGATGAGGGGACCCCAGCCAGGCGTGTCTGAGCTCAAGTAATGACCACCTCCCACTGAAAAGTTCTGCACAGCTAACGAAGGCTAATTAACCTTTGCTGGGTGTCAAAGAGGTGAATGTGAGGCAGCTAATCTGACTCTCTAAGGATGGCAGGATTTGGAATGTTTTTCATCAGTTTTCAATTCCAAGTTGCTATCACTTTTTATAAAGATTCACTAGTCTGAATGACAATGTCACCTACGTGCAGACTGTGGGATTTGGACCAACAAAGCATGACAACATCTGCCTTTCCTTCAGTAACTAAATGCAAAGATGGGAAAATATGACAACTGATGACATCCTCAAGTCACTAGGGCTTTGTTCCACACTGTAAAGAAACACATGCTGAAAGGTATCTAGACATTCATTCTCTCCTTTCCTGCTGTAGTCTTTGTGACTGTGAAATGATCCTTTTCACTTGTTTACTGCTTGGGGTTTGCCTTACTTTTAAGTCCTTCTTTGCCTTACTTACTCTTAAGCTACACAACAGGGAGCTGAGTTGCTGAAAGCCCCTTGTCTGAGCAGCACACACTCAGCTGCAGTGCTGCTGGCAGCACAGAGCCCAGCAGATGCACTTCACAGTTACACAGCAGTTCAAAGACAGACAGAATTACCTGGATTGCTCGGTGCTGCGGCAAAGCTCTTTCAATGTGATCATTGCCTTCAGCTTTGAGTTGGACGTGATAAACACAGCCAGGCTAAAAGCAACATTCAGATGGTAAATCCCAACACTGAGTAATGCACATGTTAATTTTAGCAGACAGGAGGAGATTCCATTTAAGATACTCAGCCCAAACAGATCTAACTCTATGCAGTTACAGTTTTCCTTAACCCACACAGAAAATTTAACCCGCTAAGAGCATCAGGGCATTTGCTGCCAGCAAATACAAAAGGCCTATCACAAGACCTTTCACTGGTTCATTACAGTATAAAAGGAAATCATCTGCTGAGAAGTGCTTTAGCTAGAAAGCAAATGCATTAAACAGGATTACAACCTGATGGAGAACTGCTTTCTCCTTCAATGTAATTGCTTACTCCATACATAGAGGCCCCATAAACTTGATTCCTGCAGAACCGCTTACATCACATACATGCTGCACAACTGACATGGTGCAAACACCCAGTATCCTGCCAGGAATATGCTCTCATAGTACTCTCACCAGAGAAATGAAATGCTTCCCTAATCCTCTGTCCCAGAAAACTCCTGGTGCAACACCTGAACACCACTGACCGCCTGACAGACACGTTCAGGGCACTGCCCGGGCTCGTGTGCCGCCGTGGGAGCCAGCTGGTGTTTGTGGGAGGTGGGCATGGTGGGCTGTCAGCAAGACCCCCCTGACTCACACTCAAAGCTCTTCCCCCTTTACTACAAGGAGTGTTCAGCATGACACCACTACTGAACACAGAGCCACTCAAGGGAATCCCAGCTAGCAAAGGCGATGGGCTAATGGAGATGGGCAGCTAATTACTGCTCTGCTATCCCACCAACATACAGGTAACCCACAGTGAGGGCTCTCATCCTTACCAGAAGGCCACGGAGCCTGAATTTGCCCTCTTCATCAGTTATGGTGTCTTCTCCATAGATGCTGCAATCCTTCTGCCCCACAGCTTCCACTGAGACTCCCTGCTCCGGCTCTCCGTTTAAAGAAGACACTGTGCCGTAACAGCTAGAGGTATAAAGAGAACCAGCTGCCAGAGGTCTGCAGACACTGGCTTTATGCAGGCTTTGAGGATAATTTATTGTTAGAACTGATGGGAAAATCCCTTAATACATTTACCATAGCGTGGATTAGGAAAGGGGAATTTCTAATGTGTGCAAAACTGTGTAGAGTACCAGATTCAGGAGGAATCCAAGTTCCCCAACCTCCATGGACAGCAAGCTGCACATACCCCTGAGGGCAAGGAAAGGAAGGACCCTGAAGCAGGACACCTGGACTGGCCTGCCATCCCCAGCACGGCCTCTCCCGTCCCACAAGCTGCTGCAGTGCCACTGACACAGCACCTTCCTAGCAACCTTCCCCCTTCCAGTCCTGCCACCTGGGCTCAGCTCTACAGATGCCCATATGCACATGAAATGGCTTAAAAAGGTACTTATACACAGCACGTGCCTTCTGAAGTACCCTCCAAACCTCCAGAGCAGAGGTGTGCCAGGAGAACACAGGCTTTGCGTGCCACACCCTGACACAGCACGCAGCATCCCACAGGGTGTTCAGCTCTACTGACCTGTAAGCAGTTCTGTACCCAGTGATCCGAATTTTAAGGTTCTGTCCCTCCTGCACTTCAATCATCTGAGATGATGGTTCAAAACGGAACTCTTTCATCATGGGTTTAAAATAATACTGCCCCGGGCTCTGCAAAGAGGCAAAAAACAAGCTGTTTGCTGACATTGACACAAGAATCCACCAGCTCCAAGCAACTATGCTCCTGCAAAAGGTCCCTGAAGAGCTAAAGTTCTCTGTCCTAACCACAGGTGAAACCATCTAGGAGACATGAGCACTGAAAACCAGGGAGCACACTGGACAACCTCCACCCACCGGTGATAAAGCCTGAAGAGGGAAAGGAAGCTATGGCCCCAAAACCTTACCACAAGGCCTCAAGGACAGCAAGGTGCCCAGGAGAGAAAGTTATCTGCAAGGAAACTATTCAGGCATATCTACATGCATGTACAGATCAATGATCTAATCAGATTCCTTGCCTCTAAAGAGTCTCACATGATCATCAACAAATTGGCTTGTTTCATGTTTACAGCCTGTAAATTACTAACTGAGATCAATCAACACCATCTACTACTACCTGTGGGGAGAAATCTCTCTCCAGGTTGGATTTCACACCTTTCACTTGCTCAGCTGTTAAGTGCTGAGGGATCCACTGAGGGACCCACTGAGGGACCCCCATCTCCCACTCTGGGTTACAATGTCAAAGGAGACCAAAGATTCCCAGCCACTGAAGAGAGCCAACGGTGTCCCTACTGTGGGGGGTGAGGAACTCACCAGGTTGGAAAAGGTCAGCATGCCATTGTCCTGTGTGAGGAGGTTGGACCGGAACACCCCTCCGCTGAGGGACAAGAGGACCCCAGCAAGAGCCTGGTCATCCTCTGATTTGATCTGGGTTAGAAAAAGCAATAGTTTTAAGCATAAGCAAGGGTTGATGTACAAAGAAGGGTTCAATCCAGATGCCCTTCACAGAGGGCACAGATGTGCTGGCTGTGAGCAGAGAAACCAGCCACATCTGCCCTGTGTTGCCTCCTGCCAGGCTGCTGGCTGCACAAGTTTGTGCTCTCAGCACCCAGGCACTCCCAGTCACACCCAGCTTGTCTCACTGAGCACCCAGATGGTTGGGTCACTCCACAGGACATGCTGGGGGGCAGAAGAGAGTCTCTCAAAAACCAGGCACTAGTTGGACCAGACTGTTCACGAAAAAACCCACTTTGAGGGATAAAACTCACCAAAAGTGGGTGGTCCCACTCTACAAAGGCAAGTGAAGCCAGTCTTCTGGACTGCAGGCTCTAGCTTTCACTCTATAAACCCTGCAAAGTATCTTCTGCATTGAAGGCATGGTCTACAACCAAGCTTATCCACCCAGATTTGTTTCCCAGTGACAAAATTATCCCCAAATCCCACACCCACTTGTGTCTGGCTGGGACATGTGGCTTGTTTCCCTGCCCAGCTCAGCCTGGACATGCTGTTCAGTCAGAGTGTTTAGAACATTACCTCAAACGTCACCCCAGCGAGGGCAAAGGCTTTGAAGTCCCCAACTGTTCCTTCTACTACTGTCAGAACAAACCCTTCTTTCTGGGCAGAAACTGTATATTCCAGGTCACTGTGGAGTGGCCCCACTCTTCAAATAAAGGGAAAGAAGAACTCATTTAAAAAAAAGCACCTGGATCTCTCTCTCTCTCACACACACACACACACACACAGACACCCACAGCTGCTGTCAAGGCACTGCTGGGCTTTAACTAAGCCAAGAATCCAAAGGATGAGAACAATGTTTAATTACCTGTAAGCACCTTTGGCATCAGTGAAGACTGTGATGAGTGGGGAAGCTGCTCCCTTTTCACCAATGACAATCTCGACACCTTCCAATTCAGGGTGAATCTGCCCTTCCAGAAATAAGCCTGCTTTTCCATGAATCTCTATCAGCTTCCCAGGACAGCTCTCTTGGCCATTGCAAAGGGGATTTAAGAGAAACAGGAGAGTCAAAAATACACTCAGCACCTTGTCCTACAGCAAGAGTTTAACTCCTTCCAGAGCCATCAACTCCTGTTCTTTTACCTTAGAGTAAGAGATCAACCTGCAAAATTCTACAGCCACCTCTCAACACATCAAAGCATCTGAACATTCATGAAATCAATAGCTAAATCCCAAAGCTACAAGCACATCTCCAGAACAAACACTCTGGATTTGCAGTGCACTTTGAAGATTTGTTAAGTTACACAAACTGCAGCCACCAACACTCCTTTCTAGGTGGTATTATGTTGGCTGTAACAAAACTCTTTTGAGGTTTAATTCAGGCCAGTATGTGTCATGTTTAATGACATCAGTAGGATTTTGCCTCCCTCCACTGTATTTAGAATGTGCAGAGCAAGAGGCACATGAAAAGGGGTACCCAACATTTTCTAGTGATTCCAAGCAAAGTACATTCACTGCAGAGCCTGAAGGCAAGATGGACACCGACTCAAGCAGCAGCAGCTGAGTGACCATCACCTGACAGTGCTGAAGTTTCCTTTTTTGTGAAGAGTTTGATGATTGTAATTTACTGCAAAGAAAACTTAATGGTACTGTGACTCTGGCACCAAACTCAGAGCACAAACACTGCTTCTGCACAGCTAGAGGAGAGTAATACAAACAGTTTGGAGAGTCTACTGTCATGTCCAGAAATCCAGCCCTTCTCTTGTGCCAGGTGGTCTTTCAGCACTTGGAAGCATATTCTGCTGATAAAAACTGTACTTGAACCCTTCACCAATACCAATGCTTCCAAATCTGAGTGAAAATGGCCCAAAGAAATAGCTGCAGCTGAAACATTCCCATCATTACCTTGGAAGAGCTGTTCATACCTCCATCTAGAACGATACATTTCTGCCTTACAAATCTACTCCTTTCAAACTAGACTTGACTGACTTACCTCCACTAACAACTGTTTCCACATAAGGTGGGTAGAAAAGCAGCTCTTTTGATGATGGTGTCACAGTAATTTTCTCTCCAGACCTGCAAACCACAAGTAAGAACAGTCAGAAGAACCTGGGATCAGCCGCTCTCGTGTAGAACAGAGCGCTGCCTGTTGGCCCTAGAACCCACCACAACACCCCAAGGATGAAGCACCAACAGCCTAAGCAAAGTTCCTATCAGTGGTACAAGCTTCCACCTAGCTGAAAGTCAACACAAACAGGTGGGGTGCCCTTAGAAGCTCTTTCCCACACAGAATGTATCGCTGTTCAGCTTGAGGAAACCCCAGACAAGAGTCTGGTGACAGACAAGGAAACACCTTGTCCAGGGGAGCTTGGCATTACCTTGCCCAGTATGAAAATTCATATAAGAATGGTCCTTGTAGTTCCTCCACCATTTCTTGCACTGGTGGCTTTGTTCCTTCCTCTTCTTGACCCTTCTTTTCTCTCTCCTGCCGGCGGGTCTCGATTTCTGCCAGCTGCTGCTCCCTCCGTAACTCCTGCACGGACTTGAGGGGCCCTAAAACTAAGGCAGGCTCACTGTCAATGGATGACCTGAAAACATGGAGGAGAAAACAAAATCATCTCCCTTCATACAGAAGAGTAAGAGCTCGTTCCAGCTCTTAATTACAGCCTTTCTCCCACAGCAGACAGTCCCAGGAGCCGTTCCTTTTGAATTCTGCTGTTTATTGCAAGCACCACTAAAACTTTCAAGGTCTCTATCAGTCTGTTACAAGAAAGGCTCATCCACAGGGACTACAGGCAGCCTGCCTGGCCTAGCAGGACAGGCCCTTCTTGCAGCTCTCAAGTTCTGCCCCATCATGCTACAGCCATCCAAGGTGGTGTTGCCTCCCCCTCCCCACTGCCGTGCCTCAGCATCCCAGTGCACAGGGGGCATCACAGATCCCATCTCACCACTGGCAGAGCCCCGTGTCTTAGCTCAGCCTAGGTTTTGCTAAGTGAAAAGTCCTGACTTTCCCAGACACCAGCTCTGCTGCAGGGCTGCTAACCCCCCAGCCAGGGTGGTAAAGTCTCAAGGCCAAGGTCTCACAGGACCAGTTTGCAAACGGACCTTTAACAAAGGCCTAAACCAAGAGAGACAGGCTGGAATTCCAACTCTGAGAACAAACAATGCAGAAAGGCTGAGTTATACAAAAGAAAAAGATAAGAAGATCACTTTTTTTCCCAGTATGAGGAACTTTACCTCTCAGGAGTAAGTACAGTACACAAGGAGAACCAACTTCTATCACAAATAAATCCTTCCAATAGCTTGCACCTCCCAGGAAAAGTCCCAAGTTCTAAAGTACCTGTCTCAACATTGAACTATCCAGCTCTGCTGTCACCTTGTGTCCCTTCCCCTGGTCTTGTATCTTTTCTTTTCTAGCAATTTCTTCTAGTCTCCAACCATCCTTTGTATCTCATCTGTCTCTTCTACAATAGTCTGCAAAACTGTGGCAGAACATTGCAGAAATTCTCTATGAGGACTGAACTGCACTGATGACAATTACTTTTCTTACAGCCACTTTAGATTATCAGGATGGTCCTGTCTCCTGCTTCAGTCCTCACCTATATTCTCTTTTGTCTTTTTTAAGAGAAACAGATACTACTGCTCTACCACACCAAGTTTCATCAAGGCTTTAAATTCCTTCTCTGCTGTCCAGAGACAATATAGAAACGTATATAAAAAAAAAGAGGCTTTGTCTTAAAACCTACTAAAATCTGTAAGGACAACACAGTCTCATCTTCCAAAGATAACAAGCCACCATCAAAACCTGGTCAGAATCAGCTTTATTTTTGGCTGGGGTTGTTTGGCTTTGTCTGGTTCCCTGAGAGCTACGAGGTTGCTGCCACAGACCTGGAGCACAAGAACAACTGGATTGCTTTTAAATCCACTGCTGCTCTTTTCATGTTGGTGTCACAGGCTGAAAGGCAGCTTGAACAGAGACAGTGTGTGGCAACTGAGCTGCCTCCAAAGCCCTTTCAAAAAGGCCAACCAGCCCAGGTCAGGACAACATTCACCTCCTCACTAGGCTGTTTTTAAACCCTAATGGCTCTCTGTCATCTCGGCGTTCCCTTTCCAGCTGCTGGAGTTGCCCAGGAGTTGCAGCTGGAGGTTCATTATGCTCAGGGAACCAAAGGCAGCACTCTGCAGGTAATTTGTTCTCTGAAAAGATGCTTTCTACACTCAAAGAAGCTTGAGAACCCATAGTCTAGAACAAGTGGACATCAGCAGAGCATTAATAAAGCACTCATCATTATCAGACACTGCCAGGCAGATCTGGCCCCTCATACAATAAAAGCTGTTCACAAATCAGTGCTCCCTAGTGAGCTCTCTGTTCAGCTAAACATAAATTGGCACATTAGTGTGTAATCACTCTGCATGGTTTTCCTTTTATAACCCTCTTCACACCAGTAACAATGCTCTAAAGCTGCAGATTCCCATTCTGAGGAAAGAGAAAGGGAAAAAATAGATGCCAGTGCTAAACGGCTCCAACCTAAGCTAAAACAATACGCTCTGGATTCTGACATGTCAGTTCACTGCTGTGTAGAAACCCTCAGAAAATCACTCCTTTTACCAGGACACACAAGTAGAAAGGGCTGTATTGAAATGAAGTGACAGTGTTCACAATGAGGGCTGGGAATTATTTATCTGTCTACAAAGAGCTCGAGCACAAAAGCCTCTTGCACTCCAGAGCTGGATGCCATCCCTGTAAGAAGCAGACACCACGGTATTAACACCAGAGTAAAACTTTATGAGAGACATGTCCTTTTCTTCCACTTTTTATAGCCCCAAGATTTCTTTGTTCTTACTTAATGGTAATAGTCACATCCATCAGTTTATCTGTTACAATCGTGCCAAGGACATGGTGTCGAACTGCCGTGAGCGTCAGGATAGAAGGAGAGGACCTGTAAATCAGAGTAACAAAGAGATGAATTCAAGATCCCCCTACTAAAGAAAATAACCAAATCTTACTTAGCAGTTTGTGCTGCCATCCTTAAATGTGAACTGCTTTATAAAAGGCAACACAAATTCCACAGCTGAGATGGTGCTGAGATGATAGCATTTTGGAAAGGGACCACCTTCCAGCTCCGAACCCCAAACCACTGCATGACACTGGCCAAATCAACTCCCTCATTTGGGCCCCCCTGCTCCCTCTCAAGCTGAAGCTGCTTTTATTGATATCACACACACAATCCCATTGCACAGAGCAGGGCACTCAAAAGTTTGTCCCATTAGGCACAGACTGCTGAGACATCCTGAGCCTAACAGTGCTTTGCTGTTTCTCACTCCCTCACTGTGTGCTGGCTCTCATGTTCAGCAGATTGCCTCTCTGCAGTACCTCTAATTCACTAACACAGCAGGAAAGCATCAGACTTTAATGCTGAATTTGTTTTCTGCCATGTTGGTGAATCAGAAGTAGTCCAGGAGCAGAAATCCTCATTCTGAGGCCGTTAAGCATGCTGCCACAAGACCAGCACTGCTTACTTGTGATCAGGGTGAGCAGAAGCAAACCAACAGTCACAGCACTGGGATGTACAGTGGTGCTATGTGCCTCCTAGTAAACTTACCATTCCATCTGCTCTTACCAAACCTACTATCCCACCTTTTGCATTTCAACTCTCACAAGGGATCAACAAGAGGTTCCACTGAAACCTCTCTCCTTCATTACAAGGCAAAACCAACATTAAACAGACAGAGGGCTGACAAACATACCCATTCAAAGTAGCAAAAGCATCTTTAAAGCCTATCATTACTGGATTTATTGTTTCTTTAGAATAGCAAGGGCAAGGGGTGACATGTGATGCACTCTGCTGGAGCTGGTTCTGTGATTCCCTCGAGCGGTTAGAGGCAGCCACCCCCCCACTCCCACACCCCACCCCAGCCCCACTTGGCTCCCCCGAGGTGCCCAAAGCAAGCAGCTGCAGAGGGCAGCGTGGGGGAGGCATCCCAACAGCAGTAACACCCACACCAGGGTTTGCTCTTACGTGTCGTATGTGTAATACTCATGTTCAAACTGGTGGCAGGAGCGCGGGGTCACTTCGTATACACCTGCAGGCACCAAGCCAAAGAAGGAGCTGCTGAAAGCATTCACACTTACATCTGGCTCAGTTCTCCAGGTCACAGGAGACTGAGGTACAGAAAGGATTACCCAGACTGACCCTCTTTCTGCCTTTCACACAGACACCTGTAAACCAGCTAATCTCTGCTCACAGATCACTATGAAGCTGCACAGTTCCTAAGGCAGCTGGTACAAAACACAACCAGGCATCGCTACATAGAAACAAACTCAACAACCCAAACAAGCCCAGAAGTAACCTACTGTAGTCCCACAGCTGGTACCCTCTGGCTATCACAGACATTACAAGGAGAGGAAAAAAAATTCATTAAAAGATTCTCTTTGTTCCTGTTCTAGCTAACCCAGTGGTACTTTTAACAATTACCCCTCAAGAATCCCTTATTAAAATGAAACATCACATTCTGATGTGACAGACAAACAGGATCCATATGAACAAGATTATTTTAACATGCTCTTCAGTCATCAAAGACTAAAGCCCTTCACAGAGGTAAAAAAAAAAAAAAATCTGGAATCTCTGTTTAGGTGAAGGACTAAATAGCAGGATTCTCAAAACTTGGAATGAGGGTTTCTATACAGGTGTAAATAAAATAATGCCTCCCAGAAACCACAATAGGTGGTTTTTTTCCTTAAATTCCCAGCACTATTAGTTGACTGGTTCTTTTTCACTTACAAAACTAAGATTTTAGAGCTGTTACCTGGCTTTGAAAGACAGAATCTATTAACTCCCTTGGACAGGTTGTAAACACCAACATTCTCTGGTCCATTGCCATCCTGATAAAATTCCTGTGAAGCCACAACACAATTCACTGTGAGTAACCACCAAAGAACAAAATGCAAACAGCATTTGCCTAAAGACACACAAATGTCTCTTACAGCAACTCACAGCACAAGACCATTTCACCAGCTCCATGAGACAGACCTGCAAGCATTCTAAGATCGGTGTTGCTGTGCTATGACTCCCCAGAGACATGACAAAGCCTTGATTCCAAGAATGATCCAAGCAACCTACACCAGTTCATTAAAAATATACAAGGACATTTGTTACATACATACCAGTGTAATTGCATGAGAAAGAGAACACCTCAGCATGTATCCAGTCTGCCTGAATTCCACTCCTGACACATCTTCCTCCATGACTTCCAACTCAAAAGACTTGTTCTTCCAGCACCAGTCTTCATGTACAATGCTAACTACAAGACACACCACACAAAGCATTTTAATGATGTAAAACTGTGACTAAGGGCAGGTTTTGTGGTATAGAAAGTTTGTATCGCTCTAACTTCCCTGACAATAACCTTCAAAGTCAGGCCTGGCTCACAGCACTGTGGCATCACCAGGAATCCAGCACATCTCTAACAGAACAGGCATTATAAAAAGGAACAAGGGTTTCTGGTGGTCACCCTGGAATGCTCTGCAAGGCACACTGCTGCTGTGAGAGTCCAAGAAGCCTAGAGACCACCAGAACCTAACTCCAGTTTCACCTGGCAGGAAGATGTTCTGACTTGTGGATAAACACAGCAATCTGTATAGACTCCTTCTGTATAGACTCCTTCTGCACCTCTCCCTGGAGAACGATTTATCTTCACAGTAGCCCAGGCAGGCTGGCCAAACCGTGCACTGCTCTTGGGAGAGGTGCTGTGCAAGGAGCTGAGGTAGGGCGTGCCCTGTCCTCAGGCCTGGGACAAGTCAGTTCATGATGAAGCCCCTTTTTCCAGCCATGCAGACCCTGAAACCCAGGGCAGCAGTTACCTGTAAGCTAACAAAAGGGTTAGACATGCAAGGTTAAGACAGCTCGATGCGCTGCTAGATTCTTCCAGATTCTCCCAAGTTTCAGCACTAGTTCCATGCTGGGCATACTGTAACAATATCCATAATTAACAGGTGAAGTCAGATTTAGCTCCTAAGGTGGGATGTGAAGCAGTTCCCTGCAGCCCTACCTTTGTATTTGCCAGGCAGCACATACTCAAACATGAAAGGCACCGAGTCGGCGTGTCCGGAGAGCTGGAGGTTGCGCTTTTCCCCCTGGCGACTGACCGACTGTAACGTCACCATCAGGTCACCACAGGCATCTGTGTGGAAGAGACAGCAGGAGATGAGGCTGCATCCCAGCTTTGCCTCCAAACCCCACGAGTACCAACACTAAAACCAATCGGCCTCTTCCAGGAGAGAACGTTTCCAGTTACAATTCTTACTCCCATCTCTTAAAACACGTTTCCCAGGGCTGGTTTGTGTTCTTCAGGAGGTTTGAGACTGTTAATCGTATTTTAACTAATGGCAAGTAACAACCAGAGGCCAACACTAAATCCCCAGGTCCACCTCACTCTGCAGAGACTACAGGGCCCACTAAACACCTGAGAGATGGAACACAAAGTGCAGAAAGGATTTAGGCAGGAAAAAGGAAGGGGTACAAATGACAGAAGTCAAGCTCCAATCACCACCTGCTGAAATCAGCAGGTAATCAAGGAAAGTAGCAGCAGAGAGAAAGCTCAGACTAAAATACAGATAAAAAGCTTAGGAAAGAGACCAGAGATGGCAAGCTTCTGCCCACAGCTTCAGCCTCTATCCTACAGGCTTTTACAGACACTGTTGTTGCTTTTTCTTTTTAAACATCTTTTCCACCTCCAGTACTTGTGGCTGATGCACAGGATCCCTGGTGCCAGCCAGCAGCATGTCCTTCCAGAGCTCACCCATCCACAGGAGGGCAAACAGGTCAGAACTCCTTCCTGAGGGAGAAGCACTCATTTGTTCCCAGCAAGCACTAAAATCAGGTATGTAACTGCTCCAAACTTCATTAGGGCACCTTACTAGGCTGTAAGGTCGCCCGACCAAAGAGCTGCTTTATCTGTGTGCTGGAGATTAAATGTACTTATGGGCTGACAGGGATAACCACAGCAAGGGCCTTGATCTAAACAGTGCTCACTCACACACGCAGCGCTCCCGCTCCCATCTCCACTTCACCCCCCAACCTGGCTTACCTAAACAAGAGACCTTCCCTGAGACAGACGCCAGAAACTGAGAGAAGGTCACATCCATTACTGGTCTGTCTGTAACGGTAACTGGGAACGTTTTGGGTTTCAAAGCCAAGCCTGCCCTGGTCTCAGCCTCTGGGATAATCACCTGGAGAGTACATGACATCAAGACGTTATCAGTCCACATACACCCACCCTGCTGAGTTCAACCACTTCAACAGAAATTAGAAACTGGAACTCGACTGTAAATCCCAGGCAGAGCAAAACCCACCTCCCAACTCTGCTTTGTGAAATTCTGTATTAAAAATCCTCCCAAGAACTGTAATAAAACTGGGCTAAAAATCCACCAAAACGCTGAGTTTCCAAAACCTGAGGGAATTTCACTCCAGGATGCACTGCTGCCCTAGGGTAGGCAATTTCACTCTCTGCAAGGAGAGGCCTTATCACCTCCTTATCTTCCAGCCCGCAGACCTCCCACAATGCAAATCCATGGTGGCCATGCTACAGGCTCCACTGTGACCTATAATCTCTGGAACCACTCACACACCTGAGAAAGGTACACGTTTCCTGGCTCACTCACAGGGTATTGTGTTGAGATAAGAAATTATCTAAGGGACTGCCCAAGTAAGAGGAGAGAGCAGTAAGAACTTTCAACCCCAATGGCCTGCTGATTTCCTTTTCACGAGTGGAAAGGACAAAGGAGCAAGGGAATCTCCTTGAAAAAAAAAAAAGGGAAGTAACTGCCATTGTTTAAATAGTGCAAAGAGGAGAAAAGAACCAGGAAAATCTAAATTAATCTTCTCAAATTTTAGAAATTAAATCTTTAAAATCTTCAAAATGCTCCTGTCAGCCCTACAGTGAAGAAATGGAAGCTCATTCTTACCTGAACACTGTATGTACCTGACTTTGCCTTAAAACAAAAAGCTCCCTGAGGGTCAGTTTCTGTTGTAACCAGTGCTGCTTTGTCCTTGTCTTGAGGCATCATGGTCACCTTGTATTTACTAATCTGCTTGACTGTGTCAGGGAAGCGAGTCACTGAGATGCGGCCACACACGCTGAATCTGTTGAATGAGGAGCCAGCCATCAGAACGAGCATCCTGGTTTGACAAAGCTCATTAAAGTAATACTTGTTTGAAACTTCCTCAAAAAGCAAAGCCTGTTACACTGAGGTACTAGCACAGGAATTGGAATGGATTCCTCCTAAAGGGCTGTTCGTACTCAGGAGATACTCTAAGCAAACACAGAGGAGCAAGTGCAAGCTCATGTGTGGTTAATGGGACCTTTCCTTTTACGCCGAGTCGCCAAGATCTTCTGTTCCATTTTTATTTGCAAGCAACTTGCTTCCCTCTTCCCTGCCACCTGCCCAACCACTTCAAAAGCCTTTGCTTTTACTGTCCTTTTATTTTGCTAGGCAGGCAATTGAGTCAGTTTTTAAAGTTTCAAATGTTTTGTATTCAAGACCTCAAATATGACAGGTAACTCACTGGAACACAACCCCAGTGCACCTATGCTTGTGAAAACACAGGTCAGGATCACAAATTCACAGCTGTGAAGTTTTACTTTCCACCTTCAATAGCACAACAGATTTAGTGACTGAAAAACCTGCAACTGATTGTTTAATCACACAGGTTTGTTTTTTTCCAAGGAGCCAGCTCAGTCCCCAGGAGCTGGGTGCCTTGGCCTCAGCAAACTCCTAGTTTTCACTTCTCCTCAAGGGTGCCACCACCTCTGCCGGGACACAGAACCATGCCCCTCTTGGCTCCCTCAGCTCACACCGTTATCACCCACCACTGCACAGCCCTGCGCTCCCCCACTCACCCCACAACCATCACACAGGCCTGTGCCCAGCAGTCAACCAACCACAAACATGAAAAGACAATTCATGTCAGACAACATGACCTTGGGAGTGAGCAATAAAATGTAGAGGTTCGGTACGACGCTGCACCAGATGGTGGGTAACTCCACTCCTGCACAGGAGGGTATCAGAAGCACAGCATCAATGGCACAGAGCCTCTCTGCTCCTTTCC
Source organism: Gallinula chloropus (assembly GCF_964237585.1). Lineage (NCBI taxonomy): Eukaryota > Metazoa > Chordata > Aves > Gruiformes > Rallidae > Gallinula > Gallinula chloropus. Next base: position 16,317,075 of record NC_140100.1, on the reverse strand, counting down.
TGCCCACACCCCCTTCTTCAATTGCTCAACATGTCCATGTCTTAGCATCTTCACTTGCAAGGGAGAGGTTACTAAGGGGCTGCTCTATACCTTAACTAGGATTGAGCAAAATACTGGGGACAAAACGTTACCCTGCACTCATGCTGTCCTACTTTACCTTGAATTTCTTGAGCACCATGTGTCTCCTGCCAACAGCACACAAGTCTGGGCGTGACAGGGGGAAGGAGCACCCGCTCCACAGAACATCCCAACACCAGCACTTACCCTGTTGCAATGATGTTTGCCAGCTGAGGTGTGTTTGGTGCGATCTTCACCGTGATAGTGTCAAAGAAGAGATGCTCCTTCCTGGCATGAATGGTGTAGGTACCTGTTGTTATGTTCTCCAGGCGGAAGGAGCCGTCAGCCTTCGTTTTTACTGTAAAAAATAATGACCACAGCTAAAAAACAGAGCACATGTCCACTGTGTATCCTTATATACCTGAAAAGCCAGAGAGCACGCACTGCTTTAGGCTATTCTTAACTTACACTGCACAACAAGGGTGCAGTATTATGCTTTCTTACCAGACCAACCTTCATTTCTGTATTTCAAAGCAAAATTTGGTATATGGTTGAAAGACACTAAGAAATTTGCAAGAGATGTTCAACTGAACACCTAGTGCTCTCACCTAAACCACAAAGTGCAAAACAAAACAGCTCTGTGAAAAGCACTTTAATATTTCTAATAAACTGCAGCAAAAGCAGTGTACTGTCACAAAGGGTCATTTCCATCCCATACACTAGGCTTGTACTTGAGTGTAACAAAGTTTTCCCTGTAGCAACCAAGACCAAGACCACTGCACACCTTTAATCTGGTTGTTCAGTGTCACAACGGCATCAGCAACTCCTTCTCCTTCAGGACCATTCAACACCCTGCCTGTGACAGAGAAACCCATCACGTGGAAAACAGGCTGAAATGGGAAAATAGGCAACATTAATCTTTACTCAGTAAAAGCAAACACTGGCCTCCAGCCATCAACACCGACCATTCCCCCCTCACACACACCCCAATAAAGGAAATTTATTTCCAACTTTACGAAGAAAATGTACCAGGATATCACAAGGAAAGTACATATCTATCTCCAGCATACTGCTGCCCTAAGTCCAGGAACAGATGCCCAATTTATCAGTGTCAGTCCAGCTCAGAAGGCCCCTGTCTCAGACTGTAATGCCATTACACATGGCACTCTGCAAGCCACAGGCACCGACAGAGATCTGACACTGTGAACAAGAAAATCTAAGCAATGTGAAAGCTTACTGCCTGTTCACAACATGGACATGAAAGGGAACACAGCAGACAGCTTTTCACTATTTTGGTTCTTCCTAGCAAAAGGGACTGAGGTGTAGAAATACACTGTCTTCTGCCTGTAGTGCAGAGGGTGTGCACAACAAACCCCTTCAGACTTCTTACACAGCAGATTTTCCTAACACACCAGCTTTCTGCTACATCAGTTACACTTCTACAGCAACGAATGGCACAGAGATCACTGCCTCTGAACAGCTTACCTCAATCTGCAAACTGTCATGCTCCACCACGAAGTCCAATCGAGACGGCGCAACGTCAAAGGTAATTCTCTCCCCCCTGTAGAATGGTATCTGAAAGAAGACACATCACTTTGACTCCTAAGCAGCCATGAGAATTGCTTTCCTTTACCATGCTCCATGTCCTTATCAGCATCAGACACCTCTGTGAAGTGTCAAGCAGACTGCAACTGTCCCAGAAAAAAGAACCCAGAGGGATGTGCACAAGAATAAAGGCAGTGTTTCAAGATGGTTTGGTGGAAGCCAGATGGGATTATCCAAAGACAAGGAAGGAAAAGTAGCCCTCTACTCAGGATTCAGCAGAGGTACTTGGATGTGCACAAGTTTACAGTCACTAGAAGGATTAAAGGAATGAAAGGAGTCTCAATGCCACATCTAGATCACACAGAGTTAGACTGTGGGACCATCCCTCCAGGCAGAGCACAGACAACCAGCTCCCACGTTACCCAGACATCACAAAGGGAACAGGCAGAAGATGGAGAGCACGAGGTGGCTGTAGCCCACGGAAGCTCCCAGTGTGCCAGCAGCCTCTGGGTGCTGCTCTGTGGCTGGCCAACACACCCAGCTCATTCAGCACCTCACTGGCAAGCGAGTCCTTCCTCAGGTACCACACCACAGAGCTGCACCTCACTTCACCATCACGTACTTTAGGCTGGAGGTTCCTATTCCAATTATTTCATCCAATTAAGAATATTTCAACTATTTATGATTAACAGCTACAACATTATGCATGATCTAGTTTAGAGAATTAAAGTTAACGGAGAAGCAACAAAGACTTTCCAGCTACCTACCACAGTGTATTTCCCACTTGGCAGAGAAAGAAAGCTGAAAGATCCATCTTCTTTTGAAACGACATTGCACAAATAGGACAGAGACTCATCTCTGGACTGGAATCCATCCACAGGAGAAGTATTGCAGCCCACAACATCCTGTGGCAACAAATGCAATACAATCATTTTCCATGGGAGAACAGAGATAATAATGCCAGGGGGTGTAGGAGGGTTCAGAAGACTGTACGGTGAGCAAAGGATGGGAAGTGCAAGACCAATGTAGAGGCAAAGTTTGATAGCATGGCTTAAAATTCATGTATAGGTAAAAGAGGGAAAAACCATCAACTTTCTGGTAACAAGGACAGAAAGCCTGGAAATTTAACATCCCCCAGGGCTGCACAACTGCACTGCAAGCCTTAATGGTAACCGGCTTCAGTTCGTGGACAAGGTTAGTTACAGCACAGAGCTGTGCTCCACACCACAGATCATGGCACATATCCACACATTTCACACTTATTTCCTAACACTTTTAAGGTGGCAATAGCAGCTGTTGAGCTTTGTCCTCACATCAAGAGAGCAGAGCAATCAGGACTTCATGCTGAAGGCACAGTACAGCTATTGTACAGTGAGTTTCAGGATCTGTCTGGCAACACCTTGTGTCTTGTGCCAGGAGCTGGTCTTTCACCATGGAGAAGTGTTCACCTTCATGAGGGAACACATGAACTAACCAACACTTAACACACACAAGGTGCCACTGGAAAAATACTGTCTTAAACTGGAGCCCTTTGCCCTGCTGACCAGAGGGAGAACATGGATCAATACTGTGCTGTGAACCATATCACGTTTAGCACCTGTTGCATGGTTCAGTTCAGGTCTTAGTTTCCTATGGCCCTGAAGAGTCTGACTGCTGGGGAACCTGGGTGTTTAAAAGCAATACTGAGGAGTTCATAAGAGTTGAGATTAGAAGAATTATCTAATTTCTTGTGTCCAGAAAATATACAGACTTTAAGCTCCAGTTTTGCCAATGTTTAAACAGATGGCTATTGTGTTACACATCCGAGTAATTCCATAGAGGAATGTCACATGGACACTTGGGCTGTGTGTGAATGGTGGATTACAAGGGCCTTGCTGGGGGAAAGAAAAGAGAAACCTTAAAAAAATATAAACCCAAACAAAAAAATAAAGCTCATGGGATTGTACAATTTATGTTTTCTATAAGCCAAGCTCAAAGAAGGACAGAGATATCCAAGTAAGAAGACAATAGTAATCCAGAAGCTATTTAGCTGCTTACTTAAATCCCCACTCGTGTGAAAAGGCACCCTTACCTCTTTAGTGACTGAAGAAGAGAAAAGGAGAAACATGACCCCTTTCATTGGCTCTCCATCACTCCTCACTGACCCCGAAACGTTGTAGCCGGCAACAATCAGAGGGCTGGCAGCATAGGCGTTGGAACTCGTCACCCGCACCACTGTGTTTGACTGAAACACAGAAAACACATAGGGTTTTCATCAAAGGTAGGCATTAGATCTCACTTGCAGCACCTAAATAACAATCAGAAGCTGTATGTTCAACAGAGGCCAGAGCAGCAGTGCTCAAAGAAGGACCACAGGCTGTTCAAAACACAAACCAGTGTCTTCCTGGGTTACTGATTGAGGAGTTATGAGGATCTCAGAGCTCCTCAGAGTGCAAGTCGCTTGAGAGGGAAGGATCAGAGCATCTGCTATAAAATTCAAGCTCCTATAAAACATACAGGACTAGAAGACTGAAAGCAAGAGCTCGTTTGCCAGTTGTTCCCCTCAGCTGGCTCCGCAGCCTCCACACTGGGGCTGCACCAGGCAGCTTCTCGACTGCCTAAGTGAGAGGTGAGAGAACTCCATGAACCCTGTCTCCTCACCAAAAGCCTTCCAAACACTAGTCAATCAGGACTAGTTCTACCAGATCCACCCCCACTAAACAGGTAACCCAGAACTTTTGTAGGCTCTGACCTCTTTCAACATCCAGGTGGGATGAGACGCAAAGATTTCATATTCACCAGGAAGCACTTTAAAGAAAGCAAACCTGTAAGGCAAGAAAGGGGTCAGGTCTCTTCAGAGGCAGCCACAAGCATTTGTTCATAGAGAAATAATTCAGCCTCTCTGCAGAGGCTCTGTAGTTCAGTGACTCTGTATTTCAGAGGCTCTGTATTTCAGCTGACATGACAGAAGTTAAATAATCTGGTGGAAATGAGCAGACCCATTCCATATGCATCACCCACACTCACTTTCCTCCAGGCTGTGTAACAGTTGTTTGTATGTTTGTGTCACTGCCAGCATTCCTCAGTACAACCTGGACTCCAGCAGGACCTAATGCCTGACCTTTGCTGAGAACCTGTCAAAGTGAAGAGAAACCAGAAAATAAATGGGTAAAAACAACTTGCAGAGCAGAGGTAGAATGTTTCCAGGAAGGCAGAATTAGCATAAAATGGAATAAATAGAGACAAAGGAGCCTCACCTTTCCGTTGACAGAGAACCCTGTGAACACAAAGTTGATATCTCCTCCCTTTGTGCAAATGTCATTAATGCCATCCACATGGATGTCCACGCTGGTTGGCTCTGGGGGAAGAACCATGGCAGGCAGTGAAAGAGCAATCATGGAGCAATTCTACTCACAGAAGTGCATTTTCTCAAGCACATGAGTGTTTTTCTAGAAGTCCTGCCTCAGCAAAATTAAAACACCCACAGATCCCATGTTGAAAACCCCCTCCCTGCCCTCAGCCAGCAACCCCACAGTCCTCCCAATCAGTTCACAGCTGCTTTGTCAGCGTCCACCTTACAGCTTTGTAGCTTACAGCAAGTGCATTTTAGTTGTTAAAGCCATACACAAAGCAAATCTCTTTTGATAAGTGCTTGATTCTCCCTGCTAACTGTGACTTGGAGACAGACAGGTCCCACGCTGCAGATACACTGTCCTATTATAAAGATACAAATAAGCACTTACCAAAACTCCACCCTAGGGGAGGCTCAATTTTAAGAATGAAATCCCCCTAAAAATAAGAACAAAAGAAACAAAAAGCATTGTCTTCACTGATCTAAATTCATGTCAGCTGAAGGATGGAGGGGAGGGGGAATCAGAACACAAGCATCATGGTGCAAGCAGGAACACAAGGCTCAAGTGCCCCATTCTCCTTTCCTCCTATCTAGCTCTGTCCAAAGCAGCAGCAGTACCTGCACAGACCGGCTGGGATGCTGGGCTCACATCCAGCCAGCTAAGAGCAAGAACTAAGTATTGCCACATTTGTATCACTTCCAGACCAAGCCTGGCTCATGCTCAAGCAGCTCAGTGTTAGAAAGTGCTCATACCTCTCTGCCTGCCCCAACAGATGTGCTCCAGATCAGCCCTGGGCATCTCCACTAGCAGGTCCTGCTCAACCATTCTGCCCAGCATGGGATAACACAACTCCAATCCTATTAAAAGCTCTGCACTGAAAGGGTATTAATCTACCCAGGGATAAAGCTTTTCACTCTTTACATCAGTAGACACTCTGCATGTTCTGCCACATGTGTGCTGGAGTTCATTCATGGACGGGCTCAAGGGAATAAATGACCAAGATCAGAAGGCACCTTACATTCTCTGATTTATTCTGATCTCTAAGTTAACTATCTCCTTAAAAGAGCAAAACACTTGGACCAGCTGAGGGCAGCTCACATTTAATGGGAAGGCAAACATCTGCCCAGACATCAAACTCCTGATACCTCCTGAGCTCCCTGTACCACCCGTTTCTTAAGACATTTTTAATACCGACAATTAGCCAAGTTATTTCAGTTCAGGGCTATCAAAACACATCCCTGCACAGGTATTTTCTCTGATCCTGCAGGCAGGTAGGTGAGATCCAGCCTGTCCCTGCGGGACGAGCCCGGTTTGGGGAGGCCCCAGCAGCCGCTGGCACACAGGTGGCTGGCGGGACTCGGTGCTTGGCCACTCACACGGCTCCGCTGAAGCCACCCGGCTTTCCTCATGGCAGCGCCTCGCACCGGGAAATACAGCAGGAGCGTTACAAAACCCCACAAAACCAGCTGAAGTGTTGGGCCCGAGCACAATTCAGTCAGGTCCGAGCACCGCGCTTGGGCTTCAACCCGCGGCCGCCCCCAGCGCGCAGCCCGCTCACCTTATCGTAGAGGGGGATCATGAAGTAGCCGTTGTTGGGCGCACAGTCCGTCTGGTACTTGAGAGTGCCGTGCTTCGTGTACAGCTTGATCTGAAAGACAGGCGGGACAGCACCGTACGGCGGGGCCCGGCCGGCACCGGGCCGCCTCCGCCCCGTCACCTCACACGGCAGCACCCGGCGTCTGCCGCCCTCCCGCCCGGCGCCGGGCCCGGGGAAGCGCCCCGAGCCGCCCGAATGCCGCCGCCCCACGGCCCGCTCAAACCGCGGCCCGGGCCGAAGCGGCGCCGGACCTGGCCCGCCGGGTCAGGCCGGGCCCAGGGTGGGGGGCGAGGGCCGCCGGGCACCCACCTCGATCAGGGAGTAGTTGATCTCCACGTCGGACTTCACGAAGCCGCCGCAGCCCACGACGATGTCCTCGGAGCCCCGCGCCAGGGCGCAGCACAGCGCGCAGAGCAGCGCGGCCGCCCCGGCCCGCATCCCGCCGCCCGCTCCCGGGCCCGCACCGCCCGCCGCGCCGCCGGAAGGGCCACGCCGGGCTGGGCCGGGCCGGGCCGAGCCGAGCCGGGCGGGGCCGCTGCCGCCCCCTGCCGGCTCGGCGGGCCCGCTCGCCGCCCGGTCCCGCTGCCGAGGGGGCGCCGCCACCACCCCGGCAGCTCCCGCGCGGACTTTGCCCGCCGCCCGCAGCCGGGACGCCCCGGGGCTCCCGCCGGCCCCCGCCCGCCCGGACAGAACGGGCCGGGAGGCGACGCCCGTCCCGCCGGCGCTGAGGCGCGCCCCGGGGCCGCCGAGCCCCGCCGAGCCCCGCTGCCGGACCCCCGGCCATGGCGGCGGTCGGTGCGCTGTGCGGCTCTCGGGACGGCTCCGCCGCGCTCTGGGTGAGTGAGGGAGGGAGCGAGCGCCGCGGCTCTGTCGCTGCCCGGCCGCCCGCAGGGAGCCCGCCCGCCGTCCCCGGCCGAGGGGACTCGGGGTCCTCCCGTCCCCGCACCCACCGGCGCTGCTGCGGGGCTGGGGCCGGCTGGCTGCCGGCGCCCCGGCCTGGGGAAGGGCTTGCGGGGCGCGGCCGGGCCTGAGCCCCTTGGTGCGGTGCTGCCGTGGTGCCGTTAGAGAGGGGACACGCCGGGGGCCGGTCAGGAACCAGGCGCGGAGCACAGAAGCGGCTGAGGAGGTGCAGCCTGTGCTCCAGGACACCCTTTTACCACTCCCCATCCACCAGCCGCTCCCCGCTGACCGTTCGGTGCTTCCCAAACGCTGACAGGCTTCTCCATTCCCACATCATTTGTCCTAATTCCCCATTCAGTAACAGATCTCCCCGGTTTTCTCTCTCAGGTTGTGATAGCTGATGTCCTGCCCTCGGCAGCTTTTGCTTCTCCAGTCTTTTCTCTCTCTCTCTCTACTTCCATTCCCTCCCGAATGCCACTGCTGGGTCCCCCTCCCTCAGCCCCCTCAGCCCCACAAGTGATGCCATCCTGTTCTCCAGCAGCCCCTCTGGCGCCCAACAGTTTAGCATTTGAAACCTGAAGTCCCGTTCCTCTGCTGTGACAGGGCTCAGCTGCAGCCTCACTGGCCCGTGCCAGCTGGGACAGCCTTGGTGCTGCCACTTCACAGCACCACACAGAACCGGAGGGGTTGGGAGGCACCTCAAGAGATCATTGGGTCCAACTTCACTTCTGATTCTGTGGCAGGACTGGAACCAGACGTGGTACACCAACACCCCGAGGTTTACCTGGTGCTTCGAGAGCACAGTCCTTGCCTGGACCCCTTGTGCCTACCTTTGGATCTGTTCTCCTTTCTACTACTTCTACCTTCGACACAGAAACACAGGCTACATCAGGATGTCCCACATCTTCAAAACCAAAATGGTAAGGGTTGGAGGGTGGGTTTTGCCCCAAACATCATCACAACTGCGATGCAGAAATTAATCTTTCTGAATCATTAACTCTTTTCTGATGGCCCATCCGTGTGTTTGCTTTGATGTTCAGTGACTTGGGTAAAGTCAGGTTGGTAGAAATCAGGTTTGAGGAGGACCTGCCATAAGATCTTCCCCCCTGAATGCCCATCAGGCTCCTCACTACCTCCCATCACAGTCTATCCCAAACCTGCTCTCCCACCTCCCTGCCCAGGCTGCCTGGAGCATGCAGGTTGTCCAACCACCATTTCAATCCATTCTAACCCGTGTCTGCTGTCTCTGCCCCAGGTCCTTGGATTCCTCCTGGTACTGCTGTGTTTTTCTAACCTCTTCTTCATGCTGTGGGAAACAACCCGAGGAATCCCACGGGCTCCAGCGCTGTTCATGAGCCCGGCCGTGGTGGGAATCACAATGGTAATTACTCCTTCGTTGAGCCTGCTTGTCACCCAGCTCAGCCCTCCTGGGGTGGATCTGGTATTTCCCTTCTCACAAAGAGCTGCTGGGAGCTGGAGACATGCTCTGTGCAGTGGCTGCTGTGCAGTGTAGCGGGGGTCTGGAGCTGGGGTCTGGAGCAGGGGTGTGGAGCTAGAGCAGGGGTCTGGAGCTGGAGCTGGGGTGTGGAGCTGGAGCAGGGATCTGGAGCTGGAGCAGGGGTCTGGAGCTGGAGGTCTGGAGGTGGAGCTGGGGACTGGAGCTGGAGCAGGGGTCTGGATCTGGAGCAGGGATCTGGAGCTGGAGCTGGGGTCTGGAGCTGGAGCAGAGGTTTGGAGCTGGGGTCTGGAGCTGGGGTCTGGAGCTGGAGCAGGGGTCTGGAGCTGGAGGTCTGGAGGTGGAGCTGGGGTCTGGAGCTGGAGTAGAGGTCTGGAGCAGACCTCCGGAGCTGGAGCAGACCTCCAGGGCTGTGGTGCAGACCCCACCACCCCTTGCAAGAGCCGCTGCAGCAGTAGTGTTTAGAGGTCTCACAACAGGATGCAACCCAATTTCTTGCAACCACAATGTGCAATTTAGTTTGGGTTAGGATGAAATGGGGGTTCTGTTCAACCTAAATGCCTGTCCTCTCCTTCTGTCTTTGCGTCCTCATAGCCCAGATGCTCCTAGGCAGTTGGCCTAAAGTGGGGTTTTATTACTCACCCTTTCTGGAGAGAGCTTCTTGAGTGCAAAAGTGCAGATAATGCCTTTCAGTTTCAGCCTGTTAAGAGCAACTCTGCAGTTCTGAACATCTTGGAAAGCCTGGGCAAGCAGCTAGCTGATTTTTCTCTGTTGTACCTGTTAATTTGATGATAATTTGATTTGGTGTCCTGTTACCAGCTATTTATTTGGATGAATTTGTACTTCCTGGCAGATCCTTGCCACGTTCCTGGCACATGTGGAAAGAAAGATGGGCATCCAGTCTTCAGGAGTCCTGTTGATTTACTGGCTGCTCTCATTCTTGGCTGCAGTTGTGATGTTTAGTTCCAAAGTCCGACATGCCCTGGAGAGAGTAAGTGGAATCACGTACCTTTAACATGCAGGGGCACAAAGTCTCTACACAGCAGGGCTCTTTTTGCCTCAGCCACTGGGACTCAGACTTCCTCCTTGGTTTTTCTCTTCCTCACTCACAAAATTAACTGGGGAGCCCTCTGGGGAGCCCCCCCGACACACCATTTGTAATAAAACCTGGCAGGTGCTTTATCATGCCAACAGCTCGTCCCACCAGCTGAGCAGGGAGCTTTACCCTTCAGAGCACCCAGAGTTCCCTGATAGTGATGTGAGGGGGACATCTGCCTTGACCAGACTGCTCTGAAGCCTCAGGCTAAAACCACCACTATAAATAATAAGAGCAGCCATTACCCAGCATCTTCTGACATCCCACAGTTCTCCAGTTAAGTAGCTGGGTTTAAGTAATGCACCTCCTGCTTCGAACCACAGCACAGAGCTCCTGGCTGGTGGAACAGGAGAAGATCCCAAGGTCCTTACCTTGTCTCAAGAGTGTTCTGTTTCTTAGGGCTTCCTGCAAGACCATTTCCACCACGTCACAACTTACCTTTACACTAGCCTGGTGTTAGGGGAGCTTGTGTTATTCTGCATAGTGGATCAGCCTCCCCTCTTCTCTAAAGCTGCCAGCAACCCTGTAAGTAGAAGGAAGCTTGTCATAACCCATCACTCCATTGCTCAAATGGGAATTTAAACTTTGGGGTGTACACAGGAACACCAGTACCTGGGAGATGTAAGATGCAGCATTCTGCACAAAGGGGGGTGGTTTTAGAAGGTGCCCAGCTGAATGTGGGGGAACAACACTCTGTCTCTCTGTGTGTGACCTCTTCTAGCCTTACTTGTGTTTATTTTCATCAAAACCAGCAGATAAGGCTCATCCTGTGCCATCCTGTGCAGCAGCACTCTGGTTGAGGCATGAGTCTGGCAGAGCTCTATGCTTCAGAACATGAATGTCTTTAGATATGAGGAGTGACATTCTTTGTTCCTCTCCCTGAGACATTATTCAAAGTCTAATTCTCCCAAGTCTCCCAATGCTGCTGAGGGTCAGTGAATGGGGGGATGTAACCTTCTGCTTGCCTTCCCTGGGGAAGCACAGAAGGAGATATATCCATTGGAGACGTGCCCTTTCCTATATATAAATATCACCCATGTTTTTCCTTCCATCAGAATCAGTGTCCAGAAGCCAACAGCTCCTTTCTTTCCAAAATCACTTACTGGTGGCTGTTCAGGTAAGAAAACACAGAAGAAGGTGGTTTTGCTGAAACATCAGAAGAAACCAGCAGCAAAAGAGAGCTGTAGGTGACAGCCAGTGGGAAACATCTCAGCCCTGAGTTTGCTTATGCAGTGAGGATTTAAATTCTCTGGGGACTTGGGGTATTCTCACAAGGTCACATTATAAGAATCTAACTGACTTTGAGGAAAGTGCTGCTCTGATTGGGCCCTGGCTGTGTTTCACTGTGCACAGAGTAAGTTCAGCTGCACTTTGTCCCCCGTTGCCCAAGACACAGCTCTCAGTAGGGACCAGAAAGGAGGGTTTGCTTGCAAATCCTCATGCTGCTGAGAGAGGACAGCCTAGGGATTTGAAGGAAGCCTGCTCCTGAACACTCCTGGTTGTTCTGGGGAGGGGTGGTGCTGAGGAGTGTTCAGTGTAGTCCCTGTGTGCTCGCTGGGGTGCACTAACACAGCACCTACCTGTTCTGAGAATGTTGTGAGCCCAGCAGATCCTTCTGTGCAGTCTGTGTGTTCTCCAGGCTCCTCTGGAAAGGCTGTCAGCAGCCCCTGGGGCTGGGTGACTTGTGGCCAGTGAGGAAAGAGGATTCCTCTGAAGAACTTGTCGCTCGGGCTGAAAGAGAGTGGAAGAAGCATCACAGCAGCACCCCTCAGTGAGTACAGGATGGGGAGAGGGCGTTGGGAGCTCAGCCCAGATGAGCACCAGTGCTGCTGTGTCATCACAGGACAAGCCTTGATCCCCCTGTGCCCCAGAGAGTGCCAGGCACGTGTCAGCACACAAGCTCAGATAGCTGCTCCCTGTCTGGGCCAGGGAAGGGTTGAAAGATCCCATCCCACTGGCTTACTTGCCCATTAAACAAAGAAGGAGAAAAGGATAGCCTCTATAAAATGGTCCCAGTGACACTGTGATAAGAACTGGGGTGTTTGGACTCCCCAGTGGATGAGTGCTCAGTGAGCAAGTTACTCTGTCTGACTTCAAGTGCTGCAATCTGCTGATGGGCACTGCAGCAGGCTTGGCACAAGACATGGTGGGAGACAATGAGTTTTTGAAAGCCTGAGACTGTCAGTCCTTCTCCAGCTGTGGCTAGCTTTCTCCCTCTCTGTCTGTCTTCAGAACTAGGGGCTCTGCTACATTTAAGAAGGGTCAGAAGAGCGACAGTGGCATAGCAGAAGCTGAAGAGACAGAAGTTCTACTGCCCTCAGAGCACAGTCAGAGCAGGCCCTTACTGAAAGTGTTATGGAGCATGTTTGGGACCTATTTCCTCCTCTGCACTGTCTGCTTAGTCACCTGTGATGTCTTCTTGTTCTCCATCCCAAAGCTCCTGAGGTATGTGTGTGTGCAATGTACTTCTGTCACCTGTACAAGGCTGCTGTGGGCAGGAGCTGAGAGATGTGTGGGCCAGCACCTGGGGGGACACAGACACCCCTGGAAGATGAGAAGAGCTGGATTATCATTGGTGCTGAGCCCACAGTCGACTCAGTGGGGAAAGACCCCAGAACTACTGTCTAAAGCAGTGTGTGCTTTCTCCACTGCTGTATCCCAGCAGGAGAAGGGACGGGCTGTACTAAGCCTTCAGGCAGCTCTACTAGAGCAGGAGTGGGTTATTTGATGGTTCTCCATGTCACATCATGGGCACAGCCCCTGGCTGTAGTCTGGAGGCTCCATGTTCCCTGTGTAGGAGCATAGCTGTGCAGCCTGCACATCTGAGGCAGCTGCTTTCCTCAGCTGACACAGTGCTCTGGGCTGGGGGTGGCACAACACAAACGTGTTGCAGTGTATTTGCAGGGGCTAAAATCACTTCTTAGTCACTGAGATGGAGAGGTGTTCTGGAAATGCCAGTGACTTCTTTAGATTGTGGCTCCTAATCTGCATATTTCTGACAAATCCATGGATTCAGGAGCCATCCTTCCCTCCCCTGAGGGGAGGCTGAGATCACAGACAGCTCCAAGCCCAGGAAGCATCAAAAATCAGAATACTAGAAGACACAGGCAGTTTTCCCAAGTCTCCTGCTGCTTTATCACTGAACAGAGGGCATACAGAACAGTCCCTGGCACTTGTGCTGCTGTCAGGCTCTGGTATTTCTCCAGTTCAACATGGATTCAGCAACGTTTTGCTCCCATCTTGCAGCCTTTTCCTGGAGTTCATTGAAGACCCAGAAGCACCTAACTGGCATGGTTATTTCTATGCCTTCACTCTGTTCCTTTTGGCTTGTCTCCAGACTCTCTTTGAGCAGCGGTATATGTACATGTGTCTTGTTCTGGGGCTGAGGCTGAGAACTGCTGTGACAGGGCTGGTGTACAGGAAGGTGAGTCTGGTGCTCCCCTCTCAGCCCCACGTTTCTCTAGCCCTGCCTTAGTGGTTATGATATTGTGGGTACATTGTTCTTAATATCAGGAGATGTTGCTAGAAACTACTTCTAGGGAGTCACTCTGTGCTTATGCATCTCTGAACAGCATGTGGGAGGCTCTGTGTGATTTATTTTTGGGATCTTAGCCCTGAAGGAAAAGCCAGGAAAAGGAGAGAGGAAAGAGCAACATAAACTTCCTTATGCTGTAGAGATTATGGTTGGGGAAAGGAGTAAATTACTCTTCTTCAAGGGAAGTCACACACCCCAAGGCAACAGTACATTTTTGGTACCTAGGATTTGAAGTTTTAATCCCCCCCTTTTTTTTCCTCCCTTTCTTTATAAAGAAAAGAAAGTTTGATTTTTGGAGCAAAGCTGCTGGTGATGATGCCTTTCCTTTCTTCCCTACCCTGTCTAGATCCTGCTTATGTCAAATGCATCAAGGAAAGCAGCAACAGTAGGTGAAATTGTTAATCTGCTCTCTGTTGATGTCCAGAAGTTAATGGATCTGATCATCTATTTTAATGGGACCTGGCTTGCTCCTATTCGGATTATCATCTGCTTTGTCTTCCTGTGGCAGGTAAAATATGATGACAGTACTTACCAGTCCCTTTCTGTTCCAGGAGTAGCCAAGGTTTACGCTGTTGGAAAAGCCTCATCCCCTTTGCACTGGTGCTGACAGCCTGGATGTGGCTGCATGTGGTGGGAGCACAATTCCCACTCTGCTAGTGTTCAGAGACCTTTAGTGCAGAGAGTGCTTTTCTCCCTGTGTACTCCAGCACTCACCTCTCCAGGGAATGTAAAGCTGGCTGTAGAGAGGTGTAACCAAACCATCTGTTGTGGTGGCCATGGTGAGCCCTGGTGTCCCAGCGCTGCAGGACGTGGCCCAGGGTAATGCCACCGTTTCAGCTCAGCAGCTGATGGAAGTTCAGACAAGCTGGGCTGTTTATGCTGCAAGAACAGTTTGTTGAGGGGTTGGGTTTGGTTTCTGAACCAAGCCTGGGTTTGTTTTGGGTCACTTCGTGGTGGCAGCCACGAGATGTCCTCCTTGACTCGTCTGAGAACACAAACACTTGACGTGCCGGCGCTTCTGGACGCCCTTCAGCACTGCCTCTCTTCCTAAAAGGGAAGCAACTGCCTTCAGCCCAGAGACATGGTGGGAGTTACCCAGGCGGTTCCCAGGGAAAGCAAAGGCACCACTAGAGGAAAGCCTTGGCCAGGGCAGATGTTAGGCTGAGCTCAAGTGAGAAGGAAGATGAGCAAGGGGAGCACCAAACCGTCATTTCTAGCAACCACCAGAAGTTCTGCCTCTTTGTTTTCTCCCCTGGCAGCTTCTTGGGCCCTCTGCCTTGACTTCCATCGCTGTGTTCCTTCTTCTCTTGCCCCTGAACTTCCTGATCACCAAGAAGAGGACTCAGGTTCAGGTACATCCTGCTGCATAAATCCAGAGTGGTTTAGCTTTGATGTAAAAGCAGTGTCCTAGCATCAGTCAAGGCAGTAAAGCTGCCCTGCTCTTCTGGGAGAGGAGCATGTGGGAACCCAGGGCTACTGATGGTTACAAAAGGTATCATGTTGGAGGGGGAAAAAGACCTAAGAAAAGTTGTACTGCAGTATATCACTGGCATTGAACATCAAGTGATGGGCTATTCAGGCTGGTCATGACTGCAGGAACATCAGTTATTGCAAGCTCAGGCTTCAACCTCGTTTGCCCACCTTTTTTGTGGGGGGGGGTTTATGTATTGCCAATAAAAACAGAGCTCTGGAGATGACAATATTTGCCAGCCTGGAAGATTCATAGGCAAAACAGTGCAGCCAGCTCAGCTGCAAGGGAGTTTATTCAGCATTCACAGGCTGGAATGTGAATGTCTTTTCAGAATAATTGCACTGTTAAACATTCAACCTACTCCAACTCAAACCTTTGCTACAGGAGGCCCAGATGAAGCATAAAGATGAGCGGGCTAAACTCACCAACGCGCTTCTCAGTGACATCAAAGTAATCAAACTGCATGGCTGGGAGAAAACCTTCATGGAGAAAGTGCTTGGTATCCGGAAGCAGGAACTTGAGGCCCTAAAAAGGTCTCAGATTCTCTTCTCAGCATCTCTAGCTTCTTTCCATTCATCAACATTCCTGGTGAGTGGTTCTCCTTCCCCGTGCTGTAACCTCCATTGCCTGTGCTGTATGTGCAGGATGGGTATCACACATATGAGTGGTGGCCTGGATTTCATTGAATGGGCTCCAGAGTCTTTAGGAAATAGCTTTTCACCCTTGAACCAGTCTCTTCCCTGCCTGAAGCAAAAGGTTTGCTTTCCCTTTGCTGGCTCTCAGATTGCACTTGCCATGTTTGCTGCCTACACGCTGGTGGATGACACACACGTCCTGGATGCTCAGAAGGCCTTTGTATCTTTGGCTCTCATCAACATCCTCAACACTGCACACTCCTTCCTGCCCTTCTCCATAAACGCTGCTGTCCAGGTGAACCACAGGCTGTGTTCCCTTTCCTTGGGCCATAAGTGGGTTTTTATTACCACCACTGACAGGTAAAGGGGATTTCTCAGGGCTCTGGGCACCAGGGCTATCTCATTGCTGCTGTGGAACAGTGAAGCACAAGGACTCTCAGCTGAAGGTAGTGTGGCCTTTCAGGAAGGCTCCATATATCAACAGGTCACCGAGAGCAACTCTGACAGCTTTTGGGGCCTATCACAAGGACCATTATGTCTTGGAGGTGCTTCCAGTTCTGTTTCTAGCACAGAAAACAGAACAGATGGAGCAGAATCTCCACAGGAGATGAGTGGAAACCCTGCTTGCCTGGGGCAGAGAGAAAAGCAAGTCATTGTCCAGAAAGAAATCCCAAAATTCCACTTCCCTCTCACACCTTAAGGTGACTGTCACAACCCCTCACAGAGAGAAGCAATCACTAAGAGGACTGCAGGGTGAATTGAAGTGCAAGGGCCTACACATGGGGTCAGGGCAACCCCCAGCACAACTATGGGCAGGGCAGAGAATGGACTGAGAGCCCCTTCAGTCCCTTGCAGGGCTCCAGGAGAGCTGGAGAGGGGCTGGTGCCCAGGGTAGGGAGGCCCAGGCCCAGGGGAACGGCCTTCAGCTGCAGTCTGGGGCTGCCCTGGGATCCCTGGCAGGGCTCAAGGCTGGGTTGGATGGGGCTTGGGGCCAATAGAAGGGGGTGTCCCTTCTATTCTAAAACTCTTTTGTGTGCTGCTCCATTCCAGGCCAAAGTTTCCTTGGGGCGCTTAGCAGTGTTTCTGAGTCTGGAAGAACTGAATCCTGGGATCTCAAGCAGGAACACCTCTGACAGCGGTAACTCTGTTAGCATTGTTGTCTTGTAAGAGGAGTTGTAGCTTCCATTGTTGAGCTTCTACTCTGAGGGTGCCTACCATCCTCAGAAAGGGAAGAACATTTTCCCCTTGCTGCCACTTTCTCTCTCCAGCCTATTTATTTCTAATAATGAAATCTAATCTGGTAATTAACCCCTTCTTTTCATATTAAGGCTCATTTGGTGTAATATAAAAACACATTGACATAGAAAGTCCCAGAAGCAGGGGTGTGTCTGTGCCTACCTTGGAATTTACACGGGCTCCATTCCTCTCCTCAGCACAGGCAAGCATCACTGTAAGGAACGGCACCTTCTGCTGGAGCAAAGAGGCTGTTTGTCTTCAAAGGTAAAAGCAGGACACTAACCCTTCCTCACCTCAGTTCTGCACATAGGGTGGGTGCTGAAGGAACACATCCTCCAGGGGGTGGGATATCTAGAGGCTTCTGACTTTGCTTCGTATTTAACTCTGAATTCTGAAAATTATCAAGTCAGACAGAATGTAACCTTGCTTTTTAGGCCTGTGAGCACAGAAGTGGGAAGGGGCTGGGATCTGAATGCTGCCTTAATACATGGAGGCTACTTTACACAATTATCTTGTTCAAATATTAAATTACAGTCATTTATATCAAAGAAGTAGACTTGATGGCATGCAGATACTAGATAGGATGTTACATCCCCAGTTCAAAAGGCACAGCAGCGTTGGAAAGCTCCAGTGTTCAGGAATGCTTTCTATCCAGTGCTTTGGGCTAGCCTGCTTCCAGAGCAGGGACCTGGCTCTTGGACCTGGCTCTGAAACTCCAGTGGGGATGTAGACAACAACTTCCTGGTTGGAGGCATCCCTGAAGGGATGATTCCTGTTCTGCTGCATGAAGTCAGCATGACTGAGGCCTCAGGTGTGAAGTTAGGGGGTTAGTTGGAGTGATGTTATTGCTACAAGACAATAGCAAGGGGTTTGGCCGTTCTCCTTGCAGAAAGCATGTCTAAAAGGTGCTGAGAGGCTGCTCTTTTTTCTACAGGATAGATCTTACCGTGCCCCAAGGCTCCTTGCTGGCTGTAGTTGGCCAGGTGGGTGCTGGGAAGTCCTCCTTGCTGGCAGCGTTCCTCCGCGAGCTGCAGCAGACCCACGGCTCCCTGACAGTGATGGTAATTTCTCCCCTGAGAGTTTTCTTCTAATTAGGCTGATTTCAGGAAGAGGAAGGTATTAACCAAGGCATGGGTACTTGATGAAAACCCTTTTAATGCTGAATTTTAACAAAGGCTGGAGGTAGCAGCCTGTATTTAATTACCTGAAGGTGCTTAAGGCCTCTCTCATGAGCCTGGCCCTTGGGAATGGGAGCTGGAACAGGACTTCAGAGATCCAGTTACACTTCTCACCTGGCAGTGAGCTGAAGTGGTGTTCTGGTAGATCATGACACGTACTCAATCTCCTCCTCTATAAGATAACAAGAGGGCAGACTCATTTTGCAGAGCCCTCTGAGACCTGTCATGGTGATGATCGTTCCAGATTCCTGTGAAGCCAATTGGGAGACTTCTCTGCAAGTTGAGCTCATGTAAAAGATCCTCCACTTGTGTTTTTCCAGGGCACTGCAGCTTATGTCCCCCAGGAAGCCTGGATACAGAATGCTTCAGTGGAAGACAATATTCTCTTTGGGAAAGAGATGGATGAAGCGTGGTTCAGCAGAGTGATAGATGCTTGTGCACTGCAGCCTGATTTGGAGAGCTTCCCCTCAGGGCAGAAGAGTGAAATAGGAGAGAAGGTACAGACTGCTTTTGGCCACCTTTTCCATGCAGCTAAAACTCTGGGTGTCCTGCTTAAAATTTACAGTACAGAACTTGCAGAAGGCTTGGTAATTGGGGCTTGGTAATTCCTGAAAAGCTGGGCTGTGATTTAACCAGCTCTGAAGCCCACCTCTGGACAGGTAACCAGGGGTACAAGGTGCTTAGGAGAAAATCAACAGATCCAGGTCATTCTTGGTGCCTCTTTTGCAGGAGAGTGGAGCTGCTCAAGAGAATCTGCATTTCAGGAGCCCTGTTTGGGGGTGGGGGGAGAGGAGAGAGGTGTGCTGGTTTAAAAATACCTTTTTACAGGGAATAAATCTATCTGGAGGGCAGAAGCAAAGGGTGAACCTGGCTCGTGCTGTGTACCAGAAGGCCTCCATTTACCTACTAGATGACCCCCTCTCTGCTGTTGATGCCCATGTTGGACAGCACATTTTTGAACACGTTCTTGGACCCAAGGGCTTACTGAAGGACAAGGTAGGCTCCAAATCCTGCCCTGTAAAAGGCTGCAAAATGCATCTAATTATCACAGCCCCTGACACGTTTCCAGGAGGGTGGGTTATTCCCTTACCACATCAGGGGTTTGCTGGTAGCAGATGTTCTGCTGTGAACAGCAGAACAACCTCTGGGCAACCTCTGCAGCCCACACAGCGCAGGGCAGTCCTGCAGTGAGCCCTACCTAGGGGGAAGAAGGCTGAAAAGTCAGGTTCTCCTGCTAGACTGCCTTTACTCTCAAACAAACCACATTCCTAGTTCCAGCCTTCCTTCTGCAGCGTGTTTGTAGTGCTTTGGTTCCCAGCCTCACTCCTCTGTGCCCTGTGTGGCACAAAGCAGGTCGGTTCACCCCTCACTCCTCCTCCACTCCGAGTTCCCCCTGTTCAAAACAGCCAGGAAGCTGTGCTGCAGGGACAGACCATCAGGGAGGTGTCGGGAGTGATGGGGATAAATAACAAATAGATCTCCATGTCAGTAAATGTCACAGCTCCCACAGGAGCTGCTCTGTCTCTGGAAGGCACGTCTGCAGCCGCCCGCGCGAGCGGGGAAGCCAGACTGACTGTGAGTGCCCCCTCTCTGAGTGCCCCTCTCCTCATGCAGACCCGGGTGCTGGCCACACACACGATCCACGTTCTGCCACAAGTGGACAAGGTCGTTTTTCTGGTGGATGGAGCGATCTCAGAAATGGGTTCCTACCAAGAGCTGCTCCAGAGGAACGGGGCCTTTGCAGAGTTCCTTCGTTCACAGGTGCCCGCAGCAGAGAGGGCAGGCGCTGGTTTGTCAGGTACCCACCTGAGCTGGGAGTGGTCTTTCTAGGTCTATCAGTTAATTAACATTCTAGTTACCATTAAAGAACTGGGGGAGGGAGGGTCTGCTGCTGTTCCAGTTGGGAAGAGAGACTAAAGCTGGAAAAGCCACGCTTGTTCTGTGATGGACATTGAAAGCCAAGACCTGGTCACAGTAAGCTGCCCCTTGGTGTGGGGCAAAATACACCAGTGGAAGTAGCTGATGTGTCACCTCAGATTGGTTCTTGAACACACAGTTCCATCCTGTTAGGCAAGTCATGCAGCAAAGAGAATCACTCACTCTACATGCTGTTCTTCAAGCCTCACCTTGCTATTTCTACCCTCAGCACCAGTCCTCTGTAATGAATCTCTCCTCTGTACAGGACCAGATGGGATTCTAAAGCCTTTGTTTTTCACAGCTGGAGGAGACCCCAAAGGAACCATCCCCTCTAGAAACAGCCCATCACAAGAGAAGCTGCTTGGGTAAGTTAAAGCACGCTCAGACACTGAAGAACTTGCTCCAAAAGCCCACACAAGCCTACGTGGAGGCTCTCACTGAGCATGATGCAGGGTGGGGATTGAATCAGTAACAGGAGCAGACAAGCCAAACTCAAGAGTAGGTAGGAAACTGCTCTTGGATGTAGAGGTTGAGTGAAGTTTCCACAAGGAGCCAGAATTTGTTCCAGAGCTGACAGAGAAGGCATCTTCTTGCTGTCCACTTCTCAGTCTGACTCATTTGAAGCCAGGCAGAGCTGGTGGAAGCTTACACCCTCTGCCTGTCCCTAGCTGGACAGAGCCCAGTGCCCCCTCTAAGTACAGTCGTTGGTCGGGGATGCTGTGGAGAACCTGGAGACTGCAGCCCTCACAGCAGCCATGAATCGAGGGGTGGGTGGGCAAGGAGATCCAGCGTTGGAACAGCCACTGCCTTGGCTAAAAACTGAGAGGATTCCTGTTGTCTTTCTGAAGTGCTGCAGGAAGGGACACCGTTCCTGTCAGTCAGTGCACTGCGGCGGGCACCGAAGGGACGTTACCCGAGAGGGAGTGGACTCGGCACGGCAGGGTAAGCACAGCCCCTCCTGCAGCGCAGAGACCGGGCAGAGCAGGGCAGGGTAAGCACAGCCCCTCCTGCAGCACAGAGACCGGGCAGAGCAGGGCAGGGTAAGCACAGCCCCTCCTGCAGCACAGAGACCGGGCAGAGCAGGGCAGGGTAAGCACAGCCCCTCCTGCAGCACAGAGACCGGGCAGAGCAGGGCAGGGTAAGCACAGCCCCTCCTGCAGCACAGAGACCGGGCAGGGCAGGGTAAGCACAGCCCCTCCTGCAGCGCAGAGACGGGGCAGAGCAGGGTAAGCACAGCCCCTCCTGCAGCAGAGACCGGGCAGGGTAAGCACAGCCCCTCCTGCAGCGCAGAGACCGGGCAGAGCAGGGTAAGCACAGCCCCTCCTGCAGCACAGAGACCGGGCAGGGCAGGGTAAGCACAGCCCCTCCTGCAGCAGAGACCGGGCAGGGCAGGGTAAGCACAGTCCCCCCTGCAGCACAGAGACCGGGCAGGGCAGGGTAAGCACAGCCCCTCCTGCAGCGCAGAGACCGGGCAGAGCAGGGTAAGCACAGCCCCTCCTGCAGCAGAGACCGGGCAGGGCAGGGTAAGCACAGCCCCCCTGCAGCGCAGAGACCGGGCACGACAGGATAAGCACAGCTCCCCCTGCAGCACAGAGACCGGGCAGGGCAGGGTAAGCACAGCCCCTCCTGCAGCAGAGACCGGGCAGGGCAGGGTAAGCACAGCCCCCCCTGCAGCACAGAGACCGGGCAGGGCAGGGTAAGCACAGCCCCTCCTGCAGCAGAGACCGGGCAGGGCAGGGTAAGCACAGCCCCTCCTGCAGCGCAGAGACACCACGGGCTTAGTACTCAGGGCAGGGGGATCAGCCTACTGCCCAAGCTGAACCAGAGCATCCCCAGGGCCTCAGCCAGCCCACACGGCCTAGCCCTGTGTGACAGGCTCTTCAGAGCTGCCCTAGGGGGCACCCTCTGTGCGAGCCGTGTCTCCCTGGGTATCGAGTGGATGCACCATGAGAAGTCAGCCCTTGCTTCAGAGGTGTTTCTCTTTGCCAACAAGCTGGACCCTCCCAGCCTCTCGCCCTGTTGTGCCCCAGGTTAACGGCGCGATTTACGCAGCCTACCTGAAGGCGGCGGGCTGGCCGCTGTGTGCGGGCTCCCTCCTGCTGTTCAGCTGCCAGCAGGCCCTGTCCTTCTCCCGAGGGAACTGGCTCCGCGTGTGGGCAGACGACCCCGTGCTCAACGGGACACAGCAGCACACGGCGCTCAGAGTCGGAGTCTTCGCTGCACTAGGAGTCGTGCAAGGTCCGTGCTCCCCTCGTGCTCCCCGGGGTTTCCATCTCCCTGTCCCACATCCAGGACCTTTTCTCACAGTATAAACAAGTGCATCCCCACGGGCTCCCGGCCTCCTGGGCTTCTGGCACCAGCCCTCAAGGTTTGGCATAGGACCTAGAACTCCAGTCTCTGATGCACAGAGGGGATTTCCAAGGGATCCAAGCACTCTTTCCAGCATTACTGCCTGAAATTCTACGTCATAGACTGCTGGAAGCGATCTCCTCTGCCTGCCAGCAGCCTGTGATGAATAAATAGCATCTTCCTCTGCATTTCCTGCTAGAACTAAATCACCTGAGCTCCTAAAAAACATTCAGCAATGGAAGAACTACAACATCCTTATTTTTTCTTTCTGTCCTCTTGTATCCAACACCTTTTGCATCTCTTTCTTCCCCTTACCCCTTTCTTTTCCTCCAGTTTAAATGAATCGTACCAAAACACAAGCGGTGGCTCTTCTCCCTGCTGAATTGCATCTTGGTTTGGGTCTTCTGAGTGTGGAGAGAGAAGAGGAAGAAGCAATGGAATTCTCTTTCTTTAAATCCTTCTCTTTCACAATGGCCACAATTCTTTTGGCTGCTCTTAAAAGAAAAAAACCCAAAAAACCCCACCAAACCCAAACCAACCCACTTGTTTGGGACAGAAACAAAATCTAGGGAAAAACCTCAGCCCCAGTGAGAAGAGATTGGGACAGATTTGAGTGAGCTGGGAGGAGTGGAGGGTCGGGTACCTTCTGTGCCAACGCTGGAGCTGGAGGCAGGAGACCTCTGAGGCTTTGAGGGATTCAAATTCCAGCCATGCTCACTCTGTGAAGGGTAGTTTGTCCCTTTGCTGAATCCATGCACCATCAAGCTGACAGAGAAGATTGTCTGCCCCTCTGTGCCCTGTGGAAAGGGTAGTTTATCTGGCAGGCTTAATTGTTACTGAAGAGTGAGTCAGTCAGCCCCTTTCACTGGTGTAGCACTCACAGCACTAAGTGAAAGTCACAATCTCACGGGGGGGGGGGGGAACTCTGGGCTGAGTTTGTTCAGACCTGGTAGCAGAGGTTACCTTTTATCTTGCAGCCCTGGTGAGGTTTGCCTCCACAGCCACAGTCCTTCTCGGAGGTGTGTTGGCATCACACAAGCTGTTCCTGCAGCTGCTGAGGAACGTGGCTCGCTCCCCCATGATCTTCTTTGAGCAAACCCCCATTGGAAACCTGCTGAACCGCTTCTCCAGGGAGATGGATGCTATCGATTCGGTCATCCCTGACAAGCTGAAGTCCTTGCTGGGGTTCTTCTTCAACTTGCTGGAGATCTACCTTGTGATTGTGGTGGCTACACCAAAGGCAGCGATGGCTGTGGTGCCCCTGACAGCTCTTTATGCTGTGTTCCAGGTAGGAGCTCACAGAGGTGCGCAGGCCAGAGGGGCTGTCCCTGCAGAAGGCCTCCTTCCATTCCTTAGGACAGAGAGGTAGCTGCATCACATAGCAGGGCTAACTTACTGTGGGTAGGACAGAGCAGGCAGGAAGGTACCTCCCCTTTTAGGGCCATCTCCTACCTGCAGGACAGCGGGTTCTGTTGCACTTGTCAAGCCCTTCCCATGTGCCTGTGGAGCACCCACACAGAGGCACAAACCTTCTGATCGCTCCCCCTTCCATCCCCGTCCTGCCAGCACTTCTACGTCACCACGTCCTGCCAGCTGAGGCGCCGAGAGGCTGCCAGCAGGTCCCCCCTCTACTCCCACCTTTCGGAGACCTTCCAGGGGAGCAGCGTGATCCGGGCTTACAGGGACCAGGAGAGGTTCATTTGGAAGAGCGATTTTCTTGCGGATGAGACCCAGCGAGCGTCCTTCCCCGGAGCCGTGGCCGACAGGTACACGCCTGGGGTGTGACAGCTCTGGGTTAACTCTCGTGGCCTTGGCACCTGGAGATGGCTGCTCATGGGCCTTGGGTGAGGCACACAGAGGGGTTTGGGGGTAGAGCAGCCTCTTGTTACTGCTGGCACCACAACCAAGACGCTCCCATCTCTGCTGTGCGGCCTGGCACACACACATGCTAGAGGTATCGCTTGGTGTCCAAAGTGCAGGCAGCTGGTGGGAGGCCCATCATCCTGGGATGGAGCACACAGGGCCTGTGGCACACACAGAACCCACCCAATAACAGACCCTCAGCCATGCAACAGGCGAGGAGTAACAGGAGTGAGAGATGTCAGACCAACTTACTCAAGAAACTGGGCGCTGGCAGCTCACATCCAACAGGCCTTGGAGAAAATCCCAGCAGAGACCATCAGCCAACCAGTTTGGACAAGGTGGAGCTGCTCATGAGCTCATGATGGCTGGAGAAGAGCAACCAGCATGTGACAAGGGCTTTGCTGGGCATCCCGTGCCTGCAGCTCCCCAGGTGCCTTGTGGAACAGCCACAGGTTCTGCTGGGAGAAGGGCAGGGGGTGCCCAGCAGCAGCCCTGGACTCTCCTCCTCTTGCAGGTGGCTCGCTACCAACCTGGAGCTCCTGGGCAATGCCCTCGTGTTGTTTGCAGCTCTCTTTGCAGCCATGGGCAGAGCCCAGCTCAGCCCAGGAACCGCTGGCTTCTCCGTGTCCTGTGCTCTGCAGGTAACTGGGGTGCTAAATGCCATCCTGGCCTCTGGCTGGTGCTTTATTCCTGCTGCCATCTTCATTTCTTGGGAAGCACAAACTCCTTCCATGGCATTCGAGATGCCTTCCCCTCCCAGGTGTGCTGTCCCCACCCAGACCCCTGGCACATATAGCCCCCCAGGAGCGAGCCAGGTCAGCCCCTGCCTCAGCTGCTCGCAGCCTGGCTGCCAGAGTCCCAGAAACAGCTGGGCTGCAGCATCCAGGGCACTGGGATTCCCTTCCCCCTGAACCTGCTGTGACACAGCTACGGCTGGGGGAGCCAGCTGGGCTCCTAGCACAGCTTACAGCCTCTCCTGAGGAGCTACCGTTAGGTTTTAGCCTTCCAAGGGATGATTTCTCAAGCAATTAGCCGACGAGGAGGCCTTTATAAATAAACACAGAGTACCAGGCCCCTCACAAGCACGGATCAAGGTGAGTTTGTGTGCCCTGACCCCGGTGTGTGTTTCTGCCAGGTGACCGGTGTTCTGAACTGGATGGTGCGCTCCTGGACGGACCTGGAGAACAGCAGCATCTCTGTGGAGAGAGTGAGGGAATACCAGAGCACTCCCAAGGAGGTAAAGAACCCACTGCTGGCCTGACCAGCAGAGACCAGTCTCTCCACCTGGACGAGCCCCCACACTCCCCCAAAGGGCTGGATCCGTTTCCATACAGAGCTGCAGGCTCTGGGTTTTGGCCAGGTGACCAGCCCTGTTCTATAACCTCTGGTCAGCGTTCCTTCCCGAGGCCGTTACGCACTGGGTGGCCCTTGAAACAGCCCCACTGATGGAAGGAGCTGGGTTTCTGCCTGTATCTGGAGCATGTGCTGAGGGTGGGAGTTGCGATGCCACCACAGGAACAGATGGCTGCTGGGAGCCCTGCAGCCACGGAATGGCAGTTTTGCTTGTGCTCGTTTCCATCATTTCCCTTCATGCTGCCCTGGCACCAGCTAGAGGACAGCATCACAGTCCCCTTCACAGGGGCACATAACTCTCTATTGAGCCACTCGTGACATCAGAGCTCTGCCATGCACACAGCCATTTATCTCCAGTTTCAGGTGAGGTGACTGCTGTCCTTGCATGATGTAAGAGGTCAAAAGCCAGTTTCTCTTCTGCGAACAGCAGCCAGCTCGGGGGGGTCTGGCCCAGGCCTTCAGAAGCTTCTCAGCCCAGTCTGGCCACTGGATTCAGCAGTTCCAGCTGTAAGCACCATCACTGTTTGGTTTCATCTCCTCAGGCACCCTGGGCTCTGAACCACGAACCTCGAGATGGAGCTTGGCTCACTGAGGGAAGAATTGAGTTCAGGAACTACAGCCTGCAGTACCAGCCAGGCCTGGGGCTGGCTCTGCAGCACGTCACGCTGACCATCCGTGGGCACGAGAAGGTGAGTGAGGGGCAGGAGCGCTCAGTGCCCACAGACCTGGGCAGATACAGCCCCTGCCCCACACAAGGCTCAGGGACGTGTGAGCATGAGAGGGGCAGCACGGTGTGAGCCCATCTGTCACGCTGCACGCTGCTTCTCCTGCGAGGAGCTGCTTCCAGGGGCTTCTGAGCAGCGTTTCAGGGCACATGCAGTTAGCAGTCACAGCTAAGGAGTTTCACTTTGAAATCCAGGGCCACAGCAAGGCGCTGTCCTAGCTGCTGACTCTTGCAGTTACTTTTCCCAAAGGCTTTCAAGATCCCTTCCTATCCAGCACAAACTATAGGTGACTCCCTGTAAGGCAGCAGTGCTGGGCTGCGTGGCCCTGGGACAGCCCAGAGGATTTGATCCATGCAAAGCTGTCTCTCCCCAAGAGCCCAGGAAGAACCACACGACAGGTGTCCACCACCATCGAGACCAAAAGCTTTCCATCACACTCCACAGATCGGTGTAACTGGGAGGACTGGAGCTGGGAAATCCACTCTGGCTGTGGGGCTGCTGCGATTGGTGGAGGCTGCGGAAGGAGCGATCCTGATCGATGGGCAGGATATCGCTCAACTGGGTCTCCACGACCTCAGATCCAACATCACTGTCGTTCCCCAGGTAGGAAACTCATTTCCAAAGCCCCTCAGCAGCGCTGTCAGACGGGACATTGAGGAAGGGGCTGTGGAGCTTCCGCGAGAGGAGGGACGCTCCCAGGCACCACAGCTGGGGACAGCTGAGGGCCAGGCCAGGCCAGGCCACACACGTCTCCCACTCCCCGTACTGTCAGCCAGACTCGGGCCCAGCAGGGAAAATGGGGCAGGTGGGTCCTGCTGCTGGTTTCAGGAGCCGCCTGTGCTGTCCCTGCCCAGGATCCTGTCCTGTTTGCCGGCTCCCTCAGAATGAATCTCGACCCGTTGAAACGCTGCAGCGACGCAGACATCTGGGCAGCCCTGGAACTGACTCACCTCAAGGACTTTGTGGCGGGTTTGCCAGACCAGCTGGAACACCAGTGCAGTGACCGAGGGGAAAGCCTGAGGTACGTTACCTGCAGGGACAGCAGTGCCAGCCCGGGCTCGGGGAGTCTCAGCTCTGGGGATGGGGTCTCTGGTTAACTGAAAACTAAACCTCCAGCCTGGTGCCCAGACACCCCCTCTGCGCTCCTGCCCTGTTGGGCAGCGTGACATCAAACCCAAGTCACCAAGCAGAAGATGTGTGGGACTCAATCAGGGCAGAGGCCGGTGCTAGTGCAGTGCCCAAACCCCAACACCCCACTCCCAGGGCGCATCTCCTGGGGGCACCAGCAACATTCCCAGCTTCCCTCGGCTGGTCCCCATGTGCCAGCAGCCCCACTCACCCTTTCAGGGGAGGAAACAACCACCTTTTGGTTACTATTTCCACACCACCCCATGTTCTGACCCCGGGAGAAGCAAAAACTGCTCCATTTACCATCCCTGCTCCCTTGCAGTGCTGGTCAGAAGCAGCTGCTGTGCCTGGCCCGAGCGCTGCTTCGCAAAACCAGGGTCCTGGTTCTGGATGAGGCCACGGCAGCGGTTGACGTGGAGACCGACCTCCAGATTCAGTCCATGCTGAGGACCCTGTTCAGAGACAGCACAGTGCTGACAATCGCTCACCGGATAAACACCGTCCTGGACTGCGACAGGTGAGACACAACCCGGGAGGCAGACACAGGCACCCTCTGACCTGACAGACCCCGTTGGTAGAGAGCAGCAGTTCCATTCCATCCTTTCCTCATTCAAGCCTTGAAGCTTTGCTTCAGCGATCACAAGAGCTGTGGCTTAGTATCAGTGAGGCACCAACAGGCTGTTGAAGGTCACTGACCACACCTGACAAATTTTGTGCTGTGTCCCCTCTTCCCCACTAACAGCAAGCCCATGGCTGCAGCCCTTTGCTTCACCCCAAAACTGCACAGCTAAAATACCCATTCACAAACCTGGCTCCAGCCTCTGCAGCCAGAGCTCCCCCCACAGCCTCAGTACCTGCACAGAAACCCAGGTCTGTCCCACAGCGGTTCCAGTGCTGGAACCTGCAGGGTTGACTTAGGAGCAGGAACCCAAATGTATGTTAGAGGCAGACAGAAATAACTGCATTTACTGTGGCTGCTGGTGCATCCCAAGCTCACAGTTCTGTTTTAATGTTCACAGGATTCTAGTCTTGGAAAACGGTCGGGTAGCTGAGTTTGACACCCCGGAACACTTAATAGCTCAGAAGGGGCTGTTCTTCAGACTGATGGAAGAATCCAGCCTCGCATGACGCAGTCACAGGCCCCACTGTGATGCCACCACTCAGGAATAATTGATCTCGTAATTGAGCAGTTCTTGGGCTTCTCTGAAATGCCCCAACCAAAGCTGTGACCACAGATCAGCAGGAAGGACTTGGGATTCACATTATTTCCATAGGAAATGGAGCAATTCCATCTCCATTGTGATTTCAGATACCAAACCCTCACTCTTCTATTGAAACTGAGCCAGAATTTAAACACTTCGTTGTCTTTACAGTGGGGGAGCAACAAGCCAGAGGAACAGACCGCAGTGTTTCCACCCCATGCTGTAAAGAAAGCCCAAATACACCACTGCACATACAGGTTACACTGACAGTTTTTAAAAGCCAACCAGACTTTATGATCAAACAAGGATGCAGCTGCTACCAAGCCAACTCGACCATTTACACCTTGTCCCCAGCTGCACAACAAATTCAGCCTTTTGCTAGTGCTGTTCCTGCACTGACACGGTGAAGCCCAGGGCAGCGGCTGGGGCAAGTCACCCACAGCCAGAAACACCAAAGGAAGGGGGTTCTGTGGCTCAGCACAGGCACGTATGGCTGCCCAGGGGATGCCTGGCATCAGATCCCTCCCCTTCCATGCCAGCCTGCAGAAGCGTGCTGAGCAGAGCGGACCCGGAGAAGAAAGCCGGCTTCGCAGAGCAACTCACCTGGGAGCAGGAGTGGAGCATCTCTCTCTCTGCTGAAGGCTCAGCACAGCCCCTCTGCCAGGTGCTGCCTGGTCACAGCAGAGCACGTCCCAGCATCAGCGCTTCCAAACTGAATTCGGCCACACAGAATCTGGGTGGTGGGACATCCCCCTCCCCTGCCTGCAGCGCAGCAACCTGGCAGATGGGGAGAGCAACCAGGACTCAGCTGGCGACCCAGTGGGTCATTCCCAGTTTTCCCATTGAGTGCAGGTTTCCCTGCTGCGTGTATCCCCTCTGCCCCGCTCCCCTTTCCCCCCAGATGTGGCTTTAACACACCAGGACAGCGGCTTAAAGCAAAACGCTGCTGGGGCTGGCCATGAGCCAGCATGCTGCTGGCCAGCTCCTGCGTGCACTGCCCGGTTCCTTTTCTAGAAAGATGAAATAAAACCAGAATCAAGCACTGAAATTAGTCTCCAGTAAGCTCAACTAAACAGGGTGTGAAAGGGGGCGATGGGGGCGGGATGGGAAGGGTCAGCCCAGAGCAGCAAACCAGGTGGTTCCTCCCATCAGCACTTTGTAGCCTCCTCACCCTGGGCAGCAGCAGGGACATCTCTGCTGGGCGGGCGCCTGAGGCAGTCTGGCACCTGCAGCCAGACTGGTGCTCACATACCTGGGGAGAGGTGGCACTTCCCTCTGGTTTCTCTGAACCTCAGAGACACAAGAAGAGTTGAGCAACAGGCATGAGGCAGGAGCACTCCAAAGGGTCATCGGTGGATCTCTCAGCCGGGAGCTGTCAGAGCCAAAGGTACAGATATTTCTGAACTGAGGGCAAAGAGAAGCAGAACTGCTGGAGCATTGCTGGGTAATTCTGAGACACCTTTTAGCACAGCATTATCTCCGATATAAACTTCTTTTAAATGCCCTATTTCTGTTCCTAAGATGCAGGGAGATGACAACAGGAGGAGAAAAGGATCAGAACGGGTGTTCACACTGGTGTTCAAAGGGCCAGTTTTGCTGTTGGCCACCCACTGTGCCTGGCAAGCTCATTTCTCTCTCTGCACCACCTTCCTCACTCTGTTTGCTCCAATCTTCCCACCCTGGCTGTCACAATGCTGCACACTGGGTGATAGGGAAGCCAAACCCACTCCTCCTCACAGGCCCTGGGCACCACGTGCATGGCCAAGGGCCACAGCACCACTGAATCCTGCTCCATCGTTACTACCTGGGCAGCTCAGGCCACGGTACTCAGAGTACAAGAGAAACCATGAGCTGGGGTCCAGCTCCAGCACAGCTTTCTGCCCACCCAGACACCCCCAGACCGAGCAGCCCACCTGGCCTCAGCAGACCAGTCCCTTCCATTTCCAAGGCACTGCTGAAGCCAACCCCCTGTGAATACAGAGCAAGAGGTGACACACTGGGGGGGTTTTTCAAACAGATTTTTACTCTAAGTTCTTTGCAAATATTTGTATGGTCATTACAAAAAATACTAAAGAAAATTTCCATCTCTTCAATTCCAGAGAGTCATAATTTACAAAAAATAAATAGTTTTACTCTAGAGACAACACTTGTCTAGTATTAAGGTCAGCAAGAACATTCACGGCAGTCCACATTCTCAGAGTGCTGAGGATTTGGGTACGTCTGACTTGGTTTGCCTTCTTCCAGCATTTTCCTTTAAAATAAGACTAATCAGAACATGAGAAAAGGAACTTTTCAATGAACAGTGAACACAGATCCTGAAAACCAGACTCCACGGCTAAGCAACTGTGAGACCCCCAACACACAACGTGAAAACAGTGCAACTTTTGTTTTGAAACAGCTGTAACAGAAAAGTTTCCCACAAGGGACGAGTCAGCAGCAGCAGCATGAAGGGCATTCCTCTGCTATAAGGCTAACGGTCCTCAGCGTGGCAGAGCTGCTGTCCAAGCCCAGCCTGCCAAGCCAAGGGTGTTACAACGAGCATCACACCGAGCCCACACCCCGCTGGGCCAGAGCCCCACTGCTCAGCCCAGGCCCTGCAGCCATCACCAGGATTCCGAGTCCCTGAGGGAAGGGGGTGTGTGGTCGGGTACCGCCGGCTGCTGCACCATCTGGCTCGGGGTGATTGTCGCTCTCGGGGGGCCGCAGCACTGCTGAGGGGGACTGACTGTGCTTGCTCCCGTCAGCGCCATGGGTGTTACAGGCAGCTCGCAGCTGTATGCTGTACACACACCAAACCTTCAGGAGAAGGCATCAAAGCATCAACCACGAGCAGTGAACCCCTCCCAGAGAGTCTGGCACACGTGTCCTTTCACAAGAAGAAAAATCTTTGGACTGTGGTACTGTAGGCCCCAAAACGTCCCAGTACACCCCACCACACACGGCTCCTCCAGTGAGGACGGGGCAAACAAGTAACTAACATCTGTAAAACTGGTTTAAACCAAAGACAAAGGGGGCTCCAGGCCATGAGAGCAGATGGAAAGAAAAAGCTTTTCTGAACTTCTCCGATGAGTCGCTCTGCCTGAGCATGTAACAAGGTTCCAGGCAAAAATTAAAAGTCTCTGAGGTGTTTCGCACAGTGCACGTGCTGAAATCAACACTAAGGAGAACAAAGAGAGAAGGAAACAGCATTCTGTTACTCCCAGCAGCTGCTCTGGTGACTTCACTGGGTCTGAAAGGGAAGGTGCGACACCCACTCGGGGTCGGAGCTCCCCCAGGGTATCACCTCCCTCCTTCCCAGGTGAACCAGACAGGTCCAAGTGTTACACCAAGCCCGAATCTTTGGCCATGCTATAGAAAATGCCTTTTTCCTGAAGCAGGCTGTCTGGGGTACCACACTCCACCACTTCTCCTTTGTCCAGGACTAGAACTCTGTAAAACAAGGAGAAGAAACCAACCAACCAGTCAGCAGCAGCTCCAGAAAGGTGGCAAACACTTAGGCACACATCCAGGCACCAGCTGCAGCCTCTCCCAGTTGTGCCTAAATTAGGGCAAGAGCCAGGAATAGTCTCCAGTCCTTGCCTGCCTGGTTGTCCCAGCTTGCCTGGGCAGGAACAGCACACCAGCAGCACGACCAGGCACTGGAGCACCTCCCCAGGCCAAGCACAGCCCCCACCCTATCAGAACAGGGACCCCAGCAGCCCCGCAGGGAGGGGACAGACAAGCACTCAGCTCACACAAAGGTGCCTCTTTAGGTAGAGCCCAGAAAAGGGCACGCGTGGTGTTGTCTGCAACAGCAGTGGTGGTACTGTACCTCGTGTAGTCCATGATGGTGTTCAGGCGATGTGCTATGGTTAAGACAGTACATTCTTCAAACTGAGACTTGATTGTGGACTGGATGAGTTTGTCTGTTTCAAGATCCACAGCAGCCGTGGCTTCATCCAGAACCAGGATCTTGGACTTGCGGAGCAGAGCTCGCGCCAGACAGACGAGCTGGCGCTGTCCCACACTGTGCAGATGGGATGGGAGGTCAGGAGGAGGCACCACAAGTCTGCAGGGTTCTCTGGGAATCCCAGCAGTTCCCTCTAACAGCCCTTCTGAAGCAGAGGTGCCAAGAACCCAGCTCTTTAAGATGGGTCAGGCTGGTCTTACTGCTTCACTCACTGCGTGTGACACCACAGCCCTGCACAGCGAAGCCTCGGCAGCGCACTGGGATGGTGTCACAACCAAATCAACACAGTGCTGAGGATGGGGCTTAAAGCAGCTCCTGCAGACTGAACACAGCTCCCTGCTCTGGTGCGAAGAGCAAGCTCAACTCCCTGGAAAAAACACATCTGTTGGGCAGCAGCCACAACATTCACAGCATGGGCTATAAATAGCAGGCTGCTGCTACCAAAGCCCCCTCAGAGGCTGCCCGAGCTGTCAGACCTCGCAGCACTCCCAGTGTTCCCAAAATTACTTTCAACTCCCTCACTTGAGAGTTTCACACATGCTGAATAAAGTCTAGCTGGTTGCCTGCCTGGTCACACAATGAGAAGTCCCCAGCTCCCTCCCCAGCTCTCCCGTGGGGCGGGGGAGCCCCACACTGCGTGGCTATTGCTGGGACTACGCACCGCCCGAGGGAGCCCCACGGTTCCCGGGGGCAGGGAGCCCAGCTGCAGCCAGGGAGGCACAGCTCCCCCTCTCACAAGCACGGTTCTGACCTACCTGAGGTTCTCTCCACCTTCAGCACACTCGTGATTGAGTTTATCAGGAAGGGATGACACAAAGTTTTTCAGGTGAGCCAGTTCCAGAGACCTCCAGATGTCTTCATCGGAGTGCTGGTCGAACGGATCGAGGTTCATCCGCAGAGACCCAGAGAACAGTATCGGGTCCTGCAGAGAAAGGGGTGATTGCCAGGGTACACTGAACATGGCAAGTGCTCCAGAAACATTCCTTAGGGAACAGAAAGCAGCATGTCCGGCTGCAGCTCCAAGCAAGTCATTCCAGAGTTCTGGAGTGAGACCTCACTTTTTCCAACAACAGCTCATTGTTCTCCCTCACCCTTACTCCTTACACTGCCTGAGGGCCTGACCTCTGCCCTCTGCAGACCTTTCCATGAGTCAGTAACTCATGAATTCAGAAGGGGAAAAACAAAACCACATGAAAAAAAACCCAAAACAAAGGCCACAAAGAAAACCCAACCGCAAAACACTCAGCTTTCTTTTTACTGGGCTGCTGTCAAGAACTGGGCAACTCCCCTCCCAACCCTCTGTTAGCAGGACTACAAGGTCAGCCGTCCACTCCTCTGGGAGTTACACCACCAGGCAACACGTCACAAGTCTGCAGCTGCAGGATTAGTGAGGCCAAAGCACTTTTTCCTTGGACATGGAGAAAGGTACTGCTGACCTGGCTGTGTCAGGCTGCCACAGAGCAACCAAAAGGAGAAAGCAAAGCCCCAAAGCCCCCACCCAAGATCTGCAAAAGAAGGGGTGCAGGAAGCCTTTCACAGTGTGCTCACTTGTGCTGCAGCAGTGGCTTGCACAGGAAAGTTTCGTTGTCTCACACTGAATTAACAGGCAGTAAAAGCTACACCCTGAGAACAAGTGACTCGAGAGGCGAGTCCAGCCCAGACACATTCCCCAGCGTTCTGGACGATGAAGCCCCCGGGTGCTGGGCTGCACTGGGATGGTTGTATACAGGTTTGGGTGAGCACACTGCACACCTGCTGAGGTCAGGCTGCTCTGCAGAGAGGCCCCAAGCAAGTATGGAGCCTGAAGCAGCAGCACAAACCCTGTCCCTCATCTCACCTTCCACCCACTTCTGACACAGCGAACCTCCTGAAGTGACAAGGGAGCCTGTCTCAAGGGGACTCCCCTAAGGGCTCCCACAAACCCAAACACTCCCACTTCCCTGCTACAGGCCAAGGGAATGGTGCCAGTGCCTGAGGGATCCTGGCTTAGCTGGGACCAGACCTCCCCTCTGGGGCTGTCTCTAGTGCTAAAGGGATCAGCGTGGGGTGCTGACATCATCCCTGACTCCAGGGGCCAGGGTGTTGCATCCACATCGCAACTCGGCCACAGCCAATGGAAGAGCCTGCTGAAACAACTCCCTCTGCTGCCTGCAGCGATGGAAGGAAGAACCCCATTCTCCTGACAAAAGGAGTTCTGATAGCAGGGAGGTTCCACACCCACCTGAGGGATGATGGTGATCTTGAACCGCAGGTCATGCAGCCCTATCTTTGCAATGTTAACACCATCGATAATAATCTCTCCTTCGGCTGCCTCATTAATCCGAAACAAACCTAAAGTGAGTGAGGATTTCCCAGCTCCTGTTCTTCCAACTATTCCAATCTGTGGGAAGAAACACAGGACAACTTACTCTGGGGAAGGGTGAAAGCATTTCCAAGCACTTCTGGAAATGGACACATCTGCAGAAGGTGTTTGCTGGGCTCTCAACACCCCAGGACAGCCTAACAAATTGAGGCCAATTAAAGGGGAAGAAAAAAATCACTGGATATAACAGAACAAGAACTAAAAGCATCAAAATACACAAA
Organism: Gallinula chloropus; assembly: GCF_964237585.1. Classification (NCBI taxonomy): domain Eukaryota; kingdom Metazoa; phylum Chordata; class Aves; order Gruiformes; family Rallidae; genus Gallinula; species Gallinula chloropus. The sequence continues at coordinate 16,281,968 of NC_140100.1, read as the reverse complement.
GCAGTCACAGAAATGCAGATGGAATTGGGTAAACAGGACTCAGTTTCCCTAATCCTTTGTTTGGTTCATGCTTCACAGCTACAACTGCAGACCTGCCATTTATCTTGTTTGAATTTATAGCAAACACACACCAGAAGCACTCAGTTTCACACTGTGAAGCTTCAGTTCCCTGTTAGAGTGAAGTCTTCACTTCTTTTTCATCCATATACAAGTTTGCTGCTTGGGTTGGTTGACAGGTCTCTTGCCACTTGCCCTCTCCAGCCACTCAGGGTGGCATCCTGCCCGTATCTGTGGGCAGAACACAACTAGGGATGCTGGGTACTTCTGTCTTGCAGCTCCTTTTATGCTGCCGTGCAAGATCACACTATTATCAGACCTGAGAATCCACAGGGAAGATGACAGTATAAACCCCACTTCCTTAGGAAACCCCACCAGAGGAGACTTCACAAGACCCAGGACAGTGAACCTTCATCCTGGGACACACTGTGACAGGATGAGAGCCCACAGCCTCTGCCAGTTGCAGCAAGGTGGATTCTACAGAAGCTCTGCTTGTTTTAAGGACCCAGGACACACTACCAACAGGCCCAGACCTCTTTTGGCTTATGCAGGCACTTCCAAACAGTGACACTGTGCTCTGAATTCAGACTGGTTACCTTCTCACCCCCGTTTATGGTGACATTTATGTTCTTCAGAACCAGATCCAGGTCCTCCCGGTAGCGCAGACCGTAGCCTCGAAACTCAACCTTCCCCTCTTCAGGCCAGGTGCTGGCTGGGGCTGTTTGTTCAATGCTCCATTCGGCCTGGAAGGACCACACAGACACATGTCATCAGCTCCCCCTTCAACAGGGCACAGGCTCAGAGGAGAAAGGAATTAAGGAAAATCCTTGTTAGTGTGTAATCTGCAGAAGGAACTGTGATGATGATGATGGGAGGAGAGGGGAAGAGCTGCCCCAAGGCAGCTGAAATGGGTTTATGTAGCCCAGGGTATTACTATAACAAGTCCCACTTGCTGGACAAACTCCCCTGTTCCTAATGGCAGAATTTGGTTTGATTTCTTATTATCCTACTCTGATTTCCCCCTAAGTTGAGCTTGTTTTGCCTGTGACAGTAATTGGTGAGTTATCTCCCTGGTGAGTTATCTCCCTGTCCTTATCTCAACCCAGGAACCTTCACTCCCTGTGTTATCCCTTGCGCACACATCAGAGGAGGAGAGTGACAGAGCAGCTCTGGGGGCTCCTGGTGTCCAGCCAGGGCCGACCCAGCACTCTAAGGAAACCACCCTGGACACCAGACACACAACTCTAAGATGTGTAACCCAGACATAAGCACTAGAAGATTAACAAGCCGGTAAAATAAACAGCTGGTGCCTCAGCCTCCCTCAGAGGTGGGAGAGAACACGCCCCCCTGCACTCACTGGTGCCAAACAAAAGGCTTTCCACTGTGTAAACACTGCTCTGCCACCAGGGAACAGCCTATGGAGAGTCCTCATAAAGTCTGGCTGCAAAATGAATGATTCAAGTCAGGTTCAAGTGACAGGCATGGCAAAGGAGCCATGGGGAACTGCTCCGCAGCCAGAAGGGGCACAGCTGCAGACCAAGGAATGGATGGGTGATTTGTATCCAAACAAGTAAAATCTCTTCCCTGCCCACACCAGGGCAGAGAGGAACACAAATAAAAGATAGTGTCTGAGTACTCAGGAAACCAAAACATTTGTACAGCTCCACTGCTTAGCCCAGGGCAGAACAGCCCATTTCCTAAACAACAGTGTGCAAGTATCAGCAGATACACCTCAACAGCGGCCACAGGAGCTTCCCACTAACACCCAGCCTGTCCCTCAAGGTGGGCACCCAGGGCACTGAGCACCATGCCATCCTGGGCTCAGAGGACACCCCAGCAGCACTCCCAGCCAGGTGTTGGGAGACCTCAGGACAGGGCACTGGTTTCTACAGGTGTGGTGAACAACTCAACACACCTCCTTCTCCATTTCAGCATACTCTTTGACTCTCTCCACAGCAACAATGTTGGTCTCCAGCTCAGAGGACATGCGGACCAGCCAGTTCAGGTACGCTGTGATCTGCAAGAAGCAAACAAGTCCAGAAGCCACTGACAGGAAAGATTACCTGCAGCAAACAAAACCCACCAACCAAAGCACTGCAAGTTTATGGAGAGCTCAGACATGGACCAGATCAGTGCTGGAGTGGAGAAAGGTCCAGATGCCTTGAATGTGCAGGGGATGAGCTGTCTCAGCCACATCCCCTCACACAGACAGGGCACAGAGCAACTGCTCAGCCCCCTTCCAGATGGTCTGTGCATATATAATATTCACTTATGTCCCCTTTATTAAAGGTCCCTCCAAAGCTGTAGCAAGGTTCTGACTTCCTGGTGCAGTCTTAGAATTCAGAGCTTTTTTTGTTTGGTTTAAAAAAACAAAGGTAAAAAAAAGGGCAAAGTTACCTGCAGGGAGTAGGAGACGGAGAGGCCAACCATCCCTGCGCTGAGCTTGTTGCGTGCGATCACCGCAAACAGCGCTGCGAAGAGGACAATGCAGTTCCCCACGTACTCCAGACGCACAGCCAGCCACCTGCAAGACAGAAAAACCTAACACATCTGGCCAGTAATGCACTCACATTGAGGAATCTTGTTTGAGAAGATTAGTATTATGATGTCTGCGTACTGCCAGCAATGCAGGAGCTGCAAGGTAGCTGAGGTTCTGCTCCAGCAGCATGCAAACCTACAGGCATCCACAATTAATAAACCATTACAATGCAGGAATCCCTGTCCTGGCTCAGAAAGCAGCTGTATTTAATACAGGATCAATTAATCAAAGCTTTAAAAAGTTCACTGAGAAAGTAAGGCAGGAACTCTCAGATAGAAGAGAAATTCCAAAGTAATTTTAATCCCATCAGCAAAGTTTAAGTAAATCCTCTGTCCAACAGGATGTATCCTCCTAGGCTTCCCAGCCCTGGAGAGGTATGTGGAGAACAATGACTGCTAAGGAGCACAGGGAGCAGAGCCACATGCTCCCTACACAACTGCCTCTCCACCCCACTGTTACCTGTTTGCAACAATGCTTGGGTAATAAGCCTTCTGATTTTCATCCACCTTCGTATCGTTCTGCTTTATGAAGCGTGCCTGCTCCTCAAAGGCTCGGATGACACTGACTCCCAGGAGGGTCTCGTTGAAGTGGGAGTACACAGGGGAGCGGCTGACAGACTCCAGGCGCTTGAGCTGGCGCGATGTGGCCACGTAAAACCTCTGCAAACCAGAGCACAAGAACCACAGTTACATTCAGGCTGCATCTGAAAGACAAAGGGAACCTGAGGAGAGCTCCCTGCCATCTGGGCTGTTACTCACAGGAATTCAAGAGAGACATGGGAAAAGAGTCGGGAAGGAACTGTCATAAGTAAGAGAGGATGAAGGGCTGCTGGTCCCAGGGACCCCAGGGAAACCCCCTGCCTGTACAACCCCCCTGCCTGCCCAAAGGCCCCACCTGCACAAACAAGTAGACGAGTCCCAGGGGTGGAATGATGACAGCAGCAATAGGTGTGGCCAGCAGAATGATGATGCAAGCCCCAATCACGTTAAAGGTCGAGCCCATGAACATCTTGATGATGGGTGGGATGGTGGAGTCGATGGTATCGATCTCCTTAGAGAAGCGGTTCACCAGGTTCCCACTGGGTGTGCGCTCAAAGAAACTCATTGGAGACCTGAGGACATTGTGCAGCAGGTTAAGGTGCAGGTGTCGTGAAGCAAATATTCCCCCTATTGACACAACCATCGAGTAGCCAAACACAGCAATACCTGGAAAAGAAGATGTGGTGTTAACAGCTTCCACCTCTCACACCAAACCTTTTCCTTCAGTTGTCATCACTTGGCATTAGCACATCTTGAGCACCAGGAGCCCCAGAGCTGGGCTTTGCTATAGGCAGACTGAGCAGCTACCCCCAGTAATTAAACACACACCATCAGTGAAAACACCACATCTCTCTCATGGAGAGAAATTACAAGAGAGTGTGATGTATGAGCACTTCCCTGAGTAAAGGCCACTGAATTCTAGGCAGTGTTTAGGGGGTTTTGCAGGATTTTGAGGGCAGTCTGGGAGCAGGGTGCTTATATGTTAGGTGGCAAACACAGACCTCTAACCACAGAGGGGACACAAAGCCTGGAGCTGGCTCCCTGCAGTGCCCTGGCTGGAGCTCAGGCAGGCAGAGGGAACAGCAGCCAACACAGCACCAGGGCAGCATGACATGACCTCCTGTGAGCCACCTCCTGGGTCAGATGCTTGGTCACCAGCTGCTGGTTCCTCAGCCCCCACAAACCATTTCCATTCTTGGATTTCATTTTAGAGGTTGGTTTGTTTGTCCCCCATTCTTTTTTATTCACTCAAGTTGTTCATCTTTTTACAAAGGAAAAGCCAAAAGCAAAGCCACATACTCAACCCTCAGCAAACTGTCTCTGTGGTTCTGAGGACACCAGGTCATCAGGAGCATTAGAAGCTCAGAAACAGCTACTCCTAGAAGAGGTGAGGAAAGCAAACCTTGAGAAATTCCCAGTGCTCCATACACTCCCAGCCTGACGTCAGTGTACTGCTGTGTTCCGTTGATAACAGGATCATCTGTCCACAGACTTAGCCAGTAGTTGGAAGCCAGGGAAGCTATATGATTACACATGAAGAGGAAGATGCTCAGGAAGGAGATGAAGACTCCAATTGCTTTCATGTAGTCCCAGTACACTGTTGCCTTTACCTGAAGACAGGTAGGAAAAACACAATACATTCATTTTGCAGAGTCAGTTTCACAGCCAGCAATTCCCCCCTCTTCAGTTCCCAGTTCAAGTCAGGATCCCTGCAGCAAGCCATAAAAACACAGCAGCTGCTGTGGGAGAGCCACTGCTTGGGAACACAAGCTGCAAAGCTTCTGTGGAGAGGTGCCAAACCCAACATCCCTCCAGGGCAAGCCAGATCATCTTCCCCTTGTCTTCCAAGGGAAGGGAAGAGTAGGCAGAGGGCTGCTTGAAGTAACAACAGAGCATCTGTGGCAGAGCCAAAATCACTGAGAAGTTCCAGTTTTTGGCTCTTTTTCCCTCACAGGATTACATAGCCTTTAATTAAATCCTTGCTCCACACAGCTTGTACCCTATGATCTATCTTAAACCAAAGGATTCAAGCAGTACTGCTAGGAGGTGTAACTCCCATTTTCCCAGGCACCTTGCTCAGGTTTCTCAGAAAGCCCTGGGTATCCCAGGATTAGATACTTGTGTCTACAGTGGAAACTTGGCTTAAACTCATCTGAGGCAACTCCAGCTTACACTGAAGGGCAGATTTCATTAGGTCACCTGATCTGTCACAGCCTCTCTCCAAGAAATAGCTGCAAGGTTTTAACACGGATTAAACTTTGATGTGGTCAGGCCCATCACCTTAAATGAAAGTTTTGGTGTCAGCACTCTTTCTGCATGCAAACCTCTGCTCAGCTTTGGGAGCAATGGGCACAGCCATGCAACAAGCAGCAAGCCCAAAGATCCACTCAGACCTTTATCCCCCCAGTTACACAGCCTTTAGAAGCTATTTTCTTGGGAAACCCATGGATTTTTCTAGAACTGGAAGCAAGTGCAGGAAGTGGGGACAGGAGACCTTACCCTCCCAGTCTTGGCTGTGTCAGCCTCAGTCAGCTTCCAGGAATTCTTCTCAGCAACTGGCTTCTGCTGCTCTGCTGTGCTGCTCTGGGGCTGCGACTTGCCCGTGTCTCTGCTGTACGTTGAGGAGTTACTGAGCTGCCTGTTTGAAGACATTTAACTTTTAGTCTGAGCATGACATAGGCCCCATGTTTACTTCATAAACAGACTTCAACAGTCCACAGCTCCATTGTCCTGGTGACACTCAACCTCCAGAACCAGTCATCATCAGGCCAGTGGGTGGTGCTGCTTCCCTCCTACCCTCACAGTGCACTCCCTGAGGCATTCGATTCTCAAGAACCCATTCACAATCCGGAAAGAAAAGTGCTTGGTAATCAACCTCAGCCTTTGCAAACCCTATCACCACAGAGTGCAGCTGCTGAAGTGCAAAAAGGGCACCCACAGCAGTTGTGCTCCCAGACACATTCATGAGCTTCCAGAAACATCCCCTCACGTTCTGTGATTCTGTGAAACATCTTCAGCCTCACTGCCCTGGGACCTGGAGACACAGAGCAGGAGCAGGCTCACCTCTCAGGCTGCAGGACCCAGCATGACACATTTTCCTCTAACACATACCACAAAGACTACACTGCTGTCTGTCCATGACAATAACAGGGTGGAAAAGTCTGAAAAGACAGAAAGAGACTACATACCTGTGCATCATCTTTCCAGGGGCTTCATTCACAAGGACTCCGTTTTCTACAGGCTTTCCTTCCTTTCCTGATGGACTGTTTGCATCTGGGAGGGTGTGGAAAGGCAAACATGAACATGGCAAGCAGAGATACAAAGGTTTCATTTGGATCCTAAAGGCCAGGTGCAGTCCTAAGGTGCACACCAAGGGGGAGTGCAGACACTAACAGGTAACTGACAGGTGAGCAGAGCAGCTTGGTTCCACCCAACACCACTGCCTGGCAAGACAGTGAACATTTATTTTTCTACCAAAGGTCAGTAATAACATAATGTAATTGCAAGGACACCCCTGCTGTTAGAGCATGCAGTACCAAACCACACCAGGACTCGCTCTGTGAAACAAGCCACAACAATCCAACCAGTCCTGTTCCACCCACACCTCACACAGCTAACTGTAAATGGGTTTCACTTCAGAAACACAGTGAGAAGGAGCTCTGGCAAATGATGGGGTGAAGCTGAAAGAACAGAAGACACATGCTATTAACTTAGAGCTTCCCTGCAGAATTAACCAGGAAGCAACATGCAGAAGCCAGGTGTTTGTAAGCAGCCACAGGAGTCAGATTAAGCAAGAGGTTCTTCTGTGTCACCTCTCAAGGAGGAATGAGCACAGCCAACATGGGGCTGATAGGTATTTTAAGGACTTGACAGCATTTCCTTTCAGTCTCCCCTGTGAGACCCAGCAAGCATCCCAGCATCGTATCACCCTGAAGTGCCACTGAAGCTCTAACACCACATGAAGAAAAGAAAACTGCAAATAAGCTATCCTGCGCTTAGAGCTCTTGAGTTCCATTTCATGCTGTAGGCTACACAGGCTTCCTGCATTTACCCCTGAGAGCGAGGGATGCTGGAGATGGTCACAGGAAATCTGACAGGTGCACCCGGGGCACAAGCTCCCTGATCAGGGCTGTGCTGAAAAGCAGGAATAACCAAGGGCAACAGCTGCCAACTCCATGGGAGAGCAAAGGGGACCTCAGGGCTGAACCCTAAACGATGCCTCTCAGTACACTCACTAAGCCCAGGCTGCAGCTTTAGGGATTATTTACAGCTTCCTCATGGAAGTGCTTGAGATAAAGAACTGTTGTTTGCAAGCTGACAGGCCAACTGTTGCAGCATCACACAGAACACCATGCAAGCCAAGCTGGCACCTCCCATTGCACATGGAATTCTTCTAGTGATGACTCAATCTCTTGTAAACTGCAGCTAATCACATCACTCCAGCCCAAGCACTGATTTAAAGCTGCATGGCACAAGAGCAGTTACCTGTTTCCAGAGGCTGAATCGCTCCCTCTAAGGAAGGATCTGAGTCTAAAAGCAGACATAAGTAACTCTTTCCAGAACACACTCAACCACATTCAATCTTTACAAACCCAAATGCATCCAAGTAGCACAACCTGAGCCAGAGACCACGAGTGCTGAGGGCAGGGTGAAGGTTGCTGAAATGGACCTTGTTTAATGCTAAGCCTCACACACAACCACAGACGACAACCTTGAGGGGAAAAAATCCAGATCAGATGGCTACAGGTGAACGATGGAGAAACTTTCACTCAAGATATGCACTAACAGAGAATAAAAAAGCTTCAGTGGCCCCATACTGACAGCAGAGCTCCTCACTGTGTGCAGAGAGCTACCACGTGGGCTCTCCCCAGAGGGGGATGATGCTGCAGTCGATTATCTCTGAATGACTGGAACTGAGAAGATGCAAAGCATCACATTTACAGCCCAGCAGCTGAAGGGACAGCCTGGAAACACAGGCATGCTGGGCTTTACTGGGTGATGAAGGCACAATGGTGATTCCTTGCAGGTATGAAACCCCAGCCCATAACTCCAGTTTAATTTTGTTGTGAGATACACACTGGTACCCAGTGTATAACACAAAGCTGGAAGCTTTCTTCCTTTCAGATTCAGCACTTTTAAAACTGAGTATTTTTCCTTGCTGCTGCAGTTGGGAAGCAGTTTACAGAGAGGCTGAGGCAGCCCTGCAAACCTCCCTCCTTCACACTGTCTGTTACAGAAAACAGGTTTCTACTTGGTGCTGGAAAACAGCTGAGCTTTGGGAAATGAAGTCCAGAGAATTTCAGAAAAACTTCAAGGACATTCAACACCCAGTAATAGCTACAAGTGACCGACAAGCGGCTTCCCCACAAGATATGAGAGACACTCAGACTGTTGAGCTACACACTACAGTCCTGACCCTTAGCACTTGTTAAGAGTCCTTTTACCCCTTCTCTTCCAAAACAAGTGGAGTACCCCTTGTGCTGACATTCTCAGAGGAAAACAAGCAGAGTAGCCACTGGAAGGTCTTTCAGCTGTTTATGTGACTGCAAAGCCACAGAGCCAAAAGCTGGGAATTCAGCCATCTGAAGCACAGCCCACACAGAGCAAACCAGATGTAGAATTACTAACTCTGCCTTCCAGGCACTGCAGTCACCACCAAAGAGGAAACACAGTTTAATAGTATTTCAGCCTTATGGTGCAGTTGCATTTCTGTGGAGCCACTTCTAATCCCCACGAAAACTAAATATAGCTCCAGGCTGTGCAAGGACAAACCAGAGTTAATGCTGAAGCCATCTGGGAACAAGAACAAAAGCCCAACACACACCTTGAAACAAACCCCAACATCTGTCGCATTAGTCTGTCTGGGGGGGAAACAGAGTCAGGAGAAAGCTACTTTAGGATTACATATCTGCTACCTGCACAGCAAGGGGTGTTGCAGCAACAGCTCCTGGTCTGGATGTGGGGAGGGGGGACCCCAAAGCAGGGCTCAGCTATGGCTCCAGCCCAGTCTGTGCAGGCAGCAGTACTGGCACCAGCACACCTGCCACACTAAATGCCAGAAAATGGACCAACCACTACAACAAATCAGATGTTTTTTGTAATTTAACAAGTAGTACCAGTCACTCTGGAGAAGCCTGCATGCCATAGACACAGTGGGGCACCCATCTGACATGCCCACAGCCAAAAGCCCCACTCTGAGCTGCCCATGGCTGAGCAGCAGCTGCCGTCACCCTTGTTGCTGCCTTCTGCATCGAGCAGGATGCTGGAGAACAGGGAGCTCACACCTCCCCTCTGAGCCATCCCAAAGACTCAGGCAGGACAGCTTTCTGGAGCAGGGAGCTCTCCCACACACAGGACAGAGGCAGCAGCACAGCACACAGACAGCAGGGAACCTCAGGAATCACAATGGGAGGAAGGGCCAGCAGCCCACAGGGAGCAGACATGCAGGCAAACCTCAGAGGCTGGGCAGGAGGAGAGGCAGGATGTATTCCAGCCAAGAGAGAAAATCTGAAGTATGATCCTATATCACTGCAGCTCGACAGTTGTTTTGTAAAGCAGGAGGAGGTGGGGACATCAGCTAGAAAAAAATCGAGCTGCTTCCCCCTCTGATCCCCAGAGGAATCATCTGCATAAAGGTGACACTTCCTAACAACCACAGAAAGGTGTGTAAACCCCAGCTGGCCCTTACTTGGTCTCACAATCACCTCACTTCTGCTCCAAGAGGAATTCTACTACAGATCTGCTCCAAGCTTTCCTAAATTTTAAGGAAGAATGCATGTCTAATCCCACAACCTTCAATGCCCCCCAAGAAAGAAGCACCTCTACACACATCACAAGAAATAACTTACCTTTCCTTTAACACAACTCCCTTAACATGCCACACATCAGCTTATCCCCAGAGAAGGTACTGGGAAGCTTACCACTGCTCTCCATGCTTTGGTCAGCGTTGGCGTAGGTACGAAGAAACTCAGCGAAAGCCCCGTCCTGCTTCAGCAGCTGCTGGTAGGAGCCCATCTCAGAGATCTCTCCATCAGACATCACCAGGATTGTATCCATCTGAGGCAGGTAGTTGACTGCATGGGTCACCAAAACCCGTGTCTAAACACCAAAAGGAGAAAGGTTTTTCTAACTTCTTGAATGAGTGAACACAGCAGTTGAGCTACCACTCTTGCTGCTGGAATTCTGTGTATAAAGCAGTAAAAACCTGGCATTTTAAAGAAAAAAACCCCGTCCTTATCTTGATTTTTCCATTAAAAAGTCTGAATTATGGAAACCAGAGTGTGTGTCATTCTAAAAACTAAGTGGTTTATAAAGGTCCTCTAGAATCTCAGAAGGATGCTTTCACTTCTCTGATGTTTGAAATAAACTTGAGAACATGCAACTTGACAAACTTGGAATCATTTGAACTCAGCAAAGAAAAACAAACCATTCCTCTAGGGACAAGTATCTCCTCATGACGTACTTTATTTTTTAGGAGCCCTTTTGGTCCAATAACTTTTTCAAAAATGTGTTTCCCAACATGAGCATCAACAGCTGATAAAGGATCATCAAACAAATAGGCATCTGCGTTGCAGTACACCGCCCGAGCAAGGCTGACTCGCTGCTTCTGTCCTCCAGACAAGTTCACACCCTGGGGAAACAGGAAAACAGGAGCCTTTATTTACACCTGAAGACAGACATCTTACTAGAGTTTGTTCCAGACAAGTAATGGGTGCTTTATAGAAATGGGAGAGGTTTCCACACTGGATGAAAGAGATCTCCATCACAAATAGTTTCACTACAATAGCACAAGCAACAACAGGCAGAATCCACTTGGAAGGCAGCATGTCTGTTAAATTCTCACTGTCAGCACGGGGCTAGTCAAAGAGAGTAGTGCTTCCAAGTCTACCCAACTGTACAGTCAGAGGCTCCTTTCCTCCTCAGTGCTGTCCCTGCAGTGCTGCCTCTGATAGCCAAGCTCTGTTCACACTTTCCAGTTTGGCTGGCCTGCTGACCAGCAAGGAGGATATAAGCTGCACCCTTTCTGGGGCTGTCAGTTAGGAGCTGCACCCCCCTCTGCTAATCAGCCAGCAGGCAAAGCAGGTATCCCTGTGTATCCCTATGTATCCCTACGTATCCCAGTCTCCCAGGGAACTCCACCTTCACAGAACGCCGAGCAGGGCATGTACAGGTAACAGTGCTGGTGTGAGGACACCCAGCCCCACTTCCACAGTGTGCACCACAATGTCTGCACAGGTTTCTAAGCCTTGTGCCACATGTACTTTAGTGACCAAGTGCCAGTTTTGGGGTGCTGGTTGCTTTTGTATGGATTCGAGGGGAGGGGAGGGGTGGGAAGGGGGGTTGTTTGCGTGGTTTAATTGAAACTGAAGCATCCAGAAGATTCTTCTCTTCCCATTCTCATACATTTTTCTGCTCTGTGCCCATGGGAGCTTCACTAAGGACTAAACACTGTCAACTGCAAGATGCTTGAGTTTGTAACTGAAGACAGGCAGTTAAAATTTGCCTCTTGCTCTAGAGGATTTCTACTCTGAACGTTTTAAATTCAATACAGCTTTAAGATCAAATAGAAGTCATATGGCTTTAACCACAAGCAGTAGCACTGGTAGGGCAGGGTGGGTATTTAAATACCTTTTCTCCTATTTCTGTTTTGTCCCCTGTAGGAAGCAGCTCTATATCAGGCAGCAGTGCACAGGCCTCAATCACTCGCTTGTACCGGCTCTGGTTCATCTCCCTCCCAAAGACAATGTTCTCCTCCAGCGTGGCATTCTGCACCCAGGCTTGCTGGGGGACGTAGGCTACTGAGCCCTGCAAGAGAAATCCAGGTCCTTATTGAGGAGAAGTGGGAGCACAGCAGGGCTCCGCCAGCCAGGCAGCGCTAATCACCTCACAAATTGCCTATGGTCGTTTCAAAGCTGCACCAAGTAGTTCTTGGGCTACTGCCCCCTCCAACGTGCTATTTTCACAATCCTCTCCACAAGTGAGTGTAACAGCAGGCTGGTGGAAAATAAAGGACTTCAAACCAAATATGACTCTCTAATGTAAACTTGGAGGAAACATTTGTTTAGAGAATATGATTGCACAATTACTGAGTGTCAGAAGTCGTTTATGTTCTGCATAAAACAATTTAATCTGGAATGCAAGTGTCTCACAAACCCATCCCTGCCAAGGGATTTCTGCAGAAAGCAGGGGAAGCCATTTTTACATAAAAGTCACTTCAAAGGAAGAGACTGAGCTAATGCAAAGTATTTTGCTTTGAGGATTAGTTCTGCCTTGTCTTTCTGCACAAGGAATTGGTGGTTCAGATCTCACCTACTCTACTTTTCCTAAATAATTCTGGAGGTGACTAAACGTGCATTCTTTTAAGTGCAACTTATCTGTTTCACTCCTAAAATAATTCTCTTTTCATACATTATGGCAGCTGCAAGATCCAAACCAAGGACTTTTTACTTCTTATTTCCCAGTTCATTTTTCCTCAGAGCTCTGTGCAACTCTGATGCCTAAGAAAGCACAAAGGATAGCAGCAGCTTTTCCCATGTTTGGGTACCTGGGTGCACCCTCTCTCCTTGTAATTGTCCAATGTCTAAGCAGTTTAGAACCAGCACTGCTCTCCCTGTAACAGGCCCTCCCTGCCTCACACCCGGCTGCCAACAAGACTCACCAGAACACTCCTCTGAGACCTCTCATTTAGGTTTCAGATTCACCCTATCATTCCTTTTGGGTAAATGTGAACCCAGCAGATTTAGAAGTGTTGGGTGGAGGCTCAGCAGGCAGTTAGTTACAGGGAGTGCAGGCCAAGGCATAGGCAGGGCTTGCCAGGAAGCCAGGCTAAGAAATGCATTCCTTTGGAAGGCTGTCTCTTGCCCTCTTCACACCACTAGAATCCCTCTGGCAGGAACAGCTGAACAATTCTTCAGACACATCACACCTTGACAGCCACGTAGCCTTCCTTTTTGTCCATCTCCCCCAGCAATGCAGACAGCAGTGAAGACTTTCCACAGCCAACCTGACCAACAACAGCTACCAAGGAGCCTTCAGGAACAGTGAAACTGATGCTGAAACAAAGCACACATAGTTCAGCCCCGCTTGCTGGCACATCCCAGTAATTAAACAGACACTGAACAGCCCATATAAAGCCAGATGCAATGTGAACACCCACTACAAGTGCTGACACAGCACTGAAGCTTTAACTGCTTGAAGACACAAGGCTCTCCTTCAGAAAGCACCCTGCTCTTCTTACACACAGCACCTTCATGTGCTGATAGTCCAAAGGGGAAGAAACAAGGGAAAAAGGCACTGTGACACAACCCATCCAGTATGTTCTGTGAACACAAATGTAATCACCAAGGGATGCTTCCCAACCAGCATCCTTGTCCCAAAGGATATGCAGTGCAGTTTAAGGCCAAAGAAGGAACACCCAGAATTAAGGAAGAGGACAGGGCTTGGGGAAGACACAGCTTGTAGCCACATCACCCCAGTGACTTAGTCACACCACGTGCAAGGCTCTCCAGGGGTTTTCTCCAGCATGGGAATCAGGGATGGCTACAGTTCAGGGAGAGTAGGATTTTTTAAGGGCAGCCTCTGAGGACACAGTGCAAGCATGAGGACTAGGGATAATTACGAGGGACTAATCTGGCTGGATCCTCTAGATGGAGCTCATCCCATCTGTAGGACGTAGCTTGAAATCCACCAGGCTTCCTCTCCACCCATTACAGCCCTTGCTACTCCCCTTTTTGCATCCCATAAATACAACATACTTTGCTAATTCTCTAGTTCATAAAGTCCCTAGTTTAAACAGAGACACAGAACAAGTGTTATTTGTTCCTGTTCCTTCAAGGCAATAAGCCCCTCTGCACAGAGTTTGTAATTCACATACAGATCATTTATCATGCAGCAAGATTATGGAGTGGAGCAAAGGGTACTAATTCTTACCTGTTCAGTAGAGGAGGATCGTTTTTGGACCAGCTAAACGTTGCATTCTTTACAACAATGCTTCCTTCAGCTGAAAACCAGAAAATTCACATATATATAAAAAACTGCCAATGCAAGCAGCTGTGCACTCTGGATCACGCTACAGAAGTCACTCCAGGCACACACAGGCAGCAGTATAAAGCTACTTCCCCAGCAGAACCACCTGCTGCTCACATCAAGAGCCTGGGTTCTGCTTTGACTGAATTGAGCAAGACAGCAGAGGTTCCAAAGTTACCAGGAGGCACGGGGATGTTGACTATACCAAGGTACAGACTTACTGGACTACATCCTCTTCACCCAGCAAGTCAGTTCAAGAAACTGGCAGCCTCAACCTACCTTGTGCTTCAGTGGAAGCATCAGCTAAACTGCCAGTTCCACACCTGACATCGAGCTACCACAAGGCTGACTGAGCAAAATAAATCGAACTACCAGATAAAGTAACTTTGGCCAAAAATGCCATTCCATGAAATGTCCCATGGTACAGGCATCTGTAGAGTTTTACAGCCACAATTCAAAATATACCACTCCTAATTCAACCAAGTATGCAATAAATACTTAGTCTAAGTAAATATTTACATAGTGTGCAAGTACAACCCATTATGGACACAAAAAAAACCCCAAACAACAAAATCAAAATCTAAATATTCTAAATAATCTAAATTTCTAAATATTTGAGAGCAATGTATTCATGGTTATCAGCTGAGAAAGGGGAGGAGGAGATATTCCCAAGAGGAAGATGGAGAGAAGAAAAATAAAATAAAACCCCCAGCAGATGGCTGCTTCCCAGAAAGCCAAGTGACTAAAACGATACAGAGCTCAGCCTAGTGCCTGAGGGAGCGATGGGATCTCGTTATCTCTGTAAAGAGGAAGCAAGAAAAATTATTTAGAAATTCCTGACACAGTTCAAGTCAAGTTTGTTTTTAGTGGAAAAGGGCATTAATCTTGCAGTATGTGTGCCTTCATGCTTATCTACCACCTCTGGCTCCATGCAGGCAGGATACAGTGGGAGTGGCACCGAGTGACACGCTGCACACAACAGGAAGCAGCAGCACTTGCCAGGACTGGGACAGATCCTTTCCCCTTCAAGGGTGCTGAGGTGTGACATGTTGGCTCTCCAAAAGGCTGAGGTTTGCCATGGCATTAACAACCCTTCTGTTATCAGCCTACAAATTTCATGTGGCTGCACTTAAAACAGCATAACAAGTGATTTTTAAAGTGACCATCTGTGTCTTGAAGCAACCACTCTGTAGTTTGGACACAGGAGCCGGGGAGAGGAAAGGAACTACCTGAAAGGTGATAGCAGCAGTATAGAATTTTCAAGTTACAAGCTCTCTTCTCTGCTTTCTGGCTAAAATTTGTCAGTGGAATCCACCAAAACGCAGTAATTTTGTTACAGAAAGCAAGAGAAACACTACAAAGCCACCCAAAACCTGCACACACTGATTTCAACAGGAAGAAACACTCACCCTCTGTGACAGGACCCCTGATTATACTGTCTGGATCCAGCTCTTCATGTGACAGGAACACCCTCAGGCGCTTCAAGGAGACACTGGCCTGCATGGGAAAGGGATGCAAAGCTACCTTATGCTCTGCTTGTTACATTTAAGACCTTGTGGCTTTGCACCACGTACACATGACATCATTATTATTCACTGCTAATCCCTCCTTAAACCCACTGCACGTAGTTTCCTGGAGAGTGAGGCTGCACTTCCCAGGCCACAGGAAACAGATGATTTCAGGAACACCCACCCACCCTAGCTGAGGTTGGCAGTTTTGCTTGCACAGCACTTAGCACACCGGCACTGCAACAGCTCCCTTCCTGAGGTGACTGTCACCAGTAGACACCCACTGTTCTCTGAGCACAGAGACGTGATCTTCCCACCCAGGGGCTACTTCTGCCTGAAAACACGTGTTAGTGATGGGTGTCTTACCTCTACTATGCTGCTGATAACCATAGGAAGCATGTTCAGTGGAAACCTGAGGATGTTGAACAATGCTAGGGAAACAAATGCCTTCTGAGCATCCAAGATGTTGCTCTTGTCTATCGTGACATACACGGCAAACGTGGACAAGGCCACCTGAAACACAGTGCAATGGGTACAGTGAGGGTACATTTCTAACACCACAAACTCAGGAGTTAGAGTCTGGCAACTGGAAACAGAGATCTACAAATCAAAGAGCAGCGGTCTGGTAAGTTCCTCCTCCCTAATAAGTCTTTTTGCAAAACAAACATCTGATTTAAATCTATTGCTGTCAAAACTAGTTGGTGACTCTTCGTGGAAAGGTGTCAAACACTCACTTTCTTCACCAAGCAAGGGTGAAACCACAAATGTCCCAGGTTATCTGTGGTCACACTGCAAGAGAAGAGTGAGAGGAATGACTGCTGGCCTTCCACAACAGAAAAGTTTAAGATCCACACTGAACAGGAAGATGACCTTGAACCATCTCAACATCCAGCAGCTCTTTCCCACAGACTGCCACTTAAAAGAAGAAACCATGGCAGGCTAATCTCTGGCACTCCTCTCCCTCCAGACTCCAAACAATCAGCTCCAGTGCCTGGGGAAGGGCCTCACCCAAGCACAGCATCCACTGAAGCCACTGGCAGTGCTGCTCAGAGCCTGACTGCTGTGCAGACACGCTCCCATCGTCCTTCCTGCAGCGCTGGCTCAGCCCTGCCTGGTACAGTAGCTTGTTTGTACAACCCTGAGTTTGGACAGCCACATCCCAGGGAGAAAGTCCTCCCACAGAGATCAAACACAAGGCAGGCTCCAAAGAATAACTTCACAAGCAGCTTGTCTGCACTCTTGTGTTACCAGCTATTAGTCTGAAATACACCCTTATCAGCAGGCAGAGCAGGGGAGGTACTGCAAAATGAAGAGCTTCCTGACACCCTTAATAAACAAGGTTTAAAGAGCCCTGGCCACGGACATGGGAGGAGTAGAGGAAACAGTTTTGCATGTGAAAGGTGCTTTCAAGTAGGTGTTTGCAACCATTCTGTACCCAGTAGATCAGAAAAACATCTACCAAAGAACAACACCCTGAGAGAAACAGGATGTTAAAGAGCAGCCTTGTGCTTTGGGCTGTGGATCCCGCCCCAGCAGCGAACCCCCTGAGGTGCAGGAGCTCAGCCACACAGCCGGTGTGTGCTCACAGGTACTCCAGAGAAGACCAGTTCTGCTGAGGAACAGCACTATGGAGTCCAGCTGCAGAGTTTTATTTAGCAGCTTCATTTAATAATGTATTAAGCTGAAAACTCTCAGACTTCTTTTAGAAAAGCATTCGCCCAAGAATGCAGCTGCTGCTTCCTACCCAGGGCACTGCTCCTTCTGCCTTTCATCATGCCCCAAACATAATGTAAACACTGAAAGTGTTTGTGGGGAAGGAATCTCAGGCTGGAAAGTACACTTAAACACCTTCAACTGGAACAGCACATATTTTATCCTAATGTAGTCATGGCTTTTATTTGCTGCTGCCCACAGCAGCGATGGCCCCTTGCTCTTATAGGGCCCAAAGCAGTTTTGATGTGAGCTCACCCTGCTCTCCCTTTTATTAGTTTAAATGTAAGCTAACCACAAACACAGCAGGGATGTTTAGCATATCAAGAATACTATTTTAAATAAGAATTTAAAGCAACCCCTGGGTATGTAATGGCTTTTCCTCTCCACACTGTTCTTAAACAGATGCCAGGAGAAAGCAGGCCAGAGGGTATGCCTGGTGCACAGTGTCCCATTCCATCAAGGGCTCCTGTTTAAAGATCTGCTCTCTCAGAAAGATGATGAAATATGGGAATTTTTACTCTGTGCCACAGCTACCACCTGGAGGAGGGCACTTGTGTGCATGAGTAACCCCTTCTAAGCCCAACAGTGCATTTAGTCTTGGGTTCCTCAAGTTCATCATCACAAATAGAGGGGGACACTGGTTTTTATTTTTAAATACCCTGGCCATCAGCTTCCAGAATACATCCAACTTGGACGCTGCTAAATTTAAAAAAAATAATAGTGCCTTTTCATAGAGAAGTGGAGACCCAAGTGTTCCCCACTGCCACAGAGGGCAAACTGACTGACCCACTCATTTAACCAAAGCAAAGCTCTCAAGCAGCGCCCTGGAAAGCACCATCCCACACAGGACAGCAGACTTCTTGTTTCACTTACCAGAAAAGGAGCACAAACCCAAGTGAAGGTTGCCATTGCAGCAAGGTAAGCAGATTTTTTTAGGACTTTGAGCTCTTTCTGTCTGATCTCTAATACCTTCTCTCTGAAAGCTAATTCCCAAGCATAGAGTTTCAGAACTTTAATCCCATTGAGAATTTCATTCATCAGCTTAATTCTGTTGTCTTTGCTCTTCATTTGAGCCACCTAAAAACAACATGGCAAGAAAATAATTAGCAGAGCACAGTACTTGGCAGACCCACAAAGTTCTGAGCTTTGTATTTTGCAATGGCAAAATTCACCTCATCATCATCAAAAGCTTACTAGCCTCCCAAGCAGGAAATCTGAGATGCTATCTGAACAGACAAATATGCAGAATTAACAAAGTGTTTTAAACCACTTAAAAGAATGCTTCATGCAACTGAAAATCCAAACCAGGATGAACAGAACTGTGGCACTGGTTTAAGTGGGATTGACCCTGCATCAGGGAGGCCTGGGACTCAAGTTCCTTCCAGGCATAATCTGCAGTTAAAATATAAATCACTATAATCGAGTTTCAGTGATGCACAGGTTGCATCTAACCTGGACAGAACTTGGGTTTGCTTCATTTGCAGCACTATGAATGGCTTTCTGATGGCACCCTAAGGAAAAAAGCTTTCTGCTCAGCCAGGAAAAGAAAGTCCATTCCTCAGAAGTTACTGTCTTCATGAAGTATTTTAATGAGGACAGTGGGAAGCTGAAGCAACCCTCTGACTCAGCACTAGGCAGTCAGTGGACTGCACCGTAGGGCTGTCCCAGACAGCTGTACACCAGAGGCAGGGTAGCTGTGACAGGCTAGATAGCCTGGTTTCTCCCATGGAGGAACCAAATGCTGCAGCGTATTTTGAAGAACGTGTAGAGCTTAAAAAACTTTGGTTAAATTGATCGCCTCTGACATTCAGTGACTTCACTTAGCAGTGAAGTCTGTATGTGGTGAGGCTGCACTGGAAAACACAAGAGTTTCAGTCTGCTTTTACCCATGTACACTGGCACAGCCTGGTCCCATCTAAATAAAAGCAACTAGCTATCAGGAACAGCCACCAGCTGAGACTTCTTCCTCCTCAGCCCTCCCAGGGAAATAGAAAACCACCCTAAGTATCTCAGCAAACCACAAGTACACACCCCCAGCACTGCAGCCATCAGCTGAAAACATTTCAGTCACTAAGGTTCATTAGAGAGCCAGGAGTTTACATTTCCACTTCAGTTCTTAGGCAGCAAGTTAAAAACCAAACCGATTCCAATCATTGGGCTTCTCATGAAGCTGGATAACCTGCTGCCTTGGCCTTAACTGCTG
Organism: Gallinula chloropus; assembly: GCF_964237585.1. Taxonomy (NCBI): domain Eukaryota; kingdom Metazoa; phylum Chordata; class Aves; order Gruiformes; family Rallidae; genus Gallinula; species Gallinula chloropus. The sequence goes on along the minus strand of NC_140100.1, from coordinate 16,262,384 downwards.
CCTAATTTTTAGACCATTACGTACAGATAGGCTGCAAGCTGAAAAATGTGTGTTTATTGTGGGTACACAACACCTCTGACCCTTTCTTTCCCGTTTTTTTAAAGGGCTATATAGAGGGAGTGGATAAAATTTAAAATGGCAAAGCTCAGGAACAAGTCTAAAAACTGAACATGGTTCATAAAAGCAGTGCCATACACATATACATACACAGAAAGGTTCTCACCTGGTAGGTTTTTGTCTTCATTGCCATCACAGCATTAATTGGAACCAGAAGGATCATGACAGCCACACCTGCCAGCACTGAAGGACCTAAATTCTGAAAAGCACTTCACTGTAAACATTTATTCAAACTCATTTTTAAAAGTCTTGACTCAAGCCACTGCTTATGCTACAGAAGAGGATCTAAAATAGCTCTTCAACCTCTTCTTCCCTTTTCACAAACAGCATGGGGGAAGAAGAGGACAATCAAGCTGGGTCTTCGGTTGATGCTGACATGCTTTGATTTTCAAAGCAAGCACACGTATATGGCCCCCATATAGAGAGTGTACATAGATAATCTATATACACACAGCTGTCTAGACACACAGAGATGTTTTTAATGTTTTCCAGTTTTTGCTGGTCTGCCTGTTCTTCTGAAGTAGAGATCCATGCAGGAAGCCACAGACTACTTTGGGAGCTGTGTTACCTTCCTGACTGATAGTGAGGATCAGGAAGACCCAGCCTGGTGACTGTCTGTACTAGAAACAGCCAACATCTCATAGGGGGACTCTCAGCGTGGGATCAAGACCACTTGTCTTTAAAGCAGGCTGCAACTGAGGTACTACTGTAGGTGCTGCAGTGCCCCAAAAGACAGCAGCCCCATCTGCATCCTCCCCACACACACACAGAGGTATGGGAATTCAGAATCTCCTGCCTGTCTTCTTGGCAGCAGAGACAAAAGCAGCTCTGAATGGCCTCTAAACAAGCAGCATTCTCTCCACACTGCCATAAATACGCCAGTGGTCTGAACGACAGCTCTATTCACAACCACAGGAAGCAGCTCACTGCATCACTAAAGTCGGCAGGAAACACACACAGAACTCACCTGCCAGAGTAAGTACAGCGCTAGTATCACCTGGAGAGGCGCAGACCAAATCATGTTTATATAGGTAGCCAGGTCCATGAACCTCTGAGCATCCACAGACATTAGATTCACAATCTCACCCACAGTAGAAGTCTTTCTAGCAGAATTTGTGATAACAAGTGCCTAGGTACAGATGAAAAATAAAAAACAAGGCAACATGAACAGACTCATTTGCCTGTTGTCTACAGATTCAACTGCTCTACAGACCTTCACCTTTAACATCACAAGCAATCATTCTTCTGCTTCCTTCTGTTTACCCCACACATCTTAGAAAAATGCAAGTTTTATACTCTGAAGCAAGCAGCTGTGTTTAAACTAAAAAGGAATGATGGACAACAGGCAGTCTTTGGGGTTGGGGTTGTTGGCTTTCTTGCTGGGGGGGAGGTATTGCTTGCTTTGGTTTTACTTTTTAGTCTAGGAAGTGGGAACTTCACTTCTTGTCACACATTTTTCTCAGAGCAAGCAGTCCACAGCTTTCCAAAAATCTTCCAGCTTATTCCACAGTGAGGTAGCACTGCTGCTAAGTCTCAAATGAAGCACTAAATGTAGGTGCACCTTCATTTCTGTACAAGCTGAAGCAGTTTCACACCCCTACTCTAAACGAGACAGTTTCTTATTTGGCAGTGGGAAGGAAGAGGTACCTGAACTTTAACTAGCGAATTAGAAAACTGTAAATTAACTGTAGTAAATTGGAATTCTTAAAGGCTTTCATTTATAAAGTAGATATTATCTTATTTTTATTAAGAGCCAAGAATCAACCTCCCAGAGTCTCCCAACCACTTAAGATTAAAGCATTGCATTGGCACCATCACCAGTGGGTACTGTCGTGCATTTAAAGCAGCACATACCTTTCGATAAATGACACCAACAATAGCTGTCTTGAGCCTCATCCCAGTTACAAAGCAAATATGGAAATACTGGTGAAGAATCAGTGTCTGAAGACAGGCACAAACAAACAGCAGCCCTGTATAGAAGTAGCCTTGCCAGTTTGGGGCAGCTTTGTTATTTACAAAGTTGATTAGCAATCTGTGGAGAGAGGAATTAGTTTTCTTCAGATGCACAAATTAAAACAAAACAGATTTACCACCATAGACTATTCCCAGTGCTATATGGGTCATGCAAGCACCCAAAGCACCAAACTTAGAGAACACTTAAAGCAAACTTCTTAGAAACAGGTTCTCATTTTATGCCAGCACACATCACGCCCTCCTAAACACCTACTACTTTGTTTTAAAGTATCACATACCTCACATGTACAGCATTCTCTTGGGGCTACACTGAAATGCCTCATATTCTCTCCAGCTAAAACACAACCACTTAAATCTCTCACCTCAGAGCAACTCATCTCATCCCACCCCCTTAGCTCTCTGCTGCTTCACATACTAGGACTTGCAGTCCCACAACCATTACAGGCTGTAATGAAATAAACTCTCCTGCTATCGTTGATTATGCTCCTGCCTGGCCTTCCTAGTGCTGGGAAGGAAGATAGAAAGTCAAGACATTTAATGTGCAATGTTGTAATCTGAAAACCAAAGGACCAAAATCATCTGTGTGCTTGGTCTCTAACTTGCACAGCTTTTTCCCACTGGAATACCTGAAGGCAAAGCCGCCTGGTGAGTGGAATACCAGCATGTTTAAAATTCTGTTCACACACTTTTAATACAATAATGAAGTGTATAGGTCTTACTTCAGAATTTCTGGGCCTGCAAACATCAGGAGATCATGTGCAGCTTTAAACAGGAAGCTCATGAGAAAATATGGTCCAAAGGTTTTATATAACACCTTGAATAATGATGCTTCAGAGCTCTTCTGAGATGGTTTTATGATCAAAGCTTCAGCCTCTTCTGTTGCATCACCATTTGAGTCACTTGGTTTTTGCTGCTTCTTGGGCGAGTATAACATGTTTAACAGTTGCCTGAAATAAGAATAGGTATACAATGCAGCCTTTATTCAAGCATAAAGCCAACTGGGAAAATGCACAGTATGCAAATGAGATGTTTATGAGCTGTTTATTGCCCTTTGTAATAGTTTAACTGGGTTCTAGTGTCATTCAAACATCCTTTTAATCATACAACCATAGCTAAATGAACTGGCCATTCAGAAACGGTTGTCTTTGTAGGGATTGGCAACATCCCTGTCAAATCTGTTCTGTAGGCCTGCCCTGGGGAACAAGGAATAGGGCCATAACCCGTGTTAAACTTAGAGAGCAAAGGACACAATTCTTCTAGAACCCAGTATGCTGAACTTCCATCCTAACAAAGGCCTCACTGTACCACTGGAGTTAAAAGCCTGCAGTCAGATTTCTGCCAAGTCACCCCCAAGGGACTGAGTACATGTGTTTCATACGCCTGGCTTATGCCAAACGACATCCGAACTCCTGAGGACAAGCTGCATGTAAAAATAAACTGTGTAAGCAAGCCATTTTCCTTCAATGAAAAGGTGCTTCTATTTACTGCAGTGAGGGATGATGAAAAGAGGATGGAAACTGCAGGCATGCAGTCTTTCTAATTTTAGTCATCCAGCTTAGGTGCCCAGGCTCCCTATATGGTCAGAGGGATGAAATAAGCAGCGCTCTTCTTTACACCCAGAACTGCCCTCCTGAGGCCTCTCCAACTACAGAGGGAGCCCAAGCTCCTGAATTACCTGCTGCATGAAAACATTTCCTCCCCAGGGAAAAAACACACATCCAAAGAAAGAATCATCAGCTTTGGGTCATGAAAGTCTAGGGGGAACTTGATGCAGCTCTTCATGAAGAGGGCACCATGCCCCACTTGGGTCTGTTCTGTATGTGCTTAAGGACAAACGCAGAGCTGCCACCTAGGCAGGCTTGTGAAGAGGTGACAAACACCTCTAAGTAAAGGCTGAGTAACTTGAGCTACTGAACCTCTGCATCCTGGAAGAGCTGCCAGCCAGGATAACTGAACTTACCTCTTGGTCTTTGCCCACTCTTTTGCCCAGTTCCTAGCCAGGCCTGGCACTACCTCCTCCGATTTGTCCTCTTTATTTAACGACCACAAATCCTTGGCCTCCAAAGGTCTTCGATAGCCCTGAATCATCAACCTGCATTAGGAAGAATCAGCAGTATGTATTTAAGAACACCAGAAGGGTGTGTGCACATGCCATAAGACCCTGGTCCTTACACCCAGTCCCAAGAGCCAGCTTTTCACAGAACTCATGCAAGAGTTGGTACCACTGGCAACACAGCTCCAAATGCCAAGAAACACTACTGTGAGAATCAGACAGCAAAGCATCTAAGGATCCAGGGAATGCCACTGAATCCAAATTTCAGGGAAAACAAAAGAAAGGATGAGGTGATCTCACTTGACAGTCAGCCAGGCAATTAATATTCCCATGCCTACCAAGTTTCAAAATCTTTATTAGCCTTTAATTTTACAAAGCAATTCCTTTCATCCAGCTTTGTGTTGGAACTCTGTCCAAGTACCAACCACAACTATACACCAACATTATTTTACATGCTTCTGTGTTTTAACTCACCAGGACATGTGTTGTGATCAAGTCACACAGCATAACTGAGGCTAAGTTACTGGGGAAGAAAGAACCCACTGGACTAAAAGAGCTAACAGATTTGAATGTCTTCCTTCCCAAGGACAGCAGATAATTTCTACCTCCTTATATTTTACAAAGAAAGTGTATTATATTCTTTCAGCTGGAATACTAAACAAATACTGGCAAAACTTATAATTACAAAGACACCAGAAAAGGTACTAAAAGCACTAATCAAATTTTGGGAAGAAAAATTTAGCTACAAGACAACCAAAATTATTATTGTATTATTATTGCTCACTCTGAAAGTGGGATCCCAAAATGCCATCTAACTTTAATGGGTGCTTTATGCATCATCTTGATCTTACCCAGTGATCCACCAGAACGTGATTCTGGAGAGGAAAGAAGCACTGAACTCTGGACATGGATTCTGAAGGAGAGAAAAATAAGTCAATCGACAAAGTGATTGATATGGGGCCAAAAGAAACAAACCAAGGAGCAGAGAAGCTTTTTGAAATTCCTTTTGTTTATAATATCATTTTCACATTACTAAACTGGTCATTTATGCTGCTGAGAGCTTGTTCAGAAAACACACACACAAGTTCAGGGCTGCCAGAGACCAGACTGCTGGGACACAGGAACAGCAATACTCCAGATCAACAGCACAACAGAGAGCTGAGGGAACTGTGTAAGAGTGCAGGCCTGACATCACTGGAGATGGGCTGATCAGTGCCTACCTGCACCAGCACAAGGCATGCTACCACCGGAGACCATCAATGTGCTCATTGGGAAGTTAGTCACAAACAAAGAATTCAGTTCTGCTGCTCTAGAAGTGCTGTGACTCCTCCAAAACAGGTGCACAAGAGAAAAAAAATACTGAAACTCCATAAAAGCATCCCAAAATCCCTGCACCTCATTCACCAATAAGCATGGGGAACTTCAGCATGGATCAAGGTATGCAGCTAGCTCATGTTCTACCAGCACAACCGCTGTCTTGGCTACCCTTCAGGTCAACATCCTCTCCTGATCTGGCTGGATTAAGACAGCAGAAAGGAAGAGTGGATGAATTTTAAAGGCATTAAAAGGTGATTTACTTGCAGAACTGCAGTGCAGAATTCCTTCTCTCACTGCTATGAACAGCATCTAAGGAATCCTAAACCCAGCCACCACTCCTTTGGCACAAAACCACTAGATTTTTATCATCAATTATATCTGGAGCAACTCAGGTATTTCCATCTACAGGAGTCACCAGACATCATTACAGCCCTGCGATCAGAACAGACACACACAAGTGCTTCCAAGCTTTGCCTTTTTCAGCTCCTGCTTGTAACCTGGCCTCTCCACCAAGCTCTGCTGAAGTGTGCTGGTATCAGCTACACAACACAGCCTCCTGAGTTCCCCATCCCTCAACACACAGGTTTGCAGCTCTGTAACAAGAAGGGGAAGCACGAGACACACACACTTTTTTGGAGAGAGGATTAAGAGTCCCACATCTCCAAAGCATTTAAACATTTGCAACAACACAACTGCAAGCAAAGCCAACACCACTGCTTCATGAATCAATAAAAGGTTTTAAACTCAGAGAAGGTAAAAAAGGGCAGTGGGCAGCACTTTCAGCCTTCAGCCCTGCCAGCACTCCCAACAGATTCACACTTCCACAGACACATGGCGTGCTTTCAACCTGTGCAAAATGTCAAAATACCCTGAACCTCACACAAAATGCTGTCCTAGTTTCTTCCTCTGTACTTCATCTACTTGCAGGAGGAAGCTCTGAATTCAAGACTCCACTAGATCTTGTACTACCAGAAACTGGACTTCATTAGCATACAGCAGAAATTTAAAACATTAAAGCAATTAGATTACTGTTAAAGTAATGCTATTTTTGACAGAAGTAAATAGTTATCACACAAAGAACTATTAATCCTCCTGACATTCATGCCAGATAGCATGATGTCAGCAAGCTGCAACAAGTCTGGACTTACGTAATGTAAACAAAGCAAAACCAAGACACAAACCACATTGTTTGACTTCTACATGCACCAGCATCTGCAGCTCAGAAATTTCACTCTAGAGTTGGGTTTTTTTAAAAGTAAACACGTAATAAGATTTTACTCAAGGCTTGCAAACACTTCTGGTTTGAAAACGCTTGGCAGAAGGGATTAAAGCAGAATTTAAGACTAACATGACTTACTTTCTTCCCTTCCCCATCATAAGCACACCACTGATGAGAAAAGGAGGCTAAAATCTGAAGTCTGCCCAGTCTGCCCTATTTCCTAGAGGCACTCCTAGAAATACTCCTCAGCAACACAAAACCAAACCACTGTGGCATCTTGCAATTATTTTAACCACGATCAAAGCAGAAAAGGAGGTTTCCATAAACCCACAGCACCCTGTCAAAGGTATCTATTTCATCCCTAAATGAGATGAAATGAACCCAGAGATGAGAAGGATCCAGAGCCTCAGCAGTACACTCTTCCCTCCAGGCAGATACACCCAGAGGGTCTGGTCTGCAGCAGTAACACACAGCACCACTGGCACACACTACCTACAGAGAAGGTAACCACATTTCAGGAGCACAGCTGCTGATAGACCTTTTCCACAGTTACAACAGCAACACTGGTTTCCCCCCTCACCCCTTTCACACGTCCCTCTGTCCAGCATTCCCAACCAGTACTTCCCACCAGCTGCCAGCAGCACTACTGAACAGAAGTACCAATAGCAGCCTCCAGGAACGCTGTTGGGGAATGACTGAAACAGTACTGCAGTACAACACTGAGCACTTGGTACAGGCTGAACACTTACAGGATCCTTTATTGTTTCAGAAAACAAAGGTGGTCGCTCTGGAAAGCAGCAGAGGATGAGCTGTACGAGTAACAGGATGAAGTAGATGCAGAAGGTGACAAAACGAAACACATCCACTTCAGCACCCTGCAAAGGAAGGTAACACTCCAGTTAGATGGCTTGAGACATTTCTTTAGAACATCATTACTACTGCACGTAAAACAGCTCCTCGTGGTAAATTCTGTGAGCTACATAAACATGGCTCTACCCACCCCCTGCAAACTGAAGTCAAATGCAAATTGTTTGGGAAAGTTGGGAGGAAGGAGGAGATGGAAGATACCATTTATTTTTAATCAATCACTGTCAAACACACAAGCATGAACCTCTTCTTTAGAGAGGTTTAAGACACAGTTTACACCAACACAGCAGGCCCCAACGTGAAGCAAGGTATTACTCACAGGAGCAAGGCATTTATGCACTGGATAAGGAGGAGTTTTCAACACAAATCTCTTAGTTAATGTGCACACAGAAAATAAGACTTGGAGGAGCAGAATTTAGATTACAGTTTGTGATACTGCACTCAAATTCTAGAGGTTCTTCCAATTTTTAGGCTGGGGCTGATACATAAGGCATAATCCACACAAATCAAAGCACAGGGATAGATGGACACCCTCCTCCTCCCACCAGTAAAATCCCACTCCCAACAGCTAAAGACAAAAAGTTGGCTGAAATTCTCAAAACTCTTAACGTGACATAAAGGTTTCAAGGAAGAGTGATGAATCATTTCCAGACAGCTCCTCAATTAACCTGATATTTGATGTGGGATTCTATAAATCAGAAACTCAAGAATCTCAACAGACACACTTTCACTTTGACTCGGCAGTGAGTTCATCAAGCCATGTGTTGCAGGAAATCCACTGTGTAACAGGAAGGTCATAGAAAGTCCCAGAACAGTTTAATACCAGAGATGAAACACTTTTGCTGTACCCAAGCAGACACATCTCCCTTCTGGAACAGGCAGCACAATTTTCTTGGCAATTGTTGCTACATTTGAGATTACCATGAATCTCACCAGTATTTCAAAAGAAGGGACATTAAATCTTGCTTGTTTTGCTTTTATAGCCCACAGAATGAAGGTAGGCTGCATGTATCATTAACTGACTCCACTGGCATAATCAGGAAGTAACTACTCTATTGCAGCAGCACTGGGGATCATTTTCAACTGAATGAGGCCAGCAGTCACTTACCATATTTAAGGCATGTATTACTTTGGATCTAAAAACCACTGTGGCACATGACAAAGAGATGAGCCAGAAAATCATCATTACACCTGAAGACTGGACTCCTTTTATCCTTTCGTACTGTATTAGAAATGTGGCAAGCAACTGTGGACAAAGGAGATAAAATATATTCACAAGCTTTAAGGTTTGCAACATGTTATATACATATACAAGGCACTGTGTCCAAGCATGCTTATTTAACATTGCAAATCCACTTTCTCCCACACACTCTAACACCCAGGTATTTTAAAGTGTAATTCATTAATATATTTCAATAGGCAATTCTCCAGAGCAACAGAGATAGGAAACAGACAAAAAAGGGAAAAGGATTATGTATTACATAGAAGTAAACAGCCACATCCACAAAAACACTGCTAGAAGCTGCCAGTCCTTATTTCTTTACTTTTCTGGTTCTACATCACAAATCAGCACACATAGTGTCACTATGTCCTTTCCAAGTATTTCCTGACCAATTCTCCTTAAAATAGTTATTTTTTCCATACAAGCCACAATGCCAAACAATACTGACCAAATACTACCCTATTTCTGTTTTCTTCTGTGTTTTCAGAGTCCTTTAGGAAGCTGGTATAACTTAAGTGAAACATATTCTCCATCAGCCCGACAAAAGCTTGACAACAGCATTATTACATGACCACAAATGATTTAACAGCTCTTGCATCCTTCAGTATGTTTCAGCACTGCTGGGTTTTACTTCCTTGGGGTTGCTGTTGCTTTTATTGCTGTTGATAGTCCCCTTGAGCATCTTGTTTAATCACTACCAGTCAAGGTCTGAGATAAGCATAAATGACAGTAAATGAATAGCAAGGTGCTCTCCTTGAATCACAGGCTGCAGAGACTTGGTGTGTAAGAGGACAATACCCATGTGCCCAGGCAGGAGGAGCTTGCAAGGGACACCTATGTGCCTCGTGTACCTTTTAAGACTTTCCACCATGCCACCAAACCTAACAGAGAACGCTGCAGTAAACAACGTTCCATGCAAGAGTTGGTAATAAGACACTTCATAATGCAATACCTTTGACTGCCTTTTACCCACTCCAGTGTGATCTGTATTATCCAGCTTTCAAAAGCTCTCTCAGCCTGATTCCTCCACCCCATACTTGCGCCAAGCTATTAAATCAGCAGTAGCTGAAGCCCACCGATACACAAGACACTAGTACTGGTGTGTGTGCTGACATGTAGGGGACTGGGCACCACTGGGCTGGGTTTAGGGCTTTTCACTGAGAGCAAGCAGTCAGTATTTCACAGTTCAGCTGCAGATTAAGTCTTTATAAGAACCGCAGTGCATGAACAAAGGTGGTGACAGAACTTACCATCGTTATACCCAATACTGTAGGCCCAATGAGAAAAATATTTTGACTTCTTTCCCAGAAAGAGTAGAAGAGGTCTGCCCAGCAGACTATCCACAGTATTAAGCCCAAAGCCTGCAGTACAAAAGCACATTTTAGACATCAGTTCACACAGATTAGGCAGCACAATCTATACATGAACACAGACAAGCTTAATGAGCTCTGGTTTGCAGAAGTCACATACCGTTTTGGCTTTGTTGAGGTTTGACATTTGTATGTAACCCCTGTCATGGCAACGAAGGTACAGGAAGTACACAGGCAAGCAGACCCACAGGTAAATGCAAGGAATCCAGACCAGGAGCGTGTTCTGAAAGCACTGGGTAAAGTCTGGATTGTCTGTGTGCCATGTCAGGTTCCAGTCCTGGGGAGAGAAAACAGAGAGAGTCAAAGGAAAAGCAAGCACAAAACTTGGCCATTTAAAAAAATATCTCTACCTTATTTTGTATCTCTTACAGCATATTTATTTATACTCAAATTAAATTTGTATTGTTCTGTGATGTATCTAATTTTATTGCACTTTTTGTAGCTCAGAAATTTTAAACCTTTGCAAGACAACATCAGTGTCACTTTGGTTGGTTACACACAGCAACCATAACAAATAACTCACTCAAATGGGATACCTTAACAGTGCTTACCAGGACCTTTAACAGCACTCATCAAGGATTTTCACATTATCATTGCAGAAAAGTAAGGTGACGGTGCTATCTCCCATTATAACCACTGCACATGTATCTGGAAGTACTCAGATACACCACATCCCCAAATTTCAGTATGGAAACTTTACCTGGCACAGTGACATTCACAGCACAAGACCCCATCACTATTTGTAAAGCAGTCTCATAGCTCCCAAGCTGAGGCAAACCCAGATGAGATTTTCTGGTAATCCCTAACAACAGGGCACAGAGCAAAGCCAAAGGCTCCTCTCTGCAGCCAGTTTCCCACTCAACAACAGGAAAACGTCAATCAATGTAATTCCATGTTTTCCTCTTTCTCTCAAGAGGATTCTCAAGACTAAGATAAACCACCATACAATCAAACCCAAACTGGCACAGGAATAAAAATGCAATGACCATTTCCATCACTGGTACCAGAACTATGTACAATGACAGGCTGTTCAGTGAAATTAACTGTACTACCACGTTCAGGCTTGAGTTAGGGAAATCTCTTGCAGAGAATTTGACCTTAAAATGAGTGGCTTTGCTGCAAAATTGTCACGAAGGACAATTCCTCTCCAGTGCTATAGATTTCTGACTCCCCAACAAAATGATGCAATACAGAGCTACGCTGCTGCAGGATTGCAGCATTCAACAGCTGAAGCACCACAGGTCAGAGCCTTCTGTTCAAAACCCACATAGCTCAGAGCTGTGTGCAGCAGCCCCATGCCCAAAGGCTTGTTAACTGCCCTGTCATTTCAGTTGCAAAGCATTTTTTCAGACAGTTGCACAGCTTACAGGTCCCCCACACTCAGACACAACGGCAGCCAGTAATCCTCCTCTGAGAGCCCCAGGCCTCACAGAAACAAGTGCCATTATCCACTTTTATGGATGAGGAAACAGAACCAAAAGCAGCTGCAGAACCTGCCCCTCTATTCCAATATCAAAGCTGGAAATGGATCTCACTGCTCAGCACTGCCACACTTTGATCCTTATTTGTCCCTATCTCCCTCTGATTAAACAATGTCAAGCCCAGTAAGGAGTCAGGAGAACAGATCGAAACAGAAACAGAAGACAGAACTTGAAAAACTTTCAACTTGAGGCTAAGCAGGTGTTATTTTATCACAGAGCAGGTCTCTCCTTATATTTGGCCATTCTGTATTAAGATGCTCTGTTGACTGGTTGGTTTTCTTAAGCCTTCTTTTGAAAAAGTATAAACAAAACTATTTTCCTTTCCCAGTTCCCATTCAGTTTGTCAGCTTCTCTCCTGGTTAATACAACAGACAGCACAGGGGACACAGCTGGAACTTTTTCCTTTCTCTACAAATTCTTCTCACTTTGTCTAACTTTTCCCTGGTCAGTTTAAAAATATACCAAACATCCTGACCTTAATACAGTCAATTCAAGGAAATTAACACTGGCAGAGCACAAAAAACCCCCCATTACGTTTTAGGGTATCTGTTCCTGCCAAGGCAGTGGCTGTGAGACGCTGCGGGCGAGCCACATGCTTATTAAGTTCCCTGGCTGCATAACATCATCAGACATTTCAGCTGAGTCATCCTTACATTTAGCCACCACACAAATGCTTCTGGCTTTCTGAGCCCCAGCTGCTCAGCTCCAGCTCCACAGCCAAGAGAAAGTCTCATGACTGTGCAGAACAGTTTACAGTTCAGGAATTAAGAGTGTTAATATGATTATACAAGTAAATTGAGGGGATGTAATCAGCTTTGTGACAAACAAGAGGTGCTGACATAATTTTATTGAGCGAATTCTTGGAGATCTGCACACTGCTTAAGAAAGTTATCTCCTTTTCCAGTGCTTTCAAATGCTTGCTGTGAAATGAATCAAGCAGCTGCCAGGAAGGACGGAGCAGGTACCACACATGTCACTGCCACGTGGTTCGGTTGGAGGAGGAAGTGCTGTGTGTGACTGCTGTGCATGCTGGCTGGAGGACACTCAAAACACACAGTCTTTCATTTGACTTCCCTATCTGCACGTTAGCTGGAGGCATTTCTGCACGGAAGGCAGGAGGGAATGATGCAATGTACTTGAAAGTTAAGAGCAGAAAGGACAAAGGGGCAGGCTGGGGTAAGAGGACTGCCCCAACTTAACAGCTAGAGCAACATCAGTATATCCTCTTTCATGTTTTCCCAGGATTTGATCCAGAGGCTGTTGATAACAAACAGGATTTTGCTTAGCTGAAATACACTATTCTTTGTACCAGGAAATGGCTACACACGGGTGCAGAAGCCCTTTCGTTTTACACTCGTTGCAGATGACAAAAGGCAAGGAAAGCATGGAGAGAGAGAGGGGGCAGAATCTTTCCCTACCGATTCCCTAGGTGAAATCCTCTCAGGCTACATAGCACAGACAGGAACAGAACTGTACAGCAAACACTTGCTGCTGAGCACCCGGTGTCCACTCATGATGTCTTTCAGGCAGGAGCATCAGGCTCCCTCACAGACCATCCAGTCTGTCCATCAGCCCCTGGAGCAGCTTTTCCATTAACACCTGTCCACAGGACACTGGGGCTGCTCTTAAGTGAGCCAAGAAGCAGGACAGGGAACTGCAGGAGGTCCCATCAGAAGCAGGCCCCCAGTGTGAACCGGGAGGTCAAGCGCCAGAGTCAAGAAGACCCCAATCCCTTACAAAAGGCAGGCACACCCTAAGCTGCACATGGTGGATACCAGAGCTTTAGGAGGCTCTAAAACATGCCACTCATCATGAAACCAATATACGCTCATATTCAAATCACATCGTTCAGTTACACAAGCCCAGACTAGTTCTGCCAGTTTAGAGCATGTGCTTCTCCTTTGCCCTATATAAACCCCATTTCAGAGGTGGTTCTTCCCTCCCCCCCCCCAACACAAACCCAAATTCTTCATGCATCAATGCAGAAACATTCACTGAAGCAGAGCTTTGCGTTTAACAGACATTAATTAGCAAATTAATGACTTTTTTCTGACTCAAGTTTTAGAAACAATGTTTTAGCAAGTTCCATTAAAGCAGTAAGTTGCCCCTTTTTCACATCTCAAAGACTAGTAGGAGTTCTCACTCTGATCAGCTAACCCTTTTACTTTGGAAGAGCCTATCAAATAAGAGAGACCAGGTGTCCACTGAAAGCTTGCACCAACTGCAGCCTCCTCCTGTGGAGGAGGAAGGAGAAAAAAAGAGGTCCAGAGGAACCACATCTCAGATGTTAGTTTCAGGTTGGCTTTTTGGTTTTCCTTTTAAAAATCCCTGGACAATTTTAAAGTTTCCCAGAATAGCACGTGGATATTTTTTAATTCATCCAACCTACTTCTCAGCATACTGTGGCTGAAAAGAATACCACACCACAGCTTTTGTGCCCAGCAGCACATTTTCTCTCAGGGTACATACAAAAAGGCTTCCGATCACATTTGAAGTTAAACCCTCTATCTCCAAGAAGAGTACAAGAAAGGCTTGGCATTCCCAAGAATCACATGGATCTATTCACAAGTAAACCACTTATTTTACAATACATAAAGCCTGTGAAAATAAAGAATGATGTAAGCTCCTGTCTAAAATTTCAGGAACAGGCAAGATAAAACATTGGCAAGAGGACTGTAAGACAAAGTGTCAGCACAAAAGACCAGCTATTCCACCTCTGCCAACGGAAAGAAGACTACAGGGAAGCTGTATGCCAGCAGTGTGCCTCATCTGAGGAATCACTGCATCTGACACTGGAGGGGACCTTGCGGCTGGCTGCCTCTCTCCAGGCAGCCAGGAAGGGCTGTTAAGTAAGCAGCTGCCTGTTCTCACATCAATAATCCCACTTGACCCACAACACAGTTTAAAATTCTCACTGGCAGAAATGGAGAGACCAAAAATCACTCAAGTTTCACGCCTGCTGTGCACAAGTGTGCTAAAGATGCAGGCTGCCAAGCAGCGTTAAATCCACCTGCATGAGCCAGCCCTGACTGAAAGGGGACTTGAGCATCACCACACACCTCACCTACACCATACACAGAAAAACTACAAACCACGCTGGAATCTTGATATTACAATCAACTCCTTCAAACAGTTTGACACTGACAGCAGTGTATCACCCACCTCCCTTCTAATACCAAGATATGTTTCTCCATCTTACTTTCCTAACAAGAAAAAAGCCTCTCTCCTTTAATGCAATGCTTACATTTAGAGGATGAGAGTAATCAGCACTCTCAGGCACTAACACCGTAATTGCAGCTGGCAACTTTCATTACAACAGTATCATCACTTTCTCACTGGAATAGGAAGTCTCACAATCTGGCAGCTCTAGATAATGGCATTAAAAAATCCCCCAGTGAAGCACCTATAAACCCATGTGTTGATTCAGCCATACTCTCAGATGCCGTGAGCCCATCGGCCTTTGGCCTTCACTATCTAGGGGAGCACATTTCCGTCTGCCTCTTCCCAGATAGGAGATCAGCCTGATGTGGCTGAGCCTTCAGCCTCCAAGAGCCACTAGCATCCGTGGACACAAAGGGAAGGGGGGTGTGCAGGGACTCTCACTTTAGGGCTGCTTTAGAGGAACTCTGCCCTTACCTCACAAGTCCCTGGTAACACCATTCACCATCAAAACCAACGGTACAGAGTGACATGGTTGAGCACGCTGAGACTGAAGGAAAGCAATGAACTACAAAGTGGTGCAGATTTTACAACAGGTTATAAGGCAGTCTGCTTTAAGTGATAATAAACAGGGATCCTAAGTTTTAAAAATAATTTAGGAAAAGATGATGTAGGGGCAAAAATATCAGCAAGTGATTCTAGTAACAGGAAAATACCTCTATTTTATCATAATGCTTTCTACTTGAAATGGCTTTAGCAAGACTAAGTTCTCACCAGTAATGCCTTACATAATGCAGATTTGGCTTGTTAACACAGCCAGGAAAAACCTCCACTTTTGAATGCTGGGTTCTGACCTTAAATCAGGTGCCTGCACCTCTTTGCCCAATCCCCAAACACTGGTGTTTGCTCATGTTCACAAGGAGTTTAAATCCTTTGTTACAGACAGCACAGGTGGAACTGTGGGTAAAAAGACAAGAAAAAAAAGCATGTTCTGCCTTTGTTTCCTCTTAGCCTGAAGTAAGGTACTAAGGAGTTGCCAGGTAAAGGAGCACCTGAAGCTGGGGAATTTATAAAAGCTGATCTTTGTAACACAAGAAGCGAAAAGCTGCTGAACTGCTGCTAAGCTAACCATGGCTATTTTTTGTGTCCAGGATACCTAAAACAGATAACATCAGCACTTGCAAAATTAGTACGTTTAGCTTCTTTCTCCAGCGGTACATTTCTGGGCCATGAGACAACAGTTGGTCCTGTGACAAGATGACATTTACAGTTTCAGAATCAAAAGGATGGGTTTTTTGCATTTCTGTAAAGTTTTTTTTGCTGAAACCACTCCTTCTTAAAAGGATACTGGAAAAAGATTCCAGCTCTCATCTCCTTTTTGCATCAAAACCAGAACTTCTGCTTATTAACTCCACAGCCTGTAGATCGAGTTCAGATCACTGCAAAAAGTTTGAACTCACCTGGGTAATAGTCTTACAAAGGGCCTAAGATAACAGCTTAAGTTGGGATAAACTGTATCTGAAGCCACCACAGATGCAAACAGTGAGGAACCAGGAACGCAAGGAATTCTGACGCTATTAAAAGTAAGCAAAAGGTCAGTACCCGGCAGTAGGCTTTTTAGAGATGTGACCCAGAATGACTTCAGCACAACCCAGGTTAACCTTCACTTAGTCCCAGGATAGCACAGTGCTTCAATGTAAACTGCACTGTAACTGCAGAGAAGTTTTGCAGAGTATTTTTTCCTGCTATTTAACTTTCCTGAGCAGCCTTGAACCGACAGCTGCAAAGCAACAAGTCAGCTGTTAAGGAAATCCCCATCAACAACAGATATCAGGCTTCATTTTCCTGTATTTCCCCATAACTGATCTATTCAGAATCAAGAGATAAGTTTAAGCTCTAATAGGAGTTTAATTTCCATGCAAATGCAGACTCTTGTTCACATGACCAACAAAAGTGGTTCATAGGTTTAAATGAGAGCAAGCCAAGTGATGTTCAACTCTGATGTTCAGCGCTAGAAAAACTCCAGTGCAACCAAACCATGAGAATCAGGCAATCAGCTGTAACTAAAATAACGGCACTAGCTGGTGTAAAGGTTTTTCTGTTAAACACTCCTCATTCCAGATGCTGTCCACATATGTATGACCTTCCTATGTCAGCAAACAGAAGTACTTTTCTGATCTGCAGACTCTTAATATCTAGCTGGTCACAAATGGGTTCACTCGCACGCGTTCAGCCTGAACTCGCAACTTTTATCAAGCCCACTCAGCACACTCTCACAGCACAGCCAAGTCCCTCCCTAGCTCTGCCACAAACACACTGAAAAAACACTCACGACATATTTTACAGTGCAAAAAGCTGCAGGGTTCAGAGAGACATGCTAATTTACTGCTTCTCTAATGCATGAAAGCATAAGCCACAGACCTTCAGAATATGAAATTGCTCCTTACATAAAAACTCTGGGTTTCCTTCAGAAGTCTATTTCAGGAAAAGTATCGGTATCCTCATAAACAGCTGCTACGCTTGCATTGCTTACCTCACACACTATCATGTCAGCTAATCATTATAATGACTTAAAGAACATTATTTTTTTCTTCAGTAAAATTATCAAGCCACACTACAGTCTTAGAAGATCTTAACACGTCTGCAAACAGTTGAGAGGCTGATGGATCTCCCTTAGCTAGAACAATGTTAACCCAAACACAAAACATAGCGTCTTGGGACAAGGACTCAACAAAATACATTTCAGGCTGACAAAACAGACCTGAAAGCCTCAGACTTCTGCACCAACAGGAAAGAAACAGGTCTGGATTTACACCGCTTGACTCACTGCAGGACTCAGGTTCTCAAAACAGGAGATTAAAGCTTTCTCTTCTCCTAGAAGTGAATGAGGTTACTTGTTTTCAATCCTTCCTCAACTAGAAAAATGTGGGGGGGGGGGGGGGGGAAAATCCACCAAGTTCCCACTGAGATAAAGAGAGTGAATTTAATCTAAATTCACTTTAAAATTCAGTGTTATTGCCTGTGGAGGACACAATAGAGGCTTAAATAAATATGTTTCTCTCACATTCCATTAAGTATAAGCAAGAACCTCAAAAGTTTCAGATTTTATTTGACTTACAAGTATCTTCTAATGAATGAATAACTGAAACTTCCTGTAAGAGCTGACAGGGCCCTCAGATAGGGACTGGTATTGGAGGAAAGCAGACTGCACCCATACATCAGTGATACTCCAGGCAAAGCCACCTCAGCACAGTAGGTCACAAGAGAGTTTTCCAGTTTAAACAGGCCCTTAAAGTCACTGAACTGAAATATAAGTAGTGCAAAAGCATTATCCTTAGCCCACTGGTTTGGGACTTTTTTAAGCATTTACTGTCATCGACAGCCATTACTAAACAGTAACTTTATCTTACACAGCTGTACCTCTTTGTATCATGGACAGGATGCTCATTCCGATACACCCAGGGATGTCAGAGCAAGCAAGGATGAAACAGTACCCTTCCAAAAAGGGAGCCTGATTCAAAGGAAGCAAGAAAGTTGTGAAGAAGACACCAAACCTGCTTGGGCTGTTGGCCTCTCAGAGTAAGTATTAAATAAAACCAATCTGTTTAATTTTCAGACAAGAACTTTCAACAATAACATTCCTTGGGCACGCAAACAAGAAAAATCCTGGCCAGCAAAGCTTAAGATGAGCACACGGTCTTTGAGGGTCCATTAGGTCCTCTCAACCTGCAAAGTCTCCCCCACAATTTAAAACTGAGTTGCCCCAAATTCAGCATCATGCTCCCCAGAAAACCCCTCTCTCTCGAGTTTACCTGTGCTAGACCACATCACTGCTCTGCTAGCAAGGCTTCAGCACCAAGCAACACAGCTGAGGTGGCCCTGCAGTTCACAAGAGCGCAGTAATATGTGGCACCAGGTTTCTAGCCATCACTCAGCTGAGAAGCTGAAGAGCACAGTCCGTAAGACAGGAGGACAGTAGCACAGAGGCAGCATCCAAAGCCCAGTGAAACACTGCATATTCATAGGAATTTCTGGAAATCCATCAAATGTTAAGCTTCAGATAGTAGCCAACAGCTGGAGCATCTGTAAGCACCAAAACTAACATTACTGCCTCCTCACCATTGGGAACAAACCAACAGCAAGCAAGTAGAGTGATGCTTATGAGGACAAGTTCACCAAGGGAGAAGACTTTTCCAGACACATCTTATACCAGCTGGAAGTCACAGATGTTCTTTTGCAGGATTAGAAGAATCCGGAACTCAACCAACCACACCCACATGATCTTTAGCTGGAAGAAGTGAAAGGCACACTCCACGTGACTTGGAAAAGTATGACAAATCACAAAGCCATCTATATTATTGGGAAACAACATAACTAGTGAAAAAAAACAATCTATGGAGCAGTTATGACACAGCACAAACATCAGAAACAGCCATGAAGTATACAAGAGTGGTGTCTTATAATGACAGAATTTGCCATCAGAAATCCTATATAAGTGCAGTAGTTCAGCCCTAAGCAGTGGCTGAGCCCCACACGCCATTCACTCCCACAGGAGAAACAGGCAGAGCTTCCGTGGGTTGGGATAAGGACAGTTTACTGGCAAAAGCACTGTGAAAGAGCAATAACAGCCAATTACACTCACACTCAGTGATAACCTCACCTTACAGAGTACCTTACTGCCCCACGATTACTGAGTGCTGCACATGGCAAAGACCAACCCAACCACACTCAGACTGCTCTGGAGGCACCAACAGCACTGCTCCCCAACCAGCCCCTTTAACAGGGTAGTGATGTCAGGTGGTGAGGAAACAGCCCAGGATAACTCAGGTCACCTGGGCTAACTCAGCTCACCTGGGCTGGCTGCTTGGGGAGGTGAGCTCTGGCCTGGCCAGAACCAGAACAGTAAGATAGTTGTTTCCAACATTCAAAGTGCAGTTCTTGCTTCTACCTGATGTTCCAATTCCACCGTTAAAAGAACTGGCAACTCCTTATTACTAAACTACTCCTCTATCAAGTCAGCTTTTCCATGAACTGTTTATTCTCCAAAGCTCTTCAAGTAAAATGCCTTGTTCTAGGAAAGGAAAAACATAAATCTGATAACAGTAACTCAGAATTTGCCCACTTTGGAGAAACCTGAAAATTAACTTAGAAGAGATATGAACTCAAACAAAGGAAAAGCAGGTTAACAGAGTCACTTTTGATCAGCTGGAAAAGCTAAATATCTTAAAGCCTTAATGAGTTTAATAATATTTGCTGCGGAATGTTTTAATGGTTCTTGAGATAAACAGTACTACGTTTGCTGAGACATACATTATGGTTTTTAACTAGCAAGGCAGCTCATTAGCCCAATACCATTTGGCAAACACCGGATCCGTGAGAAGCTCTATGAACAGCCTGAGGAACCCCACGTGTTTTCCTCTCACCTGCACGTTGCCTTCAGGAGCTCTCACCCCACTCCCTATTTTTTTAAGCTTCCACCTCGCTCTCCTCCCTTCCTCCACACAACCTCCTTGCCCACAGGGTCCCGAGACGCGCCGTCACCGCCCTCCTGCCCGCACCCACGCCTCCGCCGAGGCGCCCGGTGCCCCAGCCGTGCCAGAACGTTTCCCCACCGCCACCCTCGCACGGCTGGTTTCCAACTCGCCCGCAGCGGGCTGCCCTCAGCGCTCCTCATCAAGGAAGAAGGCAGCGACTGCCATGCAAACCTGCGGCACGGCAGCAGCGCGGCCGTGGCCTCCTTCCCAGGACGGCACGCCGCCCTTCAGTACGACGGCGGCGGCGGGCACCGTTATCGTCACCGCCCGCGCAGCCCCGAGCCCGCAGGCGAGCACCGCAGGCGGCAGGGAGCGACTGCCCGGGCGCTCGCGTCCAGCCGGCCAGGCAAGACGCGCTCGCCAGTCCCCGCCGGACACCGCGCACACGAGGCGCGCCGCTCCCGCGCTGCGACCCGGGCGTGGGGACACCGTCACCCGGCCGGCGAGGCCACGGCCCTGCCCGTCCCCACAGCCCGCGGCGCTTCAAGCCGGTGCTCTCGCACGCCCGGGCGGCGGCGGGGCTGGCGAGGGGCCGGGGCGCGCCGCAGCACCCGCGCTCTGCTCCAGGCGAGCGCCGGTCCGGGAAGCTGCCGGACCCCCCGCCGGGGCCGGGCGCGGCCCTCTCGGGTTCCGCCCGGGGCCGACGACCCGCGACCATGCCTGTCCCGCCCGCCCGCCCCCCCCGCCACTGTCCCTCAGCGGCCGCACCGGCAGCCCCCGCCGAGCCGAGACCCCGCGGCCCCGTCCCGCCGCTCACCCAGAAGGGCTCGGAGGCGTCCGCGCTGCAGAAGCTCTCGATCCCCATCGGGCGCGGCGAGGCGACCGCAGGCGTCCGCGGCAGCGCTGCGCTTCCCCCTCCGCACCTCTCCGTGCCCGGGCGGAGACGCGACGGCGGCGGCAGCGGCAGCACGGCTCCGTGATTGGCTCCGCGTCACGGGGATGCCGGGCCCCGGCGCCGCCGCGCCCGCCCTGCGCGGCCCCGCCTCGGCGGGGGCGGGCGGCGCCGTTCACCCCAGCCCACCCCAGCGGAGGTGGTGGTGGCCCAGGGGCGCCAGCGGCCCCCTCCACGACCCCCTCCGGGCCGGAGGCCGGGCCCAGGCGGCTGGGAGATGAGCCCGACGCGTGCTCCTTTGTTCGGCGCAGCGATCCCCGCGCCACGCCGGGCCGCAAGCATCCTTCCCGCCTGCCCGGGTCAGCAGCGCCCGGCCCTGCCCGCCCCGCGGTCCCGCACCTCCCACCGCACAGCCGGCCGCGGACGCACCTGCCCGGAGGCCTCGACACGAGCGGGCATCGCTCCTCCCGTGACGCTGCTCCAGGCGCGGGGCACAGGGACCTGCGGAGAGGCACCGCAGAGCCCTGCGGCCGCCTGGGCCCCGAGGGATGGAGCCAGGGCTTGGGGATGGTCACAGTGAAAGTCTAGGCTGCCCATCAGACTCTCCAATTCTACACCTAAACCAGTTGAACTGGCTTCAGACCCTTGAGCAGTTCAAACTGATGGGCGTGAACCTGAGCCGAACCAAAGTAACTTCATCCACAGCAAAATACGTCCTAGGTGAAACAAACACACGGTCCCCATGGGTGCAGTTGGTTGTGTCTCACTTGCACCCTTCTCATCCCGTTTAAAATGCACCAGTTAAACCCACAGACAGGACGCACACTCAGCTGACTCACTCAGCCCAGCTGGAACATGGATGGTAGAATGGCATCCATGTAGGAATGGCATCATACACTGCAGCAGAGCAGCGTGGTTACACACCACCCTACAGTCACACCAGGAAGCTCTCATCACCTGAGTTACACAAAGAACTTAAAACGTTATGAACAAAGCTGTTAGAGAGAGGTGTAATCGTCCAACATGGAACTGAAAAACCAAGCATCAGGCATACAAAATCTGAGTCAGGATTGGCCTTCACTCACCTGTGCACCTTCAGGGCAGTCCCAGAGCCGGCATCACTGGCTGTGTGACTGCCCACCCCACCTCAGCACTGCCGACCCATCCCCCCAGCTCTCGCTCTCCCAGGGCGTCGGGCCGAGGAGCCGCAGCAGCAGAGTTCAGCCCATACTGAGCTCACGTATTCCTGATGAAAAAGCAGAAACATCACAGAAAGATCAAGCCATCTGGGTGCCAGAAGCTGTACAAATTTGTGTCAGTTTAACCAGTACCTTGGTTCGCACCCCATTAAATTCATTGTAGTATTGTTAGAGAACAGCTCATGTTAAAGTCTGATTCCCCTCAATTTTATTAAGACTATTTCTGCCCTGTTTTGTGCATTAATCCTAAAGTCATATTAATTACCTTGGTGGGTTGGGTTTTGATGTCTCAATGCTCACTGACTCTTGTTCAAAGAGTTATATCAGTCTCCAACGTCTCTTATCCTACTCCCCCTCAGCTGCAAGGAATACCTTTTTTGTTTTATAGGGGCTGTGCAGCACATACAGATGTTCACAGCTCTGACAATACAAGCTATCCCATAGTAAGGTTGGGGGAACTTTTCTTTTTCAAAAGCACTGCTTATAAAAGAGTAAAGCTGAAAAAATACAACCTCCAAGAGCTTACAGTTTTACACATAAGCTATGTGTGAATATAAATTTAGAGTTGAAATTATACATCAGGAAGTTATGGAGGACTTATGCAGGGATTGTTCCAAACAAGAAGACAGTAAATAAGCATAAAGTGAGGAGAGTCAAGAGAAATATGATCTTACCCACACTTGTTTTTCTCCAGATACTACTGTATGCTAACAGACTGACAAAACTTAAGTTACACTTTCAGGATTCAAACTTCCCAATTAGTTGAACAGAATAATTTTTTTCAGCCTCAGACTGTCCCTGTACCAGTGGTCATGTGCCAGGTTAATGATGTTTCCTATCAAATAAAGATACTTGGATCTGCATCTCAAATTAGTTCCCTTACAATTAATTCCATCTCCTTCCCTCTAAGCAACAGCAGCAACAAAGATGTAAACCAAAGTGCAGCCAAAATGCAGAGTAAATAATTAATGTGAGGGGAAGCAGAAGAGAGCAGAAGCAAAATGTAACAGGCTCAAAATATTTGCTCTGGAGGAGAAAAGCAAGAACTGACACAAGCCAAAACCTGCAGGGATACAGAACCAAGATCTCAAGAATATCAGTCCAATTGTGGATTTCACAAGCCATTGTCATAACAGCATCTTTTAAACACACAGATTAATCCATAAAATAGAAACTGCAATCTTATTTAGAAAAGACATTTCCTTCCAACCAGAAAAACGACCAAGCCAGGATCTCGTTTGGACTCTAAGCATTGCTTGGCAGCATACAAACTAAAGCTGGATAGGAAATACGGGCTGAGGGGGGAAACAGCAACAACTTATCAGCTGGAAAGTAGGTGTAGTGGAATGATGGCCCACAACACCACAGGGAAATTTGGAAGGACAGGGAGAGAAACTCTTTGGCTGTGAAGATGCTGCACGTGTTACAGGTGAGCAGGGGCTGCTCACCGGCTGCACCAGGGATCCGTGCAGTAGGCAGAGGCACACATTGCTCCTGACTCACTCCAAGTTCCTGCTACGTTACAGGAACAGATTAATTTCCCCATTACTTCTAAAGACTTCTTTTTTTCCAGAATTCTATTTATTGCTCCCTGCCAGAAATTCTTTGGAAGCCCATAATATAAATATTAACTTTGAGAGGTTTTTGTTAAAAAAACAAGCCAAAAAGAATCCAAACACCCCCCACACACACACACTTCCAAGGCCATAGGTGGCTTGCTGCTTGAGAAGACTCACGTTTCCCTTCAAGCCCAAGCAGGCTGCTCCGCTTAGACCGTGACGAATCCCCCCCTGGCTGCGTTTCCTTTGGGAAACACTGACTGGCTCACAACATAAACACAGCCGACTCATCCCAGCATCACGGAGCACGCACGCATGCCTCAGACACTCCGGGGATCCTCGCAGGCCTGCGAAGCGCCCAGCGCAGGGTTACATTTTGGCAAGGCCTGCTAATTAGCTGCTCATCTTTGGCAGGTCGCGTTCATTACGAGCTGGCGGCCCGGGGACGCAGCGCCGAGCTGTGCTGGGCGGCAGGGAAAACCGCGCTCGCTCTCCCTTTTTATTCTTTATCGATAAGCAGAGCACACTGGAAGCCTCTGAAAACCCCAAAGGGGAAACGGCGCGGTAAGCCGAGGGGCCGCCCGCCCTGCCACGGCTTCGGGACGGGGCTGGGCCGCGGCACCGGCACCACGCCGAACAGGCGCCCCGCACGCAACGCGTAGGCACCGCTCTCGGCTTCACCCCGGCCTGGCCTTGCCAGCGGGCACGCTAGAGACAGGGAGACGCTCCGGGGACTGGGGGGGCGCGGACGGACAGGGGAGGTACACACGAACGTAGAGCTCAGCCCGCCCTGCCCTGTCCTGTCCCGTCCCTCAGCACCCAGGCTCCGCTCCCGCCTCAGGCAGCGCGCGACCCCAGCCGCAGAGCGCGCAGCACCGCGCCGCGCCCACTCGAACCGCCCGCCCCACCCGCCCGCGCTGCCGATTGGCGGGCGGGCGCCGAGAGGCGGGGCCAGCTCAGCGCCCGCTCCCGCCTCCCCGCGCCGCGCCTGCGCAGTGGCCGCCCGCTGCCGGGTGGTTGGGCATCCGGGCCTCTGGCGCGGCTGTTGGGCCATGGCGACGGTGGCGGAGCTGAAAGCAGGTTCGGGGCGGTGGGAAGCTCAGGGGGGAGGCGCCTCGGGTCACCGAAAGGGTGGGCAGCCTCGTCTGCCTGGGTCTTGTAGTCGCCCCAGGCGCTAAGGCGGGCTGCTGGCTCCTCACCCCGCCGCTGGGGACCCGCGGGAGAAGGGGCCCCGGGCCTCACAGGCGCGGTCGTCTCACTCACCTCGGCCCGGGAGGGGGGGTCCTGAACCTCCTCACAGGGACTGTCCGCCTATCCCGGCCCGAGAGAGGGGATCCCGAGCCTCTTCATAACCATGGCCCTCTCACCCACCCCGGTCTGGGAGAAGGGGTCCTCAGTCTCCTCACAGGCACGGCCCTCACACCCCGGCCTGGGTTTCAGGGGGTGACAGCAGCTTAGCCCATAACACCCCACTTCTGAAATCACTTAGACCCATGCTCGCTGATAAACCAAATATAATGGTGGCTTCTTTGAAGGGCTCATTTTTATCCGGATTCCTCCTGTTGTTACCTGCTGGCATGTGCACAGGGACCTTTATTTCACCGTGCAGATGCTGAAATTGTGTTTGTACTGTGGATAATAAATGCCATTTGAATGCATTTGGCTTCATGTTTGCATGCACTTGTCTTTATATTAACTGATCTCTTTGTGGTAATAGTTTTAAGGGACACGCTGGAAAAGAGAGGTGCTCTTGGACAAATAAAAGCGAGGATCAGAGCTGAAGTTTTTAATGCATTGGATGATCAAAGTGAACCACGGCCACCCCTGTCTCATGAAAACCTCTTAATCAACGAACTAATTCGTGAATACCTGGAATATAACAAATATAAATACACGGCATCTGTTTTAACTGCAGGTATTGGGGAGGAATTTTTGTTCTCGTCACTGTATTAATAGACATCTGCTCTTTGGTTGAGCAATTCCACTGATGCCATGAAATTAGTAAGAGGGACTAAGCTGCACAATCTTGCCTTCCCTTGGAAATAAGTGAGATACAAAAACTGTCTCCACAGCTTTATTGGTAGCACTAAGCTAGGTCATACCATTAGTTTTCAAGAAAATATACTCTCTGCACCTTATCCTTGACGTAAATGCTTTGACAGTAGCTGATACAAGAGCAAGAAAGCTTGCTCCCAGCCTGCAAAATCAAAATATCTTTCTTGAAATGTCAGCTTTTGTTTTGGAAAGTGGCTAGCAATGTTTTTGAAGCATATATTACATTTTCATCTCATTGGTATTTGGGTAAAACAAAACATGTAAATTAGAAATGAAGAAAGTAATACATAACACATAAAGCAGTGGATAGTCCCAATTACAGCAGTTCTGCCAATTCATGCATATAAGCTGTGTCAGAAACACAGTTAGATGTCCTCAGCTTAAATAACAAAGGAACATAAGGTCCTCTTTTTCCTTTGAACAGCTGTGGTTAAGCATTGCTGTTGCTGGCTGTGCTAACATAGCAGTATTTGAGGTACTTTGAGACCACAACATCTAAATGGCAGATGTAATTCATGTGGTGCAGCACTTCCTTATTTTTGCAGCTATTGCTGGCTTGTATTTGAAATTTGAAGTTCAAGAAGCGGAAACAGAGGCAGTCTGTATAGTCGTTAAACTGTATTATCTACTTGATAACAGCATTTCTTTAGAGAAGGTCATTGGCCTGATTGGCTTATCTTTACATTGTAAGACTTCTTTACTGTTTTCCTTTAGAGTGGAGACAAAAATTGTGATAATGGTGTTGTAAATGATAATGCGTGTGAAGCACTAATGTTTAAAGGAGTTCTCTAATTACAATGTACTGTTAGATATTGATAGTCTGAAAGGAGGTGTGTGCTCCCGTCCTCTTTTGAAGTCTCCTGAGCGCTCTTTAAAAGTTAGCATGTGATATTTTTTCTTACCAGCCTTAAGAATTTTGGGGAAATGTCTTTTCCAGAGTCTGGCCAGCCTGCCGTGCCCTTGGACAGACAGTTTCTTGCCAGAGAGCTGAACATAGTTGAAGACGCAACCGCAAAATCAGTGTAAGGAGTGATTTTGGAATGCACAGGATATTCTGTTCTGTCTATATTTCTCTCTTTAGTGTTATTATAAATCACATAAGTATTCTCCCCTATTGCAGTGTGACTGGAGCACATGACTGCTCTGACATGCTGGATTCAAACTCACGATGTCAAACCTGGCTCTGCTTTCAAACATACTCAAAACTTAACATTTAATTCTGCCAACTCCACAGCATTCTCCAGACAGCGTGCTTGTAGCCCACAGCCCAGGCCTGTTACCAGAAGTACAAAACAGATATGCACTTTGCATAGCAGTGAGGTCCTTTGTAGAGCAATAAAAAGATGATTGTACTCTGAGATGAGATGCAAAGCCACAGTGCTCTGATACGACTGCATTAATGAGCTAGGGTACAGAAGCAGGTTAGAACATGCCCAGTGTTCTCTGTAGCTTGTGCTGTCAGAATCTGTCAGGTGCTTAGGGAGCAGCAGGTTTGGGCTGTGAGTGGAGTCCTGGGCTGTAGCCTGTTGAAGTCTGACCCTTTGTTGTGCCAGAGAGACCTCCTGCATTCTGCTAAGCATGCTCCCGTTCTGAATCGACAGGGTACCCTGAGCGTGGTTGAGAGTGGTGGTGTTCAGGGTGTACTTACATATGTGCTTTTTTATCTAGCATAATATCTTAACAACATTGGCATCATGCACTCTAAATAATTAAAGACATCTGTACATATTCTAGAAGTGAGCATCGAGGTCTAAGAAGGTCTGAGGAAAGGGTGGGTTTTCTTAATGCTCATTATTACACAGGCTTCACAGATGGCTTCTGTTCTTTCTCTCTTAAGCAGACCTCTCTTGTATGGAATTATCTCTCATTTCTTACGTGGTGGTAAAGAAGAAAGTACCCAGAATATCCTTCCAAAAGTGTCTTTGCTGAATTATCCAAAGCAAAACCTTGGCAAACTACCTGCTGAGAGAAACCATAAAGGTGGGTGTGGGTATGGGGCTGGTTTTGCAGAGGTTTTACTTGTGACTAGATTTTCTGTGCAGTACCTGTGCTTCTGACGGCAGAAGCACAGACAGACACAGAGTATCTCCTGCCAGGAATGCTCTGAACCAACCTCTCTTCTGTAACAAAAATTCTGCACCAGAAGGGTGCTTATGCCTGCAAAACACACTCTGTGACCTGACCGTGCTTGTTAGTCATGTATTATTCACTTGAGGAAGGTCTGACTTGATCCAGCTCAAGAAAGAGCCACCCACGATGTCTAGAACAGCCCTCACATGAGCCTTTCTTCAAGTGGGTGACCAGCTTGCACCAGCTGCTCTCAGGCCTGCTGCTCTGCCAGTGTGCTAATGGTGCAGCACTCAAGTCCGACGGCCCTCGGATGTGCCTCACTGGCCTTCAGACATGCCAGTAGTAGAACTTACCTCTTATATGCAAACGTCTCCTATTTATAAACCAGACATTTTAAAAATTGCAGACAACCAAATTGATCTAATTTCTCAGCAGTGCAAGGTGCTGTGAAGCTCTTGTCACCTGGTTAGTTACTAGAGAGGAGGGGGAAAACCCTAATTTTTTAGCTTTAGTCTCCTGAGGCATTTGGACTGTGAAAAACATAAGACTTCAAGTGGACAGCTGTGCTATTCTTACTATTTTCCTGCTCTGCAGTTACTGGTAAAGACCAGAAAACACTAATACCCCAATTCTCAGCTCCAGAAAAGTCCCCCACCAAATCGCCTTACCATTGTACTCCCCTCTACTGCTACACACCTGGAATGGGTCAGCTAGAGACAGTCATACTGCACTGGCAGTTTAATACAAGAATGTAACCTAAATTCTCAGTGAAGTATGTTAAATAGGGGCGTGTCTCTCCTTTCTTATTTGTACTAACTTACCTAATTCCTATAGAAAGTTCTTAACTCTTCAGCTGCCAGTTTCACAGGTGGGCACAGACCTCTGAGGACACAGTTCACATCCCATTGACTGCAATGCCTGAGCTCTGAGTTCGTTGCCCTGTAGTAGAACACAGTTAAATCTTATTTTCCCTTTCTGGTCTGCTTTTCAACTGGTTCCAGTTCATACTGCCTAAACTACAGAATGAAAGGCATCATTGGTCCAGTTTTTTCTTCAGAGAGTCTGCTTGGCAGAGCAGTTTCTACTGTGAGAATTTAGTACTGTTGTGTTAGTACTATGAACTACTTCTTTGGTGTCCAAAAATCTGAAAAAATAGGAGGCCTGAGATATTCCTGGCATATAAAAACTGCAGGAAGAGCTGAACACTAACAGTTAATTCATTGAGACAATGTTGTTTCCCTTCTGCCAGAAGAGGGGGCTGAAGAAATAAAATTCCAATACCAAATCTGCTGTAAATGATCTCTTTGTTGGGAAAGAATTATGCCTGTCAGAAATTTCTCCATTTTTAAAAACAGATTCAGTGTGTAAAGGAATTGGTTTTAAAGTATAACTGTACCTACGATCTGAAATGGACTCTGTGGGGTCACCCTGCCCTGCTGACTCCAAAACAATTTCACATGGGTATATCATTGTTTGGAGTTAGTTACAAAAGTCAGGATTAATAGTAAAATATGACAGCACATTGTTTTTTTAACTGAGCAAAAATATAACAGTTATAAGGCTTTTGACCTTTAAGCAACTGTAGTCTGAAATGTGTTTGTAGAATATGTCAGTGGAGACCTAAAGGCAGTGGGTGTAAAATACCAGTTACCTAACTGTTGAATTAAGCAGCAGATGGGGGTAATCAAGTCCTTTCACAAACTCCAACCTTACATCTAGCTTGCTTTTCATATTAGAAACTAGCTTGCTTACTTAGTTGAATGAATTGTCCAATAAACTGATATACAGACCGGGAATCCCAGTGAAACGCAGGGAATTGGGTGTTTCTGTTAGCTCAGTCACAGTTGCTGAGCTGAAGCTGTGTGAAACCTAACCCTTAGTAACACAGAGCTCTTAGGCAGTCGTGTGGAAAAAGATATTTGTTATATTGCTTGAGTTCCCTGTGAAAGTACTCTGAATCCAAGTGCTCATAGCAGAAAATAATGCTTATACCTTTGGATCTCCAGCTGTGTGAGGATATTTATGTCTGTGTTTCAGTTGCAGATAGAATTCCAGAACCAGGAAGACTGGCTGGCACGAGCATCGAAGAGCCCCTTGTTTTACAAAGTATGAACAGATGATGTTGTTTATCTGCTAATTTCTCCTGTGAAGTTCTCCAAGAGTAAATTCAGGAAATTCTCTGCCTAAGTTCCCCCAGTATGTCCAGTGGGACTGTTATGACTTGTAGATCCACCCATGAGACAGGAGGACGGCATCATCCTTACTGTCAGTGAAAAAACGATGAGCAAAGGCTCTTCCTCCAGTGCTGATGGAAGGGAAACTGTGTGTGGAGTCAGGGTAGGGGAGCCTGTGTCTGGAATTGGGCCAAAAAAGTACCGGCTGTAAGTTACAAGAATTCATCAGATCACTTAGAACTTGTGCACTTTCCTTACCGTGTGATGTGTCTCTGTGTCTTCCCTGTGGTGTTTGAATAAAATGTTTCAGTTTTATTCTGAGTGGTATTTTGGAAGATTTTAATCATTCTGGGAGAAGAAGCTGCCACTTTTGGCTAAGTATGGGAACATGGATTTGAACAGAAAATTAAAGTGCTTTAGTGGAATAGTTGGTTTAATTCACCAGAAATTTAGGACTATATTTATCTTCATGCCAACAAACAAACGAGGGCAAGTCTCTTCCAGCTGGAGTTGCTATAAATTGAATGGTGTAGTACTGAGTGCATGGGAGGGAGAGGGACTTGTGTTTTTTTCCCAAATGATGGGAAACTCAAAGTCAGGCAAAACTAAAAATAAAGCTGGCGATAGATTACTGATTCTCAGGCCTTTTTTTAGTGAGGTGTTTACATGTTGTGAAATGGTAATACCCTTTAAAAGCCAAACTGATGGGGTACCTCAGAACACAACACAGTAGCTGTTCTTCTCTACTTGTGTTCTAACAAAACACATAGAATCACAGAATCATCAAGGTTGGAAGAAGCCTTGCAGGTCATCGAGCCCAACTGTCAGCCCTACACCACAGGACCACTGAGAGATGTTACTGTTCCCAGCGCCACTGGGCTCAGCTCCTCAGCTGAGTGAGGAGCTGCTGGGTGCCACCCACCCCCACAGGATTCTGCCTTGTTAATACTGACACTCAGAACCACTCACCTCCCTCCAGGCCTCTGTCTGAGAGTAGAGCAGAGAAACGGAACCGGCAAATCACCTTCACTTTGGAGTGAGCTGAAAGTGCCCCCTTGGTAAGCTGCAAACGAGCCCTGGGCTTTGAACTGGGGTGTTCCATAGGGGTGGTGCAGCACCCCCACTTCACTACAGGCCAGTGGGGCAAATAGTGACATGTAGTTGGAATGTGAATTGTCTTTTCTAGAGCAAGGAAAAAGACTCTGGGAAAAGCAGAAGCTCCAACCTTTAATGTTTCCAAGTCCTTCTGCCTACCCAAAGCCACTGCGTCTGCCTTCTGTCCTCCCACCGTGCATTGCACAGGAGCTGCCCTGGCACCACAGAGCTCCTGGGAAATGGATTTGTAGTGTGGTCAAGTCACTGTACAAGCAAAGGAAAAATCAAAGTGCACTTCCACCGATGCTTGTACAACAAAGCTTTAAAATAAGTCTGTAAAAACGTACTGACCTACTCACATGATTAATGGCCCCACATTTGTCCTGACAGAACATGAAGTACAAGAGCAGCTTTCAAAACGTGAGCCCTGTGCATGCCAAGCTGCCATACTTGTTAACAGATGGAGAGGAGCTGCACAGCCCAGGCAACATGGCTGCACTTCCCAAAAATCATTCCTTCAAAGCGCAAGCGAGGTCAGTATTTGGATAATTCGCATCCCCAGAGCCAGAGGTTTCAGATGGAATTGCCACCTCAGTGAGCACGCCCAAATAATTTCTCCATCTAGCTTAATTACTGACTGCGATCTCTTGCATTAACTGCCTCGTCCCTTCTCCTGACATCACAGAATGACAAAAGATGGAAGCACGTAGAGGTCTGGGGCTTCTCCACATGCATTCCTGAATTGTCCTGGAGCTAGGACACTGAGACTGTTACAGGGCAACTGCCTGAGAAGAGGCTGTTCTTTGTCGGAGTGTGCTATCGCCAGCGAAGGTGACGGGGAGCCAGTGGGTGGTGTGGATATCAGATCTGGAAAGCACTGTGGAAGAACTTAACCCACAAGTATAAACAAAAAATGAATTCTTTCAAACTAAATTTTTGCTCTGCCCTGAAATCAGAGGGAACCCTTGACAGACCCCACAGTGTCAGTGCTCCTTCAGAGGTATTGGTTTCTGTCTAATTCAGGGAAGTTTTTTTTCTAAGCTGTTTATCAAGGCACTCCAGGGAGTCAGTTACGCTTTCCTTCCTGAGCACCCCTCATATCAAGCCAAATCTCAGTGTCAGTTGATCAGTTTTCCGGAGGAGTGATTATCATGGGGTGATTCTGTTCAGAAAACGAACCCCCCAAGGCCTTGTTCACACTTGCAAAGGCACCCTTTCCATCCCAGCTGGCATTGCCCTGACTGGGACTGGACTGTGCTGCCAGCACTGGGCGCAGGGCTTGGCACTAAGCACCTGGCAACTGTCCTACCTCCTACCTGGTCGGCCTCTGCCAGTGATGGATGGATGCAGACTGTCCCTCCTGGTGCAGGAGCGAGCTCAGCACAGTGGTAACGCACCGGTACAACACTCTGTTCCCATCACACATGTCAGCTTAGGGAATCATGGTTGATTTAACTTCTGTAAAGACATTTAAAACCCAAAAAAACTTGCTTACACCATGGTAAGGCAGTGGCCAGTTCACTTCTTTCCTCCTCAAGCCCTCTTTTTTTCCCCCCAGTACAGTATTTACAGCACAGATCCAGCCAGGAGATCTTTTAAGAGCAGGCCACTCATTTTTTTTTCTAGAAAATTAATATAAACAAATAAACAAACTGAGGGGAGGGCATCATTAACAAACACTTATTTGTTGCTATAAAGGCATTGTCTGCTGGGAATGCACAGCTTTCATTTGGAGGCAACTTTTGGTTTGAAAAAATGCCACAATGTTTCAGCAAGTCCAGCCGAGATATCACATTGGGATATTCCTACACTGACTTCCAGGGAAGGCTGGAAGCCACGCTTGCACTCCTTGGGTCCTACCCCTCCTGGCTCCAGGGTGCAGCTCTTTCGGTCCCAGCAGTAATATTTTTGAGACTTTCCAGCCCTCACGTCACAATACAGATGAGGCTCCGCTGCTGCTCCAGCTCGACACGCTGCTCGGCAGCGCCGGTTGCAAACCAGCCGGAATAATTTCCACTCCTTTTTAAGTGACTATTAAAATGTGCCTGGTTTCATCAAACTGCTCCGTGGGTCTCAAAGGAACTTCTTCGGGTAACTTTGCAGAATGCTGAAATAACCCCACTTTTCAGAGGCCCCCCTCGCATTTCAGTATCTTCTATTCATTCTACCCTATTTAAAAGCCAAGTTTGCAACCAAGAAACCACAAAAGCTGAGTAAATGCACAAACTAGGCAGTGAGGAGCTTTCTGCGAACAAGGGCAAGTTTCTTGGAGCAATGGCCTGGCAATTGGTGCCCTTGGCTTTGCTCCAGCACAGTCACACGTGCACAAGTCTGATATGACACTGCAGCCCTTCGGATGCTGCGAGAGCTTTGCTCCGCTGCGCAGCAGCCCCCACCTCCACGCCAGGGACACTGACCCCTGGTGCAGGAGGACAGGCTGTCCCCCCTGTCTCCCCAGGACCAGGCAGCAGGGTGGCAAATCTCACCTTCTCCAGCTGGACCCCGGCCCATTCCCGGCACTTTGAAATGTTGTGGGGAAGAAACCCCAATGCTCTGCCCCCAGATTTGTTCACCGGTGGCCAGGGCCAGAAGAAGGGTCCACAGGTCTGTCGTACTGCGAGCACTGGTACTTGGACCAGGGGTTTCAGCCCAGCCACCCCCACAGGTATTTGTTTAGGATGTAGAGATCAATATGAGCCTCATCCATCTTCTGCAGGAGGGCTTTTTTTCCAGAGAAGACAGGGTTGTTGATGTCAAGAGAAATTATTTCACCCAGGACTGTGCTCTGATCCTTTGGGTATACACCATATTTAGTCTGTTGCTGAGAGGGGGTTGTTTCGGTATTTTGCATCTGGCACGTTGATGGGAATTCCTAGAGGATCCTAGCTTTCCCTTTTTGGGATGTCTCCATCCACAGGTCTTACTGCACAAGGCTGTTGGCCACTGGCAGGGGAAGGAGGGGGACAGCCAGGGACAGGAGGTTTGGGGGGTGTGAGGAAGGTTTGATGAGGACCAGATCACTCCCTAACCCTGTGGGTCTGGCTCCCAGCGCTCTGTCCTCCTCTCCCCCCCGGCACACGGTGCCGGCCGCCCGTTCTTTCCACCACATCCTGGGGACTGTTGCCCCTCAGCTATTTATCACTTCTCCTCTTCCTTTTACGGACAGAGGGAGGTATTTCTTATATATATGAAAAACTATTTACAGTCCGTTCTCAGGAACTGAGCTGTGCACCGAATCACAAGAGAAACATTGGCAAATCCACAGGGGAGGTGGGAAATGACCCTCATGTTCCCCAGGGGCAAAGGGGGCTGAAACCAGCCCTGAGCTCCAAAAGTCACATAAGCACAAGGAGACCCAGTGTGCCCTCCACCCCCGCATCCCCGCTGTGTTAGGAATAACCCTCCTCTCCCCAGCAGCCCCTGAGGCAGGGACTTAGCTCCCAGAAATGGCACTGACAGGGTGGGAGACCTCCCATACCCCGCAGGACTACGGCCTGTCCTTCATCCTTCTCCTGGGTGGGGGGCCAAGAGGATGCTGCCAAGGCAGGAGGGAGTTAAAGATCCATTCACTTAGCCAAACTGTTTCACACAGGAGGAAACAGCAAAACCCCAGGGCTAGTGAGTCAGGGGCACCCGTGTGAGTTAGGGGCACCCCTTCCCTGCTCTTCCAAAAGCCAGGGGCAGCTCACACCCCCAGAGAGCGGCTGGGGGCCAGGGCAGCAGCCTGGGGCTGGGCCCTGCTGGGAATGATGTCCTTGGCTCATGTTCTCTTTTTTAACCTAGGTACCAAGAGGATTTTCCATCAGGACGTGGTTTCCAGGGCCCCTCCCCACTGACAAGATTCTCCTCCTCTATATAGGGAGGCTGCAAAGGCGGTGAGGACTTGGACTGTCCCGGCTGGTGGCTGTACAGGTTCCGACTCTCCAATTCACTCTCTGCTCCCCTAATCGGACGCCTGTAAGTACTGCGGGGCCGGGGGTCCCTGCTGGGGCCGGGGCTGGGGCTGGGGGCTGGCTGTGCTTTGGGATGGGGAAGCCTGGCAAGCTGATGCTTAGCTACTTTGCAAACACATCCAGGGCATTACCTGCAGGTAGCGTATGGATTAGGAATAGGACCAGACCTATCAGCCACGCTCAGCGCTTCTACCCCGAGCTGCGCCTCGCTGCTGGGGCTCTTTGAAGCGCACTTGAGACTGTGCACGGTGAAGTGCGCAGGGATGCTGGAGCCTCTCACTCCCAGCCCTGCTGTCACCGAGCCTTACAGCCGCTGGGTGCAGAGCACAGGCTGCGCTCCGAGCCAGCCGCAGCGCAGCCCGCGAGGTGCTGAGCGCTGCCGGACAGTGCCAGGTACCCGCTGCCATCACCTGCCCTGCACTGGAGGAACCAGGCAGCTGGACCTGCTCCTCCTCTTTAACTATTTCTACTTTTTCTGTGCTAACAGTGGGACTCGGTGCATTTCCCACGCTGTTTAAACAAACCAAATGAAATAAGTTTGTCAGTCACTTGTTCTTTAAACTGGAAAAAGGTTTAAAAATTAGAAGAAGAAATGGGAACATTTTTGCCAAAATGCCCTAGCATTACATCTGTGTGCTTGTGATGTGCTGGGAAGAAACTTGAAGTAAAGCTGATGTGATAATTCACTAATCCGAACGATTTCAAGAGCAAAGTGCCTTTTTTAAAGGGAAAATAAAGCAACAAACCTCTTTTAACTTTTCCCAAACACTGTGAGCACAGAGACGACAGCAGATGGCAGTGCGGACAGCGCAGCTCACACACAGAAATGTTGGGGCGCGGGGGTGTGCAGCATTCAGCAGCATTCAGCACGGGACGCTTCAGATAGAAGGGAAATCAGCAGGTCCCTCAGCATTACCTAATGCATAGGTGTCGAGAAACTCTTTTCTAAGATGCACTAGTTTACAGACATGCCTGCCTTCCCTTTCACTCAAACTTGACAGTTCGCTGTCCATCTGTCTGTCTGTCCATCTATCTGTGCTCAGGCTGACTCGCTGAACTCCCAAGTTCACGGCTCCCCCAGGCCACTGGCACAGAGGCCAAACCGAGGAGCCCCGGTTAGTACTCGCTGTGGCAGGCACTGCTCCTCTGGCTGTGTTGGCTCCGATGTAAACAATGATTTTTATTATCTCATTTGCAATGGACACACTAGTCCCTAAAAGGTATTTGTTTTGAATTTGTTATCGTGACATTTTTGTGGACCGGGGAGTATTGAGAAGAACGTGGCCATATATGGTAGGGAGCGAGATGGATGCAGAGGATCCCGACTCTTGATAACTCATGGAGACTTATTAGTTGCAAATCTGTTGGCTTTTTAAGCATGTTAATTTTAGGAGAAACCAAGAGCTAGAGATAGCTTTCCAGCTTGTGAAAACTCCAGTTAAAATACAGATTATTTATGAATTCTAATGAACAGGCAGAGTCTGACGCACCGAATCGAATGATCTCTGGGGATATTTGAAACGGCCAGGGGTTTTTTTCCAGATAAAGGGAATCTGTCTCCACATGCTGCAGCTGAAGGGGTTTTTTTCTCCCTGCTTTTCTAATCTGTACAGCTCATAACACAGGGAACAGCCTGGGTCAGTTCCCTCGGAGTACTGAAAGAGCTATCAGGTGTTTAATCGGAGTTAGGCAGAAACTGGCAGTAACAGGTGAGCAGACCTGAGAGGAGACCAGGGCACTTGCAGACAGTTTAACCACAGTACATGGAGAACGCATTAAGAACCCCAACCAACCAAAAGCCCAACAGCCCTGTGAAATCACTGAAAACCTTCTTTCTCCAAATACTGCCTTTCCCTCTTCCATGGCTGGCCAAATGTACGCCAGCACTGATGACACCTATGATACCTCCACAGTCAGATGAAAAAGCCCACGCTGCATTTTAGGGTGGTCCTGATGACTGCTGGGGAGAGGTGAAAGGCCAGGAAGGGCTGGCAGTGGCGCTCCAGGCAAAGCCAACTGTGCTGCGGACCCACAGCCACAGGACTCAGAGACACCCCTAGATTTTCTCCTTTTTTTTCAAGCAATGCAGTTACCTATTGGAAAAGTGAAAGATAAGCAACATGTAGAGAAGGTATGCAGGAGCAGCTGCTGCTCCAGCGACACAGAGTCAGACAGTGCTGTGCTGTCCCATCAGACACCACTGATGAGAGCCCGACTTGGTTTCTGAGCGTGACTCATACTTGGCTATCTGGTCCCCTGTTCTAAGTAATTATTCCCTGTGTGGCTGTGATAAGCTTTTATACTGACGTGCACGTCCTGCAGAGGAAGGGAAAAGTGTCCCTTATCTTCTTGTTCAGAGGAAAGCAGTCCCTCTGAGCTCTGACCCAGGAGGCAATTCAGCTTGGCCAATAACCTTTCCATTAAAGTGCACTTCCTGGAGATATTTATACTTGGTCTTTGCAGTAATATAGTCAGGATAAACTGATTGGAAAGACAGTGTGCGACTTCTCTTGCTACTTTTTGGTGTTTCTGACAGCACTACCAAATCCCCACTGACCTGGGTGTGCTGTCCCTCAGTGCTGAGCCACGGGCAGCATGACCCAACCCTTCCACCACATCAGGCTGCATAGCTCTCTCTTCTGGGATGGGGACAGACTGACAACCTCCGGCTCCCTTGTGACAGCAGTTCCCCTCACGCTGCTGGGGCATGGGGGTAGGAACACACCTGGCACCTTGGTACAGCTGCGGGAGGCAACAGCCACTGCTCCTTGGGCTACCGCCCCAGTGATGCAGCTGCGCTCCTTCTGCTTCCCTGTCCGTCTGGCTTCACCCCATGGCCGCCAGCTGGAAAGCTCGTACGGAGAGAATACCATCTCCATTATTGGAGCTGTGCGGCTCTACCAGCCCTCTTGGCAGCCAGGGAACATTTTCTGCCTTAATCCACACAGAGGTCAAATAGTTTCCTCTCACGGCTCCCTTCCAAGTGTCCCTGGGAGCGAGCGAAGGGCCATGTCCTGCAGAGCTCCCGCACGGCGACATGACGGCGGCGATGCCCACGCGTGCCCCCAGCCGCGCACAGAGCCAGGCTGTTGGGTGCAGCCCTTCCCCTCAGCCCCCCACGCACCTCACACCACCTGGGTGAACCTTCCCATCAGCTGTGCCCAGGCCCACGGCTCTGGGACGTGTGCTCAGGGCAGATGGGCTGTGCTTAGGCAAGAGATCTGTCAGGGGACCCTGAGGAGCTGGGCCACTGCAGGGGATGTCAGCCCACCCTCTAAGGTGCCTCTAAAATCCCAGCTTTGCATTTAAGCTTTGTCTCCCCTTCCATAAGATGCCCGCTGCTCTGTCAGGCCCCTCACACAGCCTGGCCTTGCAAAAAGATACTAATCTGTGGGAAGGCTTTGGGGACAAACATTTGCAAACAGCTCTCCAGGACTCATGGGGGACATGGTGACTGTTGGCTGCGTACCACGGAGCCTGGGCTCCACAAACATCCTTACAGGCTGACCACTGACATCTTTAGCAGGCAATTCCCCAAGCTCCCTCAAGATTCATGTTTGTTTGAGTGCTGCAAATACTGAATTTGTTCTCAATAAGGCAACAAGAGAGCGTGCCCTATCCAGAGACACTTTTTTGGGACACACACTGCCCCGCTCCCCAGGGCAGCTCCTCCCCAGCTCCGCAGGTCTCCTGACAAGTGCCAATCTTTTCCCACCAGTACCCAAACACCAGAAGTCCTCTTTGCTCCTTGCCTCACTCAATGCTGTGTCCCCCATGGGACAGAGCAGAGGGAATGCTTATGGAAGCTCCAGCATCACCAGCATGGCTCTTGCCACTACACCCCAGCACTGGTGTCCAGAGCAGGACAGAAGCTGCCCTCTCCCACTGCTGGCACAGTGGCCAGAGCCCCCCAGCTCTCAGCCAGTGCACAGTAGCCAGAGCCCCCCCTTCACTCTCCCCAACAGAGCAGCACAGCTGGCTGCTTTATCTGCACATGACTGCACAATGTGGTTTTATCCACATGCAGCAGCATGACACATGCCAGTCCGATCTGAGCATCACTGGCCAGAGAATCTATGATGCGATTTCCAGGCATGTTTCATTTTTTCTCTTCCTCCTGGTGCAGCTCCCACTGTCTGAACCCAGGGAAGGGGTTAACTCTGAATTACCTCTCCTTCCCCAGCAGTACTGATAACTTCTTTCCCTTTTTTTTTTTTTGTTTTACCCTTCTCTTAATCTCATTCTTCTCCTGCTGAAATGGCATTAGAGTGATTAGAAATAGACCTCTGCAAGAAAAGTTTGTTCCTGTCCTTTCTGGCACACAGTCTGGGAGCTGTTCTCCCACTAAAGGTTTTGGTCTTGCACTGGTACTTCAGCGTGCACCCAACAGTGTTTGGGTGATGAGAAGTGTTGTGTGTATCCGAGCTCAAGTACCTTTGTGAGGGGCAAGAGCCAGTGCTGCCAGGGGCTGTTCAGTGGGGTGCAGCCTGGGCTGCTGCACAGACATCCCCTGGGCCTTGCCTTCCTCTCTGATCAGCCCAGGCAGCCTCATCCGGTTTAGTGCCCCGAAGCATTAGATTTAGGTGCTTTCTGACAGGGTAACAAAGGGGTGGGAATGCCACAGTACAGCCAGCACCCAAAAGTATCTGCCCTGAGTGCAGGACGTGACACAGGCCCTGCAGTGCTTCAGCTCTGCGCATGGCAGATGTGACAAGTGTGCTTTGCCTGGGACATCTCAGATCTGCCTCCCTTTAAAGCAGAATATTTTGCTTCCTCAACAGGTGTCTACTGAGTCAAAATGGCTCAAAAACCTCTCAGTGACGATGAGAAATTCCTCTTTGTGGACAAAAACTTCATTAACAACCCACTTGCCCAGGCTGACTGGTCAGCAAAGAAACTGGTTTGGATTCCGTCAGAGAAACATGGATTTGAAGCAGCAAGCATCAAGGAAGAGAAAGGGGATGAGGTGACGGTTGAACTGGCAGAAAATGGAAAGAAAGTGACACTGAGCAAGGATGACATCCAGAAGATGAACCCTCCAAAGTTCTCCAAGGTGGAGGACATGGCAGAGCTGACTTGCCTCAATGAAGCTTCAGTGCTGCACAACCTAAGGGAGAGATACTTCTCAGGTCTAATTTATGTGAGTAGACTCAAATGTGTGCACAGCACTTCCCACTGCATGCTACGGTGTCCCAACACAAGCCAGGCAGATCCCACACACAGCCAGGGACACAGCCCCTGCCTGTAATGCTGCCACGCAGCTACTAACCCCTCATAACAGCATCCTAATCCAACCAGAAGTGTGTTCAGTTCACTGTGTTCCCCGTGACTCTCCTGCTTCTTTAATAACTGCTTCTTTACTTAGAGAAACTAAAACACACTCAGGTCTCTTCCCCAAAACTTGTCAGTTCTGGAAGGACACGGTTAGTCTGGAAAGTACCCTCTGATAGCTGAACCACAGCTCAGCTGTTTGAGCCAAAAAGAAATTCAAAAAGTCAATAGGGACTTTTGAAGGACTTTGGTGTAAAACCAGACAAGTTTCCAGTAACTGGTGAACAGCACCTATGGAAAAGCTGAACCGTGCTGCCTTCCCTCAGCCGTGGCTCCCACCGAAAGGCAGCTGGTGAGTTCTGGCTTGGTGGGTGCTCCAGTGAAACCTTACATCTGAATACATTAATACACCCCCTGGAATTCAAATGAGAGTACTCACACGCTCCAGGGTGTTCCTAAATCCAAGTCAGGCACCCACTAAAACCAGGGGGGTTTCCCCCCTTGTCAATCAACTTCAAGATCAGAGAAGCCAAGACAAATGACAGTCTCTATGCTCATGTGAATCAGGGCCAGGATTACTCTGTGTTCCAGCCCACACAAGCCCATCAACAGAAGAGTATTTTGACACTCAGACCCCTGTAATGTGTCTGCATCAACAGTTAGCAAACTGCACCCTAAGAGAGGCTGAAAGTTTCCATGGGACTTAGCTGGTACCTGGGAGCCTACACAGAGGATCCCTTCGCTGCGCTGATCAGCGATGGCAGCTTCGCTCACACCACGCACCACTGATAGGTGAAAAAGTGCTCAGGTAACAAGGGTTTAAAAGCAGGAGCACAGCTCTCACTGTTAATATGAGGAATGTGGAATTGGAAGGTAGGAAATGAAGCAGAAAATAAGCTGGTTATGTATGGCACACCAAAGGCACTATTGAACGGCTGTGCACGACTTCAAAGAGCTTTGCCCCACATCACTCCTTCAGGAATGTACTGAAATGCACCTCATTGGGATTCCTGAAAGAAGACAGATCTTCTGCCTTTGCCACGCTGAGTTTCTTGGAATCCCAGTTTGCAGGTGAACATAGGGACCTACTGCTATTACACCAGAACATGCAGCATTAGTTACTAGAATAGAACGTGTCTGAAAACGTCCTGCAGGACCTAAAGAGAATTAGTAGAAGGGCAGTGGGATGCAATGTGTGGGGTTTGTTTCTTTGTGGTTGTTCTCAGCAATACTCCACAGATGGTCCAGGATTTCCAGTATCTTTACTTTGATTTCAATTAGAAATCTAAGAATTTTTTTAATAGAGACAAAGGTGGGAGTGGATCTGAAACAAAGTTTTCTTTCTCAAGAGATGAGATGTTCAGATAGTGGTAAATTAACAGTTGTAGAGAAACAATTTTGACCTATTGCAAGAAGTTGTTAGTATTTTCAGTAACTAAACCCTGCTTAAAACCATCATGGTGCTCCCATACTTGGCACTGCCAGACCATTCCCCAGGGAGGATGAGCTAAGGCACTGAAACTCTGACCTCCCCTTGCAATCACCTGCTTCCCCAAACAGCTCGCTGAACCTCAAAACATCCCACACTAGAGCCTGGTTGCCCCAAATCCTTGCAAATCGGACACCCAGAAGTACTACCGGTGAAGCCAAGAGGTCTTGGTCAACCTGCAGCAGTTCTTGCCGAGGCGAGAGATGGTGTCAGTCCCGGGCCTGTTAGAAGGGCCATTCCCAAACTCCCTCAGCTCGGGTTTGTGCCCTGGCTCAGTAACCCAGCTCTGGTCCCCAAACGCAGCGCTCCAGAGTACGGCACTGGGGTGCAGACAGCCCTGCCTGCTGCAGGCCGGGCAAACGCCAGGCAGGAAGAGACTGAATGCCTCGAGTGCAGAGGGCAAATCCCTTTCTACTGAAAGAGAGGCCTTGCTTCCCTTTCCTTAAAGGCCTTGGTGTCATTCTGGGATAAACCCCTCACTTTTCAGGCATACCCAGCTGTGCTAGAGTTCATTTTGACAGGATGAGCATAGTTTCATTCCAAACCCCAGCGTCAGTGACAGTCAGGGCAGTAATTATCTGCCTTCTCCATGGAGTGTTTTTCCTGGGGATATGGAGGACTGGCAAAGACCTTGAGCTTGGCTCCCTTGTGCTCTGACCCCAAGGTATGGCGACACAGCCACAGCCTGAAGGGTGGAGAGGTCCCCATTGCCACCCAGAGCACCCCAGACCTCCTCCTACCCTGCATGGAACACACAGCCTCCCCACTGGAGGCTGATGGATGCTCATGCCATGTTTGCCCAATGCCATATAAAGCGCTCGGGCTGCGCTGAGCCCGTGTGGTGCCATTCCCTATTATGGTCAGGAAAGGGAAATCCCTGCACGCAGAGCCAAGCCTCCCAGATGCCGCTGCGCAGTCCTGCGCCGCGGCTTCCGATGGGGAGCCAAGGCAGCCTCAGCCACCCTCGGGCAGCCTGGGACCAAGGCAGGGAGGCGGCCGCACGCTGCAGGGCAGTCATTCACTCAGCAGGGCTGTGGAAAACACAATCCCAACACACCCATGCCTGAGTCAATGAACATCATTTCATTATGGCCTGGCTTTCAAACTCACAGCCACGGGCCAGTTTAAATACCCCAACACCCCTGCAATTGTAATGATTTCTTATTTTTGGAATTTTAAGGGGAAGCCCCTGCAAACTGCTGACTTTCATTAACTGTTTGTGATGTATGGCTCATCATCATCTGTTCCCACACGATATTATTTCTGCTTTTCAAAAGAAAGCCCTTACAAAACCTATCCATGGGTAGCCAAGGCTCTTGTTTATGTACATTTTTA
Organism: Gallinula chloropus; assembly: GCF_964237585.1. NCBI lineage: Eukaryota > Metazoa > Chordata > Aves > Gruiformes > Rallidae > Gallinula > Gallinula chloropus. Next base: position 16,219,039 of record NC_140100.1, on the reverse strand, counting down.
TATGAATACCTTAATTAAACTGCAAACAGAAACCACATTTTTCTCTAAATTTCTCTCAGAAATAGCCACATAGTGAAGGCATGACCATTCTGTCAGCTGTGGGGAAGTCCAGTTTTTCAAGGATTCTGTCAGTCCTTACTGTTACACATTGCTCACATAACCCTTTGAACAAGCTGCTTCTGACATCAACCCCAACTTCTCACCTAGGATTTCAGTTTGCAGAACACGATGCCTACCCAGGCAGAGGACACACTCCATATGAAAATACAGATATGAAGAAATATTACAGAGTCTTAACAGCTGTTACATCATGATAGATAAGGGTGATTCACCCCATCCTGAAAATAACTGAAGTCAGGAAGCTGCAGTGGCAGCTTAAAGCACGGAGTTTCCACAGGGTGCTAAATTCACACCAGGGGATTGGACTCAGTGATCTCCTGAGGTCCCTTCCAACCCCTACAATTCTGTGACCCTTCCTAGGAGCTGGTTTGTTAGGAAGGATGATTTGCACCCTCAGGAACTGCACCCATGCACATGCATGCAGCAATGGCTGGCAGGCACAGGAGAGAGATCTTTCTAGAATCCTGCTGGGTGAAGGCAGCTGATGCCTGCCTTGGGCATGGGGTATTAATTCTGGTTTTTATTTGGTTTCCCTTGCAGACATATTCAGGTCTCTTCTGTGTGGTGATAAACCCATACAAACAGCTGCCCATTTACTCAGAGAAGATTATCGACATGTACAAGGGGAAGAAGAGGCACGAGATGCCACCCCACATCTACGCCATCGCCGACACAGCCTACAGGAGCATGCTGCAAGGTAGGCAACACTGCAGCCCTTCAGAACAGCCCTGTGGAACCCAGGAGCCAGCACCTTCTAACACCCTGTGTGCTCCTGCGGGAAGCATGGCCAGAAAAGAGCTCGTACAGAGGCAACATGAGCTTTCTAGAAGTTTCAGAGGAATTCTTTGGCAGGCATGGCAGTCCACAAACACTGTGACTCAAAAAGGAAAAACAATCCTTTTACCCATCTGTGTGGAGGCATGTGGGAAGGTTTCACAGGCACGCAAATAGTTTTGGCAAATACGGGCATGGAAAACGCTCCCTCCCCAGCAGTGGGGACGGGTCCAAAGTTAGCTGCTAGTGCTGCTGCATCAGGCAGCCTCGCTCCTCTCTCGGTCCCTCTCCTAGCAAAGCAAATGCAGAGGATGTTTTGGAGCTACTTCCAATGCAGCTTAGTGCTTTGGAGCTCTGAGCTGAGGTGTGCTCTACTTTCCCACAATACTGGCAACAAGCAGTGAGGGGAAGGCAGTCAGTGGGGCAAACAAACCCTTCAGAACTCACTGCTGGCTGACCAAAGGGGTTTGCTAGGGAAAGATCAGGATTCAGGGACGAGGAAGCTATAGTGTATCAGGCTCCAACACCCCAGCCATTGGTGCTCCAGAAAAGTAGGGTGTTACAAGATGCTCTGAAATGTAAATGCCCTCAGCAGGGTCCTGATCCCGCAGGAGTTCTGGTCATAACTGTGGCTCAACAATTTTGCAAGCTTAGCCCAAAAGCTCAGAGCTTCCCAGTCAGGGGCTTACAGATTTAAGGTTTTAAGGCTTGTGTGGTTTAAATCTGACTGGGGAAAATAATAAACAGCATCTCAAAACTCCAGTTTAGCAGCTAGATCAGTGCCCAGCATTGATTTCTTTCTACATACAGAGAACAGTGATTGCTTTGGAGAAACTTCTCCCTCCCGAGCACCACGCGCTTTATCTGGCTATGCAGATGCAATCACAGGGTGTTTCTGCTGGCTGTAGCACTGTTATCACAGGGACTGCCACACTCCTGTACTTGTCCTGCCTGATGAATTAGCTAGAAGTGACAACGTTTGGCACATCATAGGGACTCACTCATTTCTAAGCCAAGATTTAGGCTAGACAGAGTCCTCCACAACAAAGAGAGAGCATCTCTGTGCCAGGCTTCCAGGCAGCCTAAATCATCCCAGGCAGGCAGACCAAGAACACCAACCAAAGCCCTGTCATTGTGGTACAACCAATACATATAAATATATATACACATACAAACCCCCTCAACCCCAACGGAGGTTGATATCAAAGGCATCAAACAGGTTTTCCTCCACAAAAAGTCTCAAGTACTCACATGTACTGACTGCAATGCTGTGAAATAATGCAGATAACAAAACCCTTAGGGCTGCTGGAGATGGTTTACTTAAGTCAATTACTTAATTATAACTTAGGCTCCTGACTTCAGAATCTCACCATTTCAGATGCAAGTGTTTGAAACAGTGAATTCAACTCTAAGCCCAGATAACCAGGATCAACCTTTCTCCTTCCAATGGCTTATGTGGCATATCTGCTCTGGAAGGCAGAGCTGCAGCACAGTGGAGAAGGAGGAATAAAAGATGTGCTGAAAACAGGCCCTCCTCCGTGCAGTGACCACAGAGCTAGTCATGAAGGCAGGCCTGGGACACAGCTGGAGGACTGAGGGGCAGGAGCCCCTTCTAAAATAACATGAGGCAGTAAATATCTTTTTTGATGTACCCATGGTCATAAGAAACTTACCTGGCATAAACTTGTCCCACTCCATCTCCCAGATCCTCTCTGGCACTCTGTGCTTGTCCCCTGACATCAGAGCAGCCTTCCTCCTTCAGACCCTCCTTGCAGCAGCCAGGGGAGCCCTGCCAGGAGCTCCTGGCACCAGCAGGTCACTGTTCTCAGTCAGCTGTGCAGGATGCTGCTGCTTGTCCCTGCAAATGGGGCAGGGAAAAACAACTAGGGAAGGGCTGCAGGCTGCCTGCAGGGAAGAGAAAACCCCTAACACTGCAGCCCAGGCTGAACCTGAGCTGGCTGGGCCAGGTGGTACATGAGCTTCTGCTTAAGGTGAAACCAGCAGCAGCAGCAGAGATGAGCCTGGTCCTAGCAGCATAGGGACCTCCCTCACTCTGCCTCTCCCCTGCTCCAGTCCTGCCTAACATGCAGCCTCTGACCTAGCTTGTCCTGGGCCACCATAAGTAACTGCACCTACAGCAGTCCTGACTCCCAGCCTGGATGCTGAGAAGAGGCACCAAAAGCACAGGCCTCTTTCTGATCACTTCTTTGGTGCTCATAATAATTTCCTGACCCCACCAACACCTGGGAAGCTTTACTCCTCCTTACCCATGTGCCCCCTTGGCAAAATTTCCCTGACAGCAAAGAGGGATGGAGACTGAGTAGGAAAAAAAAGAGGAGGGAGTAGCCCATCAATTGAACCTTTAAGAGAATCCTCTTCCCTCATCCCCTCCCAATGCACTGCAGCTGGAGTGGTCCCACAGGAGCTCACATCCCAAGCCCAGGACACCCACGCTTTACTGGCTTATTTACTTGCACATGCTGCTTTGGAGGCTCTCCATCTCTGCAGAGGGCCCCAGCTGGGTTCAACGCTGTGCTTTGGTTTGCAAAAACGTATCATGCTTTGAGCATAAAACTAAAACAAACCTCCAAATAACTAGTTATTGAGTCAAGCTGTGGTCACATCAATGCGGTGGGCATCAGCAATGAGTGTGTGTGTCTGTGTACACACCAGCACAGATAGACATGAAGAGCTCCAGAGGCTTTTGTATGTGTGTTTGCAAATGGAATATAAACACCACTTGTGACTCACAGACATGGACCAGGGCACTGGATGTTTTCCTTGTAAAAATTCAGTATTGCTCCTTATCAGGGAAACTTGCAGAGTTTCTTCTTGCCAAAGTAAAACATCTCTTAGACTCAGGAGACTGAGGAATTACATTCTGCTGCTTCATGACCAGGGCTGCTGGGCCAAGAGCCACCAGCTTGTTCAGCTGCCCCAGGGAGCCTTCCCCTTTCGGTGACTTGAGCCCCAGTGCCTGCAGATCGCTGCTCCTCTTGCAGGGTCTTGGCCTGGGAGCACAGCCCATCACCTTCTCATCCTCTCCCCCCTGGGCACAAGCATCCAGCACAGCCCACCAGCTGTGCTCACCCACTGCGCTCCACTGTTTAGAGACCCTCTTGGGCAGCGTATTCACAAGGGAGGATGGGAAGTCCCATCAAAGTCATTCCTTACCTACAGTTAGCAGGGATGGGATAATGGGACTTTCCTCTGACTATGCAGAAGAGCTGACATCTCTCAGGACACGGAACCAGCAGAGATGCTGTCTGGGCAGAGAGAAAATCTCCACTTGAAACAAGTGCTCCTGAGCACCCAAAAGCCTTCCACAAATCACAGCCACGCTGTCTCACACTGTGCTGCATGTTGTGAGGAGCCTCCTGACTGCTGGGTCCCTCATGCAGCACAGTTGCTGCCCAGGCATCATCTCTGGCTGGAACAAGGATAAATAATGACTTGTTTTAAGGTGGGTCAGCTCTGCCTGGCGCAGCACGTGGGCACGTGAGGGCTGGGGGCAGCAGCAAGGAGAGGGCAGTGCGGGCCAGGCAAGAGGAGCTGGAGGTGGGTGGATGACTTCTTGCAGCCCTGCCAGCTTCCAGGGATGGAGCTGAGCCACGGGTCCATCCGGGATGAGTAATCCTGCTGCCTTCTGCCATCTTCCCTGCTCGCAGCAACCAGCACAGTGATAAACAATGCAAACATGAGAAGTCTGCTGAGGTGTAAAGCTTTTGTGGGCTTTCACTAAGTACTCTGGCAATAAATCACGATGGAGAAGACACACTGTGGCTTTCTGCAGATCCAAGGTTATCTATTTTCTGCCAAGCCATTTTTATTCAAGCTTGAGTTAAAGATGGAAAAATAAATACACTGGTAGTTACTGGGAGGTATGGGAGGGAAACACAGTTCCCAAGACTTGAGAAAGGAGCCTGCTATGGAAAGTCATCTGTTTACTGTGTCCTGCGGGACTGAGCTGCAATGTCCCCTTCAGGCAGCGCTCTCCCAACAAATGTAAAGCAGCAGCAACCGATTCGGGCTGGTTTTTGCCTTTTATGGTAACGCTGCCAGCCTGCTGCTCCATTGTGATAAACCATCTGATTCTGTTTGTGATTAAGCAGAGCTGGCTGGTCCATCGAGAACACGGGGGCGTAGGAGTCTTACAAGCGATCTGGAGGTGTCTGGTGAGAAAGCCCAGAAATGCCAGAAAAGCCAAAAAAAAACCCAGTCAGCTGCAGGTTTAGGAAGGCTGGTGGGGTGTTGAGGGTGCCTGGAAACTCAATGCTACGGAAACCTGAGGAGAAAACTAACAAGTGCCCATACCATCTAACAGGGACATAGAGGGGTGGGTAGGAGAGTCCTCCAGGAAGGGTCAGCTTCTTTAAAAAGGCTGTGGAGATGGGCTGTAACCCTGGCCCCAGCTGTGCAGAAGCCTCCTGCATGCCTCATGATGTAATAGAAATGGAGATTTTGGCCCACCTTTTGATCAAAAACGCGTTTGATGGTTCTGCTCATAGTAAAAAGCCTGAAGAATACTCTAGGTACTTGCTGATATGCTCTTGTGAGGTACCTTGCTTTGTCTTGCTCCTTGGAGGACATTGCTTGTCCTCTTAGTAAAAGTTGTCTCTCTGTTTGAGATGAAATAGAGAGAATACATTGTTTGGGAATTTGCACTGCTCTGCTTCCAAAATTTAAAGCTGTGCATGACCAGCTTAAAGCATTTTAGGGTTCGATGCCTTATCTGTGCAGAGCTGGTTTCCAGTGGGCTGCTAGCCCATCATGAGCACAGCAAAACCTTCAGTCTCAGGTTTGAAATTCTCAGTTATAATCTTCTTAAGGAGAGGCTGATCCTTTTGCTGTCCTCATTACAGTTCATCTCTGAGGGAATTTACAAAACGTGTTTCTGAACTCTTCACCTTTTGTTCATTTTTTTGTACAAAATATTTCCATTCGAGATGCTTATTTAAGTGGAAGGGCAAATTAAATGAGATGGGAACCTGGTCCTCTTGACTGATCATGGGTTGCCAGGTTTTGGAAGGTCCAGGCTGTTCAATGTAAATCCTTATAAACAGAAGTGCTTCTGTCAGGACGTGGCCGTTTTCCCTAATTAATGGACTTTTTTCTTTATTCACAGACCGAGAAGACCAGTCCATCCTGTGCACGTAAGTCACCGAGCTCCTTCCATGTATCTCAATGTCTTCATTCACAATTCATTGCACTGACAGGACGGCACAGGGGTGTGCTTGTAAAACCACCTGTGTTGCAGGGGGTTGGGACCTTCCTTACAGCAGTTTCCTCCAGCCCCTGGCAGCTCACCTCAGCTCCCCGTGCAGAGATGTGCGAGCCGTTGGTGTGTGCTGTGGGGCTGTGCCGTCGGGTGCCTGGGCAAGGCTGGGACCCCACTGCCAGAGCCTGTGCACGAGGGGCTCGGTGGCACCGCGTGGCTCAGACCTGTCTGCGGCCTCTGCGTCAGGGTGTAGGCAATACCTCAGGGTGTAGGCAATACATCACAGCGTAGGCAATACGTCACGGCACAGGCAACACGTCATGGCATAGGCAATACGTCAAGGTGTAGGAAATACATCAGGGTGTAGGCACCAGGTCAGGGTGTGGCAGCAGCGAAAGGGCAGCCCTGCCAGCCTGGTTTCAAGCTCTGTGCTCCTCCTGTGCCGCAGGTTGCTGCAGTCCTCCCTGTGCGTGCTGACCTGCCAGGGCCCAGACAGCACCAGTGTGGGGGCTCAGCTCTTGTAGGTGGTGATTTGTCTGTGAGAAGCTTTGCTGTGCACAACTTGCTACTCTGCAAAACCCCACTGGTTTGTCATTCCTCCCTCATTCTGCAAAACCCTGCTGAGCTGGACAGGAAGCACCTGTGGACTTCAGCTTCAACCATCTCTCCATTCCTCTGTTGTCAGTCAGGTGCTTTTATTTACTGGAATGCCATTGAAGATGCTTTTGACACCATTCTGTGATTGTTGTGTTAGGCATCCTCCAGGTTTCCTGATCAAAAGTAGGATCTGATGTCTGGTAAACACTAGGTATCTTTGCAGGTTATTTACAGCAGGTTCTTGCAGGGATGCTGTAGTCTGTCAGGCATTGTAAATACATGTAGTCCCAGACTGAGCTGTTTAAGGCTTTAGGCTATCCAAAACCATGACTGAATACCTATTTATACTACAGTTTTTAAAAGCGCTGATCACCAGCCAGAGTTACTCATGAGTGTCACTGCCCCCTGGGAAAAAAAAAAGCAGTACCTAAAAACAAGTACAAGTTACACATGTGCCCAGTACCATAAGGGTCAGCACAGCTCTGACCCCTAACACTGTTTTATATGTGCAGGTGTATCAACCAAGTGTCTGTCCAAAATGCTTTAATGCCCAAAGAAATCTAAAATTGCTGCAACGATGAAATAAAAAGTGGCCATCCCTTTCCTGCCAGGATGGAACATGTCATGAAGATTGACTTACAATGTGCATTTCCTCCTTCTATTCCTGTACTTCAGTTTGTTTTTCCATTAGTAAATCTTCAGATCTTCTAACTTTGGAATACCAGAATTTTGAAGAAAGGGGAAAAGGGCCTTTCTTTTCCAAATCTGACCTTTTGTTCATAAAAATCCATTAAAGGTTCCAATTCTGATACCTACCACATATCTGTGTGTGTGTGTGTGTGCACGTGCAAGTACACACACCTACACACACCTACAGAACACACAGAAATACCTCTTTTCCCCCGACCAGCTGAGCTGGAAACAGAAGGTGTTTCACACCAGTAACACATAAACCAGAGAGAATAAAATGCCTTTTACATTGTGAAAGCAGCCACAGTAAGTGATTCCTCGAGACACTGAGAGTAACTGCTCTGTGATGTTCCACCATGGCCCACAGCTTGACTCTGTCCTCACACGTGTCCTTTAAGCCTCAAAGATGAGTCAAGGTGAAATGCGTGCCCACAGCTTTAGCCACCATGCCCTTGGCAGCCTTGCTGGCCTTGCAGGCAGTGCAGGAAGGCTAAAGTGTACCTGGCTTTCAGCTGGGCACCTCCCAAGCAGCATCAATTTGCATTGCTCTACAGAACTGCTAAAATTGCCGAGACAGCAGCTTTTTGCCCAAAATATGTAGCAATAGCTGAAGATTCTGGGCATTGACCAGCTGGGATCTTTTCTTTAAATTGCTCTAGACTCAAACCATCCAGGGCCTGGTACCCAAACTGTGACATCTGGAGCTGTGAGGGTTCCCAAAAGTACTTGGGGATGCTGCCACATCCCCTGTACACCCAGGGACACTGCAGTGCAGCCTCCCATGTTCTCCTGCTTGCTGCTGCCCATCACCCACAGGTAGCTTCTCCTCCTTCCCTTACGGACATTGGGCAGGATGGCCAGAGAACTGGGGACAAGATGCCAGCAGGAACGACATGCTGCATCTTCCTGTGCTGTGTGTTCTGTCCTAGTCCTGCAGAGTTACTCCCTTAGTAGAGCTGGTCCAGAATCCAAAGGCCGGGTGGGATGCCAGTCCCTGGGACCTGCCTGACACGCTGCTGGGGCAGCAGTCTGCAAACTCTGTGTGATTCCGTGTTTCCCAGTGTAAATACACCCTCCTCAGACTCCACCCTCAGCTCGTTTCCCCTACTCTGTGTGAGTAAGGGCTGTGTGTGCCTTTTCCCTGTCCCCTCCCCTTAGTGTGATTAACTGAGGGTGTTTGAGGGGCTCCACCTGTCTTCACTGCTTCACCACTGCCCCGAGTCACCCATCTTCCCTTGGTTTTGGTATTCCTCCTCCCCTTTACTGCCAGCCTGACACACACAGCCTCTGATGCCTCTCTGTTCACACATCCTCTGCTGCAAGCTCTTTCCCTTGGCCAGCATCACTGATCCTCCTCAGTGGTTCCCTGCGCAGTCAGCGCTCGGCCCCCACATCCTTTGGAGCACATGGAGGGGCTGGGCTGCCTCTGAGACAGGAATGTCATGCCAGGGCTGTGCTCACTCATGTCTCTGCGTTAGTATGTCATAACAGAGCATAGCACAGCATAACATAGCGTAACCTGTAAGAGGTTTGCAGGTCTGCAAACTGAGAGTCATATGCTCTCCTCTTCCTGGGCCTTCTCCCCCTTCTTCATGGCCAGAGGCACCAAACCTGGGCTAGCCATCCCTCCTCATCAGTTACCTTCCCACCTCAGGGGGTTCTGTCTCTGAGCTGAGCTCTAGATGCTGCGGTACTGCTGTGCTGTATCCTCCGGAGGCTGAGGGCTGCTCACATTATCAGACCTGTCCATTGTCACAGACATTTAAACATGATCTGATGTGTTGGAAAACTAGATGTAGTCATCACCTACAGATGCTGTTGGAGATTTTGTTCCTGCTTGTGGCTGTTGAGATCCTGCCTGGCTCCCATCTCATGGGGAAGGACGGTTTATTGTCCACTTCAAAAGGGAGTTAAAGCCTCTGGGGCTATCTGCAGACACCAGGGAAGGCTCAGCCTGCCAGGAGCAGAGAGTTAAGGATGAAAGCACAGAACAAAACGTTAAGTAACTTAAGCATTGCAGCCTGGCAGGATAATTCCAGGCACAATGATGCCATATATGGTAATACAGGGATCCAGGAAAGCCAAATGATGGGCACTGGTGCCCTGGGAGAGAGGAAATGCAACTCGTGTAGTGATGAACTACAAATAACCTTTAATAAAGTGGAGCAGTTCAAAGCCTGGGGGGGTTATTTGGAGAAAGGGTTTTAGTTTTTTTCTTTTTTTCCCCAAAGAAACAAAGTTGTAAGGTAGATTTATTTGAAAACTTTGTATGCATATGTCTTCAAATTGGTGTGCTTTGCTTGGAATTGTTCCCAGGACACTTAATTTTTATCAATAAAACATGGAATTGTTTCAGCCCTGAAGCTTGGGCAGAAACAAATCCAACCTCTGCACTGTGAAAACTACCCCAGGTCTGGGGAGGAGGGACACAGTGAGCTCACCCAGTGCTGGTTCAAGCTCAACAAGCCAGAAGAAACACTACTCACCATGTCGTAGCTCGGCCAGGAATTGTTTCTGGGTTGCTCAGACTTAGATCCATCTCATCCCTCTTCAAAGCTCTGCCCGGCACTTACTCGTGGTTTTTATGTCCATTTATCTCTGGTCCCTACACAGGGAAAATTAACTCCTGTATTTCCTAATTAGGAAACAAAGCAGAATTGTAACGGATCCAGCTAAATAGTTTCAGCTTCAAAAGAGCTGACAAATACCCATGGGATTTCTGAATGTATTCTTCTCTTTATCTGAAAACCCATTTCAGCTTCAACCCAAAGGCGACAAGGGCCAACTTGGTTTAGACTGTCTCCCTCCACGCTTGGGGCAGTGGAAGAACTAGTTTTTTACACCTTCACCCACTTTAATGCCCTTTCCACTGCTGAGGCAGGGTAAATAAAAACATTTTCATCCGTATCATTGAAGCCAAAGGTACCTAGAGGACGGGAGGCAATGTGATGCGATGCTTGGAGGGGGAAGAGGAGGCTGGACTTCTGAGAAAAGACTGTAAATCTGGCCTTATATGTGTACTTTGCAAACCAGCATCTCCCTTTCAGAGGGGGCTTATGAGCTGTAAATAAACGCAACCTGGAAGTCCCAGGGGGGTGCAAGTTAAGGCTGCCTTCCCGCTGCCCCCGGACGCTGCAGGGAGCAGAGCCAGGACGCTGGCTCAGCTGGTCAGACTCAGAGGTCCCTCACTGCCCGGCTAACAGGGGCACCACAGGCAGCCCCAGGTCCTGCTGCTGAACACACGGGGCACTTGCACATAGAGCTCAGACGAGGCAGGGTCGTTTGCTTGTTCTCTGGCCATGAGTCCACCCGACTGCTCGAGTTTCAGAAGAGCAGGCTGTTGTTTCACTGCCGGCATCTTTCTTACTGCTGGGTCACATCACAGCTGATGTTGTACTTTCTGGTCCTAAAACGCGAGCAGACTCCCTGCCAGCTCCGCTCCTTGTAAATGCTCGTTCGCTGCCAAAGCAAGATGAACTGTCGTTCAAAAATGCATCATGTTTTAGCGTTGCCTTACATGGCCCACCGTGGAGGCAGAGCACTGAGGGGCTGGAGAGGCAGCTCTGGTAACAGGTTCTCTGCATGCTGCGGTCAGGAGAGGCCGTGTTCCGGGGTGAGTGCTGGCTGCCCTACATCCCCTGGCAGAAGGAGTCCACTAGTTACCATCTTTTGTCTTATTTTCTTTCCCCTCAGAGGTGAATCTGGTGCTGGCAAGACAGAAAATACCAAAAAGGTCATTCAGTACCTGGCTGTTGTTGCTTCATCACATAAGGGCAAAAAGGACACCAGCATCACTGTAAGTGAGCTCTTCCGTATTCAACTCTTCCTCCAGCCCCTTAGGAGGGTGCTAGCAGCAAGCCAGCAGCTGAGGCTTGCCAAACAGCCAACATATTAAGAGTACACTGAGTTACAGCTCAGCTCTGTGGAAAAAGGCTTTGATTTGACACCTCTGTTAGGCACCAAATCAGAAGGTACTTCGATAGAGGAGAATTATTCCCAGCTTCCTGCTGCACAGCACCTATTTATACCTAGCACCAAGGCCTGGCAGCCTGCAAGGGCTCAGGTCTTTATTTCACCCTTGGCCCCTGGCAGCCAAGAGATTTGGGAAGGCCTTCAACTAATGCCTTGTCCAACTGCACCACAAAAACCTATGTTGGCCTTTAAGCATCTTGACTGGCTTTGTTAGCAAGGGAGTTTTCTTACCAACTAGTGAAGAGTCCCAGCATTAAACCTCTCCCCTTACTCCCCTGCCAGCAAGACCAATTTGAAAGGCACAATTCATTAAAGTGCTTTGTCCCTTCAAAATTCAGACCAAAGTTTGTGCTCGTGCTGTGAGCCGTGGCAGGGGTTTACCCCTGCCCAGCTCCCTGGGATCATTGGAGTGGCCGAGCCCACAGGCCCGGCAGCATTTTGGGCCTTTGGAGCCTCACTCAAACTTCTCCCAGCAAACAGAGCCCCTCGCTTTTATGACAAAACAGTCTTAAATTGGGAAGATGCTCCAGTGTGTCCCAAATTCAAGGCTGGGTCCAAAAGAAGTCATAAGCAGGGTAGTGGGTAGTAAAGACCTGATGCTGATAGGTGTGCTGGCTCTGCGGCAGCCCTCGCCTGGCCTGGCCGGGGCTCCACCACCATCAGTACCCACTGCCTCTGTGCACGGGGCACAGGAGAGAGTACCTGTCCCTTGGGTGATGTCTTCTAGGAATCCATGGTGGCAACAGGCCAAGACTAAAGGCATCATTTTCCTTTGTTGAATGTTTGTGCCAAAACTTATTTCTTCTTACTGGGTCCCCGCTCGGTGGCTGGGGAAATGAACTTGTGGTCTCCAAGCCATCCCTAACAGGGTGGAACTGCAGTTGCAGCTGACTCCATGGGGGAATTATGTGTGTCTCAGGCTCAAACTGGCCCCGAGACAGCCCTGAAGGCAAATATCCACCAGACAGAGGCTGAGAGAAAGCCCAAGTTGCTCTATAACATACCAATAGATGGTACTTCAGTGACTGGGACACTGAGCTTCAGTAATTAAAACATAACAAAGAGAAAAATGCCTCAGTTGTACCAGAGAAGTGAGGATTTATCATGAAAATACTGGTCCCTGCCTGGCCTTGGGAGACTAACCCAGGACAGGGTCCAAATCCCATCCCTTGGCTTCGGGGTTGGTGCGGTTTTCCTTGGTTCAGTTAAAAAGCTGTCTCAGTGTTAGGGGCATCTGTACTCTTGGTATGTCTGGAACAGGTTTATTTGCATGGAAACTGCGTATCGGTTATTTTACTGCAGGAGAACAGTAGAAATGTCTGTGTAACGGCAATGTACTGACGCTTGTTTTATACCACGTTATTCAATACAGCAAGGTCCATCTTTTTCTTACGTGAGTAACTTAGACTGTTTGGTGTGTGTGTAAGGCACTGAGTGTAGATCTGCATGCTATTGTTGCACCCCGAAATTTTCAAGAGAGATTTCTTTGTTGAAAGATGTTGTATGACATGAGAAAAAGCAACAATAGCGCCAAATGCTCTCACTGATGGGCCCCTCACTGTGTCAGGCCCCATGGCGGAGCGAGGCCTGACACAGGCAGGGTCCTCTCAAACACCACTCTCTCCTCTCCGCGCGTTCGAACGACATTTCCCACCATCCTGAAAGAGCCACTCAGCCTGAAGCTGAGCGCTGCCCTTCCCAACCAAACCGCCCCAACGCTTGCCGCGCTTCAGGTTGAACTTTTTAGGACTGTTGTGAAATAATTCCTAAACCTCACGGTGTTGGATGGGTTTGTTGGGCTGCATGCTTCCCATGGGATGTTGCTCACAGGTTTACGTGTCCGTGGCACTCTCAAGAACCGTTCACATCACGTCAGCATGTCCTTCGCTTGCCGTCGCGGTGCGTAACCAATGCCCAGGCAGTGTGTGCGTTACTGCAGGCTTTCAGGCTCCCACAGGCCCTGGCACACTGGGGTGTGCCATACCAGCTTCAGCACCAGGACAGTGCTGCTGGCCTGTTCCTTCTGGGCCCGCACCAGGCAGCAGGGATTTTTAGTTTTTATTGTTATCTCTTTATGAGGTCCTTTTCCCCCCTGTCTCACCGCTGCCTCTCAGACTTCAGCTATGGCCACAGGCACTGTGCTGGCCCTTAGTTAATTTATACTTTGACTGGCGACCTGTCTGCAGGGAACCCTGAGCCCATTGCTGGCAGCTCAACTCCGGAGCGCAGAGGACATGCAGGGAAGGCAGAGCCCTGGTTTTATACCCTAAGTTTGTGGCACTCAAAGGGGGTGCTGCCTGTCCCCGTTTAGCAGCCAGGGCTCTGCCATAGCTGCCACCATCTCACTTGGGCAGCTCCCCACACCTGGAGTGGTGGTGTTAAGCTCAGGGCCTGTACCTGGGAAGAGCAGCTCAGCCCGGAGACACTCTGGGCACTGTCTGGAATCTGTACTTGTTCTGGGATTCCTGCAGGAGCTGCTTTGAAAATCTTCCATCCCCCTTCCTCCTCCCACTCCGGGGCAGCAAGGGGGGGATTTTTCTTTTCCAAATGCACTGCTGGCCCACACCTCAGGTCCCAGAGGGGCCCGTTGCCCCTCCCCTCTTGGGCCCACACAGATAAATTTAGCTGTTTGCAATCTGTTACTTTTTAGGGACACTCTGGAGGCAGCTCTGCCCGTTGCCACTGAAGGCACGAAGGTGTTTAGAAATAGGTTACTGGTTTGCACAGGGAGAGTGACACGCTCCTGTTTTCCAAATTATTTCCCCTAGATTCAACCCACATATTGCCTTATTTTCTAATTAAACTTATTTAAATGGTATCATGCTATCTATCAGGGACTTCTTTCAGGGTGAGTTAGGTGGAACAGTGCATGTTACCACAGCGTAGTACTCACAGGACAGGGCAGCAAGAAGCTCCTGTGTGAGAGGGAGCAACCTCCCAGGGCAGAGCTGAATGAGCAGCTCAGGGACACCCTATTCTTACACAAAGGGTTTTTTTCAACTTTGTTGATTTGTTTAGGAACAGGAGTATTAAATGCATGCTTGTTTCATTGCATGATTTGCTTCATTAGCATTTACCAATCACAATTAACCATGTGTTCCAAAGTTTGTGTGTCTGCATGCTAATTCATTATCCTAGTTTGAAATAAATCGATGCATTTCCATATTTAACCTAAAGAGCTTGCATGGATCATTATTAATAGACTTGATGAAATCCGCTTTGTAGCTTTGTGCTGCATTACATTAAAATTATTCTCAGCAAGTTATTCTAATTACATCATCATTTGCTAGCAAAGGATCTCAATAAACTAACTTGAAAAAGACATGCTAGAGGTTCCTTTAAGAACATCCCCTCTAAAATGATATTAAGCTGGAAAAATTATCTGACATGGAATGACCCTTTTTTTGTTAAGAAAGGCCAGCTGTGATGCTGAACAGATTAATAATGATTTTGATCTGTCACAGGCAACAGGGCTGGAAAAGGGTCATGTACACAGGACAGCAGTCATCTGCACAAATATATAAACACAAAGATTATCAGAGAATGAAAACAAACCCACACAAATTGCAGTATTCAGCAAAAAAAGCAGAGTATTAAATTACCTTTCCCATTTCTCTCCACCGTACGAGTGTTGGCTTTAATTAAGTCATGATGAGGTTTAGGGTTAACTGCATCTGAATGAATTTTAGGGTGAGCTGGAAAAACAGCTTCTCCAGGCAAACCCTATTCTGGAAGCTTTTGGAAACGCCAAAACTGTGAAGAACGACAACTCCTCCAGATTCGTAAGTAGGAGGAACCCAGGGGGCTGGGGGGCAGGGGGAGGTACCACACCTTTCCATCAATGGGCAGATGGCAGCTTCATCAGGGCCCCTCTCTGAGCACACAATCCCTGGAAGCCAGTGCTGCATCCCTCTGCAACAGGAATTTGGCCTGATTGAAGATCAAAGATCAACCTACAGACTTGACCATACCATTGTCCTCTTGCAATTCGGCACCTGTGTGTGGCCTTCCAGAGTCAGTGTCCACCTCCAGAACATCCTCCAGCCAGCCCTGTGCTTTGCCCTCATGCTGCTGTTGAGCAGGTCTCTCCTGAAGGCTGCTACTCAGCAAGGGGGCCAACAGACCTAATAAAAAACAGCAGAGGAAAACAAACATCAGTGACCCCAATTCGAGTGTGAATGGTGTGAGCCAGGAGCTGGCACTGTTTGATGGCACTTCTGTGGGTGCTTGTTTCCCCACAGACCTTCCACTCCCACCTCTGCTCCCTCCCCGACAGGTTTGGGGTCCCTGCAGATGAGCTTTAGAGGGAGCTGTGCTGCTCCAGCTCTATCCCCTCACTGAATCTGTGGAAGTCGGGGTAGGAATGGGATGCTGCCTTTAGGATAGCTGCCTTTAGGATATCTTAGGAACCAAAGCCAGGCCCAGGGGGGAGGACACCCTTCCCTCCACATGCCTGAAGGGAACACAGAGTTGATCTCTGCGGGGAGCTATCAGAGGGGTTCACTTCCTTCCAGGCTTTTCTGTGGGTTCTCCTGGCAGGAGGGAATCAAGCACATTACCCCTGGGAAGGGGGGATGTACACATCTCATGAGACAGGCTGAACGCTAGCACTGGAAAAGCTGGCATAACCTGGCAGAGCAGCCCCAACCTGATCTGCTTTCCATCCACAGGGCAAATTCATCCGCATCAACTTTGACGTGACAGGCTACATCGTCGGGGCGAACATCGAGACCTGTATCCTTTGCAGCCAGCCCCGCGGGGAGCTCCCGGGGCCAGCAGAGGAAGAAAGATAAACACGCTGCAGGGCATGGCTAAGAAAGGCAAATACTGCTGAGGCTGGTATAAACACTGACGGGGAAGTGGCTCCATTTATGCCGAGCCCAGCTCCTCAGCTCGCCTCACCCTCACGTTTGGTTTTCAAGCCCAGGGAAGCACTCTGCCCCCCACCCAGCCAACCAAAGCACCACACCGCAGCCAGCAGTGGGGCTTCAAAACCAGAGTCCCCATGAGGGATAATGGGACCAGGCTGGTTTGGGGTGAGGATTGCACGTGTTTCTTCTGGTCAGTGTGACCCTGCATGGGTTGCTCTGCTTCCCTGGGCTCCAGCTGCATAGAAAGTTCTGGAACTTCACTCTTCCTTACTGGTGTTGTGACGGGCACGTTGCAAAAGCTGCTGAGTGCTCAGTATTACCCCTACAGCTTACCAGGAGCTCAGGGAGTGCTTCCCAGGTTTCATGGCCAGGCTTGGCACTTTATCCCAGTCCTAAAGACTTTATACTCATCGAGACAAGAGACAGGAAAAGCCAAAACCATGTGGGGTCAGAAATGATGCCTTAGTGTCCTTACAGTTCCTCCCCCTTTGTCAAACCAAGGGACAATGTCTCTGGCTGCTGCCAGATCCCTGCATGCTCTGCTAAGGCATCACAGCCAGAGGCTGCATGTTCTGGAACCACATGCAGCTGAAGGGCAGCAAACAGGCTGATGTCCCTGACAGCACCAAGCAGTGGGTGATCCAGAGAACACTCTGCTCTGGGTGCTGAATACCGCGATGCTGTTTCAAACAGCACACCAGACCAGGGTTACAGAGCAGTAACCTCCCTGCTGTTTTCAGGACAGAAGTACAGACATCTGAGATGCTGCTGGTTCCGAGGCTGGGGGCACAATTAAGGAAGGACTGAAACACATTATCAGGTTTTTTCTTAACACACTTGACAAACAGATCTGCTTGAAAAGTCCCGTGCTATTCGGCAGGCTAAAGACGAGCGAACCTTCCATATCTTCTACTATTTGATTGCTGGAGCTTCTGAACAGATGAGAAGTAAGTTACTGGCTAATGATCTGTAGATCTCACTGAACACTCTGAGCAGTGGCTTACTAAGTGTTTCATCTTAACTGCTTTAACCACATGCCATTCGATCCCTTCTATAGATAAAGAGCTCTTTAGCTATAGATAATAATGCTGAAGTAGGAGAAATTGATGCCCACCTTGAGCCAGGGTGTTTGCAGTTTATAGGGCATTTCCATTTGCAGGTGATGTGAACTCATCCAGATCCCACCTTGAATGATACCAAAAAGGCAAATAGGGAAGAGCTATTAATTATTTTTACACAGATAAAGGGGGGTGCCCAATAAAAATAATGGCTTGTGGGTTTAGAATAAAGGGAGAGAATGCCTTTCCCACAGCACACATGATTAGGCTGTGAAACCCACAGCTTCTGGATGCTGAGACAGTGAAAAGCGTAAGTGGATCCAAACAAAGGGTTAGCATTAAGCTGATGCACTTAAATAAAGCTTTTCTTCTTTGCTTTTTAGATGATCTGTTGCTGGAAGGCTTCAACAACTATACCTTTCTATCCAACGGCCACGTGCCTATTCCTGCCCAGCAAGATGATGAGATGTTCCAGGAGACCTGTGAAGCCATGACAATTATGGGCTTTACCGATGAGGAACAGACAGGTGAGAACTGTTAGCAAGACTGTACTCAAGGTATTCATCTGCAAGTAGCACTACACAGAGATGCAATTGCAGAGAGGTTAATTCTGTCTAGAATAATCATTTTGCAAAATATGCCTATGAAATAAGATGCTATGTTCATATAAGAAAATTAAGCTTATTTAGATTCTATGCCTGTGTTTCTCTGGACAAGCATGATCTTGCATGAGCCCCAGCTGAAGGATTCCAGGTGTAGCTGTGTTGTTTAACCTCATCGCCTCTCACTTCTCCTGTGTAAAACTACTGCCAGCTGTTACCTAGCTCCTCTTCCCACGCCATGTGCTGTGATTTAGTGCCCACAGATTTACCTCCTTCTTCAGGAGGTACCAAGTGACTGAAGCCACAGACATGTTGTTTGCACCACTGGGTTCAGCTGCTCCCAGCTGTACCCCCTGCAGCAATGGCAAAGGTAGAACTTTTCCAACAACCACCTCAGCGCATAATTAGATCATAATTAGATCTCCTTGTAAGGTGAGAACAGTCACCTCCCTCAAAGGTTTAAACTGGCAGCGCTGGCTGGAAACACAGTGAAAGAAACACTGCAGGATCCCCAGGTGTTTTGGGATAGAGTCCCTGCCAAAGGGAAACTGTCTCTGTGATGAGCAGAGCAGCTTGTGACACACAGGGCAGCGCTCTCTCTGTTATATATAAATGTGTGGGAGATGAATTCCCCAGACTCAGGCTCTGCCTGGGGACCCAGCCCAACTTACCTCAGAGGTGCTGGAGCTCCCAGACTGGGGTGTCCTCTCTGCAGCGCAGACCCCTGAGACACTGCTGGGTCAGCTCCAACTCCTGCTGTTCACGGCACAGCCTTTTGAGGCAAGCCTGGCTCCTTCCAGAGGGACTCACCACCACCAGGAGCTGAATGAGCCTTCGTTACTGCAGAGAACAGAGCTTTGAGAACGTGTCCATCCTGTTCCTCATTTATATTGTCTTTCTCTTACAGCTGTGCTGAGGGTGGTGTCATCTGTCCTGCAACTGGGTAACATCGTCTTCAAGAAGGAGAGAAACACTGACCAAGCTTCTATGCCAGACAATACTGGTATGGCTTGCCACTGGAAATATTTAGTTAACACTGATAAATTAATCAAATAGCAGCTGAGTAAACAGTCCTTATCAGTATTTTTATTTAATTGCTATTGCATAAGTACTCCACAGACTTTAAAAGATATACCATGCTTAAAATCAGCTCAATTATCATTACCTTTTCTAGTAATCCCCAAGCCATGAATTGATGAGCAGTGAATTTGCTGCTTGGATGGTGAATAATGACTTCTACAGTGAGTGGCACCTCTTGTACACACAACAGAGGAGCTTTTAAGGAAGAGACATGACCTCACACACTTGCTGGGCTGCTTGCATTTGCACTTACTGACCTGCTAACAGAAAATTCAGTCAGAAGTAAAGCCTTACTCTTTTCTTCCAGCTGCACAAAAAGTATGTCACCTGATGGGGATCAACGTGACGGATTTCACGAGATCTATTCTGACCCCAAGGATCAAAGTCGGACGAGATGTCGTTCAGAAAGCTCAGACCAAAGAGCAGGTATGCACTTGCTCAGCCTGAGCTCAGCTTTCCTGAAGCTATTCTCTTCTTTCTTTCCTATGTCTTGCCAAGTCAGTGTCCTGGCTCAGTGTCCATACAGAAGTTACCAGCTAACTGGGCTTCTTCCTTTACTTACAAGGTTCTCTTCATTTCCAGGCGGACTTTGCCATAGAGGCTTTGGCCAAGGCACAGTTTGAACGTCTCTTCCGGTGGATTCTGGCTCGTGTAAACAAAGCTCTTGATAAGACAAAACGACAAGGCGCTTCCTTCTTGGGGATCCTTGATATTGCTGGCTTTGAGATCTTTGAGGTACGTACTGAGGGTCACATGCTGGCTGAACTCATTGTTATCAGACAGGGGTTTGGATGCAAAACAACAAAAATCCAAGTGCAGAGCCAAAAACCTGATTTGGTCCTTTCAAGCTGGCTAACAGCCCCTGGCCAACATGGCCCACATGCTGCTGCCCTGGCTGGGGCAGGAGGGGCTGCAGAGGGGCTTGGGGTTCAGAGCCAGCATCTGCCTTTTATGGCTGGCTGGACAAGTCCCGGGATGAAGATCCACCACTTGAGAGCTGACTGTAATTTTCCAAGACTTTACATTAGCAAACTATGAATCCTTATGTTTGAATTACTGTAATATGCAAAAATAAGTAGAAGATAGAAAATCTTGTCATTTAAGGTCTTTCTTGAAGGTCTCTTTCTCAGGAATTCCCTTTTTCTCTCCTCCCAGATCAATTCCTTTGAGCAGCTGTGCATCAATTACACCAATGAGAAACTCCAGCAGCTTTTCAACCACACCATGTTTATACTGGAGCAAGAGGAATACCAGAGAGAGGGCATTGAATGGAATTTCATTGACTTTGGCCTTGACCTGCAACCTTGCATTGAGCTGATTGAGAGACCAGTAAGTTTCTCTCTCTGTCACTGGGTTTCTACCTAGGTTTCGTCCCAGCCAGCTATCTGTCAGCAGAAGAGAGCCACTGGAGGCATTCCAGAGCCTCTGTTGCCTGGGAGGATCCGTGACATGCTGGATGAGGCAGGTGGTGCTCTTCCTTTGTCTCTGCCTGTTATGATGCTGATTGGGTGTTGCTTACTTTGCAGACCAACCCTCCAGGTGTCCTGGCCCTGCTGGATGAAGAGTGCTGGTTCCCCAAAGCCACCGACACATCCTTTGTGGAGAAACTATGTCAAGAACAAGGCAGCCACGCCAAATTCCAGAAGCCCAAGCAACTCAAGGATAAAACTGAGTTCTGTATAATGCACTACGCTGGGAAGGTACGGGGCAGATTCCCCTCTTCTGGCTCAGGGAACTTTGATTATGAGCAAAAACAGAAACAGTCTGGTACCTGCACTGATAAGGGGCAAGTTTAATTATGCAATGTAGGTGTTAAGCTCTATAATTACATAACATGTAAAATAAGATTTGCAAAACACTCCTGGTTGCGCTAAGCTCACAAAAAATAACTGGCACTGGAGTTACTGAAAATCCAAGTAATTTGGATTTCTTTCTAGCAAGCAGAGGTTTTTACCTGCCCTGCCATGGACACATCTGCAAAAAGCCTTTCAGATGCTGGTACATGTAAGAATAAATACTCAGCTCAACTCTCAGCCACAGGAAGCTTTTTCCATTATGATTATTTCTCTGATTTCCTGTTAATGCCATGCCCCATGTTCTGGGGCACTCCAGATTTCTTTATCAAGACCAGACTCTTGATGTAGTGCTGCTTCCTGCAGGTTACCTACAATGCCACTGCCTGGCTAACCAAGAACATGGACCCACTGAATGACAACGTGACCTCTCTGCTGAACCAGTCTTCAGACAAATTCGTCGCAGACCTTTGGAAAGATGGTATGAATCACAACTCAATCAGTAACGTGGGTTCAAGGGAGAAACTTCTGCTAGAACCTTCTGGCAGCCATCCCTTGCTGGCAGCACACAAGCTCAGAAATGATAAGTATATACAAGACTGAGCTAAGAAACAAGAAAATGCCTTCTAAAGATGTATTAACGGAAAGTATTGTTAGAAAGCTCTAAGCACTAGCAAGAAATTTCCTTAATAGTATTCAGCAACAGAACAAAAAGACTCATTGCACTGTCACAATGCTGCTGGCTATGTGATATCGAGACCTCATTAACACAGGTTACTGTTGGGGGTTATGGAGGACTTAACTGATATGCTCCTCTCCCAGATGTCCTGCATGCTTCTCACCAGAGATGGATAATCACAACCAACCTCCATCAGAAGAATGTCTGCAGGCACATAAACCACTTGGCTTTTAAAAACTTTTTGTGGACCTGTAACACATACACTGCAGGATGTTTAATTCATGGACATAAATGTGCAAGCAAACACCAGCAAGGAGGCTCAAAATTACCACATAAAGGGGGGAGATTATCAGCCGGCCTTTGAGAACTGCTGGGTAGCAGAGGGGAGTCCAGAGCTGGTAGTGGTTGTTCCTGGCTCTGATGCCAACCGACCAGCTGGGTATTTTGCACAAGGACTGTCCTGTCTGGAGCAAATGTAAAATAAATTCTGCACATTCAGTTGCTGCATTCTGCCAGCAGTTAGAGAGGCTCATTCTCGTGTCTGGCAGGAGTAGGCTGTTCACCAGAAGGCACTTGTAGTGCATTTGTTAGTACACCTCTCCTGCCACAGAAAGATGTGGGTCTCTTCGGGAAGCTGCGGTTTAGCAACACCAGTGACAGGTGTGACATGGGGACAGTTTCCAGGAGCAGTTCCACTCAAACTTCTCTTTCTGTATTCCAGTGGACCGCATCGTCGGGCTGGACCAGATGGCCAAGATGACAGAAAGCTCCCTCCCCAGCTCTTCCAAAACCAAGAAGGGCATGTTCCGTACTGTTGGCCAGCTCTACAAGGAGCAGCTGACCAAACTGATGACCACCTTAAGGAACACCAATCCCAACTTCGTCCGCTGTATCATTCCAAATCACGAAAAAAGGGTAAGTTTCAAACACTCAGCTTACAGCAGGCTGAGCCGCTCACCCTCCTGGGGCACGGGGGCTGAACGGTGCCTTCAGATACGCACCCAGCAACAGTTTGGTAAACTTCTACTGTGCTAAAGCCACTTTCCATTCCCTTTGCAGGCTGGCAAGCTTGATGCCCATCTAGTGCTGGAACAGTTGCGCTGCAACGGTGTCTTGGAAGGTATCCGTATCTGCCGGCAGGGATTCCCCAACAGGATTGTCTTCCAGGAGTTCCGGCAGCGGTAGGAGTCCCTCCCTTGGCCCTAACGCTGGGTGTGGAAGTGGAGTGATCCACACTTGTTTGTGCAAAGCACTGTGACGTGTTTCAGACTCCCTAACATCAACCTCTTTTGGCAGATATGAAATTCTTGCTGCAAATGCCATTCCTAAAGGCTTCATGGATGGGAAGCAGGCCTGCATACTGATGGTGAGGAAAGCAGTTCTGGGTCTTTCCATAACAGGGCTGTACTTGGGATTTAAAAGCTGTTGAGAGCGAACAGAAAGGAGAAGTGATCTGTGATACTCTCAACCTCAGCACTGGAGGGAACACACACCTCTGTTTTCTTCCAGATCAAAGCATTAGAGCTCGACCCCAACCTGTACAGAATTGGACAGAGTAAAATCTTCTTCAGAACTGGCGTGCTGGCTCACCTGGAAGAAGAGAGAGACCTGAAGATCACAGATGTCATCATCGCCTTCCAGGCCCAGAGCAGAGGCTACCTAGCAAGAAAGTAAGAACACGTTCTAGGGCAAGGGCTGGTTCCTGCAGCACAGCATCTCCAGCTGCCTTTAGTTCTCTGTATAGCAAACTGCAGATACTAAGACATTTTATTATCACCTGTTATTTGCATTGCATTAGAGCTTGTGTCCAGTGAAGGACTCGCTTCCTGCCCAGAAGAGGTTTATTGGTACAGTTACAGGGAAGCCCTTACACTGCAAGGGCACTTACACCCTCCCTACATAAGCGCTCCAAGGAAAAGACCCATCACACTACCAAGGCTTTCAGACTCCTGAGGGAAGACATTTAAATGCAACAGGTTCCAAGAATGATGATCAATACAGGTTGTGAGTGCCCAGGTACTCTGGAAGGATGCTCAAACCCAGAACTAGCTGCATACTTCATGGTTTGAGCACAAATGGCCAGAAACCAGGCGGCTAAATAAAATACCAGAAAGCTAGACAGAGTTATCACCTTCCCTCAAGAAAGCAAAGGCACTGTTTAAGGGACAAAAGAGCTTGGGCCAGACTTCTCCAACCATAGGGCCAGACAGCAGACTCATGGCAGAGTTTCTTTGCAGAAGTGTCCCTTGCAGACACCTTGCATCCTCCAACTGACCCAATCTGCTTTGTGTCTTTACCCACAGAGCCTTTGCCAAGAGGCAGCAACAGCTGACGGCAATGAAGGTCATCCAGAGAAACTGTGCTGCTTACCTGAAGCTGAGGAACTGGCAGTGGTGGAGACTCTTCACCAAGGTGAGTGCACCTCTCCCCAGCTTTGCAAGAGAAGGGAACTGCCAGGGTACCGAGGTGCCCCAGCCAGGCACCTGCCTGGTCTCTAAGTCCATCGCACTGATGGCAAGAGCCTTGTTACCTGCACTGAATTAGGGGTTGGAGCCACTCTGGCTACTTACATAATGCCATTAACACTGAAGTTATTTCCAGCCTGAGAAACCAAACTAGCTGAGCAGAGATTCATGATAAGGTCCCCAACTATGCAAAATCCCTCAGCTGCCAGGAATGAGATCATTGCACAGGGGTGGGCAGCGGGAAGACAGGGCAAACCTGAGCTTTGTGATCGTGCAGAGTTGTGTGCCTAGGGGGCACTCAGTGGCTCAGGAGTTCCCTAATGGGGACACTGAACATCCTCCTGTCAGCCACTCACAATAACTGAGTCTGTTTTCCCACAGAAGAGGCCTGGGTTCAGTTTTTGTACGTTATCAACTAGTGAAAACAGGCCTGGAGCCACTCAAAAAGTGACACACTTGGAGACAGAGGTGCTCTCAGGCTCAGGGATTGGTGGAGAGGTGGCCAAGAGCAACACTGCTGAGGCTTGCTGGCTTAAAGATGCTTATGCCAAGCTTGGCTTGGCAGGACATGTCCTCCACACCTCAGTGACATCATGACTGGTGCCATCAGTGCTTGGCACCTCTAAGCACCGCGCTCAGTGACATAACTGGCAGGAACTGTTCTTAAATCAAACTCTGTATTTCCAGGTGAAACCCCTGCTGCAAGTCACACGCCAAGAGGAAGAGATGCAGGCCAAGGATGAAGAACTACAGAAGACTAAGGAAAGACAACAAAAAGCAGAGAGTGAATTGAAGGAGCTGGAACAGAAGCACACGCAGGTGACTTACAGCTCTGGGAAGCACTAGCCCTTCTTCCACTGTTTCTAGAAGCTATTGCAGTAAAGGGTGTTTCCCTTTGCATGCAATGAAGGCTTTCTCAGCAGTGGTCCAGAACAAAGGCTGAGTTAACGTCCATAGAGGCCAGTGTCCACACAGGGACCTGTGGAGCTGCCAGCCTGTACACCAGGACTGCCTGGCAGAAATACACTGCAGGAGAGTGCAAGCTTTAACAACCTGTCTGCTTTATCTGCCTAGCTTGTTGAAGAGAAGAACCTCCTTCAGGAACAGCTCCAGGCAGAAACCGAACTGTATGCTGAGGCTGAAGAGATGAGAGTCCGTTTAGCTGCTAAGAAACAAGAGCTGGAGGAGATTCTGCATGAGATGGAGGCCAGAATTGAGGAAGAGGAGGAGCGCAGCCAGCAGCTGCAAGCAGAAAAGAAAAAGATGCAGCAACAAATGCTGGTAAGGAGGCATGAGAGACAAATACAGACAGAAACCTGTGTCTCAGAGAGAAAAAAATGGAGTGGCAGACCTCAGATCCAGGGAAAGAGCTTGCTACTGAGCTCTCTGGAGAATGTGTCTGTGCCACTGAAGTAAGAGCTTGGTGCTCTTTCCTCCAGCGCTTTCCTCTTCCCAGTCTCACTTTTACATAATCTTTTCTCTGGAGATGATACTTTAACAAATCTTTCCTCCTAAACCAGCAAGTGTTACAGACTGTTGAGTTCTTAAAACAACAGTCTCCAGTGTACCCCACACATGACAAACATTAAGCTTTTCCTAGAACCTAAGTGGAATTTTCTTTCCACTCCTTTTCCCCTCAAAGGACCTTGAGGAACAGCTGGAGGAGGAAGAAGCTGCAAGGCAGAAACTGCAACTTGAAAAAGTGACAGCAGATGGCAAGATAAAGAAAATGGAAGATGATATTCTCATCATGGAAGATCAGAATAACAAGCTAACAAAGGTAAGCACTGTGTGAGGAAAAACCCCTCTCTTCCACTACAGTACCAGGAATTCTCTTGACTGTACAGTCTCAGGGGTGTACAGATCCCCAGACTACCAGTCCAGCCAGTGTGAAGAAGTTTCTGGCAGCCTTTCCACACTCAGTTAAACAGTTTAAGAACTGTGTAGAACTCCAGGTTGTGAGGTCTGTTGTGTAACAACATCTTCAGGCAAAACACTCCGAGCAGCCAAACACAAACAGTGGCCCCAACCCCAGTAAACAAGGCTTTTGGTTTTCAGCTACTTTCACCCAAAGTCTGTGATGAATCCTAGAGAGCTGTATTCCAGCGCTTCCTGAAAGGGGATGCTCTGAACTGGCCCCTGTACTTAGCAGGGAGATTCTGAGAGCAGCAGATTAGAGACCATGAAAACAGCATGAAAAGACTCTCAGCCTTCTTGGCCATTTCACACCCACCAGTGACAGAGACTTTTGTTAACAGAAGCATTTTATTTTTCTTAAGGAAAGAAAACTCCTGGAGGAAAGAGTAAGTGATCTCACAACGAATCTGGCAGAAGAGGAGGAAAAAGCCAAAAATCTCACAAAGCTGAAAAATAAACACGAATCCATGATTTCAGAACTCGAAGGTAACGTGACCAAAAGGGCTGAGAGCAGTTGTTTTGCCTTGCACACAACAAAAAAACATAGACAGAATTTGGAGAAAACTTCTAAAGAATCTGTGGGGTGTTTTTCAGGTTCCCTCTACTGAAGCTGTTATATGTGTGAGAACCATCAGCAGCCCAGGGTGCATAAGCCATAGATAGGGGTTTTTCTCCTTACATACAAAAGAGTAGGAGAGAGGAAAATTAAGGAAAAATTAATGCTTCTTCTGGAATAACTGATTCTCTGGGGTGGCTAGAAACAAGTGGTACCACCAAGGGACTGTGTGTTGGCTCAGGAGCACAGTGACCCATAGTTAAGCATACGGCCTCGCTGGAGGCCACAGCATCTGTCTGCCTATGGGTGAGATGGGATTAAGGACTCCTCACACTAGCACACTCCCACACCAAACCTCTTCCTTTCACAGTGAGGCTGAAGAAAGAGGAGAAGAGCAGGCAGGAACTGGAGAAAACGAAGAGGAAGTTGGAAGGGGAGTCGAGTGATCTGCACGAGCAAATCGCAGAGCTCCAGGCACAGATCGCAGAGCTGAAGGCACAGCTAGCCAGGAAGGAGGAGGAGCTGCAGGCTGCCCTGGCCAGGTATGTGCTCCTGAACCTGCACACAACCTGAAAGCCCCAGCTGCAAGCCTCTCCCCTTCCCAGGCACCGAAACTCTGCAGCCACGAACCTCATCTCAACTACACCCTTGCCACGTGCTCTCTTTCCCTGATTTCCAAATGTCCCCATGCCCATAATCTGCCCCCAGGTGTCATGAAAGCTGCTGTCCCAATGGCAAATGAAACGTAGTGAGGGCAAAAGGCAGCAATGACCTTGTTCCATTCCAGACTCCCAGGGGATTTTCTGTAATAAGATATTACAGAATAAGTTAAGAGGCACAATGCTCGAGCAAAACGTTTGCTGAATCAGCTGACCAGCATCTCCAGGCCCTGTGTCCCTGACACAGCTGCCAAGTCCCTTCTGCACCAGTCCCCTCTAAGTACTTTCCTTCACAGAGCCTACCAACCTTTCATCTCTGCATACTGATTGCCTCCAAGTTTCTTTGTGTGTATATATATATATATATGTTTAATATAGAAAATGAAATTCTTTTCAGGCTTGAAGAAGAAACCAGTCACAAGAACAATGCCCTCAAGAAGATCCGTGAATTGGAATCTCACATCTCTGATCTCCAGGAAGACTTGGAGTCAGAGAGAGCTGCAAGAAACAAAGCAGAAAAACAGAAGAGAGATCTGGGTGAGGAGCTGGAGGCTCTGAAAACAGAGCTTGAGGATACTTTGGATACCACAGCCACTCAGCAAGAGCTCAGGTAGGGAGGTGCAGCACAGGCTGGCACAGTACTCACCAGTAACCATGGCGTAGAGCTGTTTTCCCAGGGACTGGAACACTCTGGCTGCTGCTGCTCCATTTCTGTGTGTTACCTTCCAGAGCAAAGCGTGAACAGGAGGTCACAGTGCTGAAGAGAGCTCTGGAGGAGGAGACCCGAACTCATGAAGCCCAGGTCCAGGAGATGAGGCAAAAGCACACTCAAGCTGTGGAGGAGCTAACAGAGCAGCTGGAACAATTCAAACGGGTAAGCAAGGATCCCCCTTACCAAAAGCTATCCCCTAGAGAGCCTGGCTTCCTTTTACACATCAGCTTCCCTCCTTCCATGCTTGCAGGCTAAAGCAAACTTGGATAAGACCAAACAGACACTGGAGAAAGAAAATGCTGAACTAGCTAATGAAGTCAGGAGCCTGAGTCAGGCCAAACAAGATGTGGAGCACAAGAAGAAGAAGCTGGAAGTACAGCTGCAAGAGTTACAGTCCAAATACACTGATGGAGAGCGTATTCGGACAGAGCTCAATGAGAAAGTTCATAAGTTGCAGGTAGGGAGGATTTCAACCTTCTGCTGTGACACCTTGGGCTTGTGAAGGCCAGTTCATACAGCTCTGTGAGGGTATGTAGGGGGAATCCTGGCCCCAGCATTGTCGTTAACTGTAGAGCTACCACCCCAGTTATTACACAGTTAAACATGACAAACACCCGGCCTCAGGGGTCACAAAGATGACACGTGCAGACGCTGCAGGGTTTGTGTGTAGGGTTTGGTTCCACAGGACTTAACCCCCACATATTGTCCAGTCAAATGAAGGTGAACTTGTGACTTCCAGGTAAGCTAGAAACACTGCTGGTGCTTGGGTGACCCAGCAGCTCAGGAGCAGACCCAGACCCCATTCCAAGTGCAGGTTTCAATCTAGGGCAAACTAATGTCTGGGGGAAGATTTTGAAGCTGTGCAAAGTCCCTGGGTTCATTAACTGCTGTGCTCACAGATTGAGGTTGAAAACGTCACCGGTTTGCTCAATGAAGCAGAAAGCAAGACGATCAAACTGACCAAAGACGTTGCAACCTTAGGATCTCAGCTCCAAGACACCCAGGTAAGCTGGCACCCCAGAACAACCCACCTGCAGTGTTTATACCACATGCTGTGCAGAGACCTGAACTAACGACTGTGTCGCCGACTGATGTGACTGTAGGAGCTGCTGCAGGAAGAAACGCGGCAGAAGCTGAACGTGTCCACCAAGCTGCGTCAGCTGGAGGATGAGAAGAACAGTTTGCAAGAGCAACTGGATGAAGAAGTGGAAGCCAAACAAAACGTGGAGCGCCACATCTCAACGCTGACCATACAGGTATCGATGCTGTAGCTGAATCACTAGTCCCATCATTGCGGGTTCAGTCAGGAACTCCAGGGGTTTCAGAGCTGTAGGACTGCCCTGGCACAGTACAGGGACCTTCAGGGAACTAGCTGTGAGCCCGGGGGGGGTCAGAGAAGCTCCACAAAGGAACCACCAGTCTCCTTCTTCTTTAAAGTGTGATCTCTAAGACAGGGATGAATGCCAAGATACACTCCCAAGACAGACAGCCTCACACTAATGTGTTTTATGAGGCCTGTGCAATGATTATCTGGTCACTAGCTTCACATGGGTCAAAATAGAAGATTCCTGGGTCTTGGTTGTCTCTTGTCCACCTTCTCTGCCAAGCTTTGTTCTCACAGCTATAAAGATTTGTCCTCTGAATTTAAATTTCAGCTCTCTGATTCTAAGAAGAAGATACAAGAATATACCAGCACGGTAGAAACCATGGAAGAAGGCAAGAAGAAGCTTCAGAAAGAAATTGAGAGCCTCACACAACAGTTTGAGGAAAAGGCTGCTTCTTATGACAAACTGGAAAAAACCAAGAACAGGCTCCAGCAGGAGCTGGATGACCTGGTGGTGGACTTGGACAACCAGCGCCAGCTAGTCTCCAACCTGGAGAAGAAACAGAAGAAGTTTGATCAGGTATGGACTGGAGATCCTCCCTTGCTGGGTTATCACAGCTGTGTTCCAGCTTCTCTGGAACTCAGACACTCCACTGGTTTTGTGAAAAGCACTAAAAAAATAAATACAAAAGATAAATCTAAATTCAGTTCCACATACAGGGGTAGTCTGTATGTACAGGTCTGCCAGAAAGCATAGAATCTTCTCTGTCAGGAGCAACTGACCAGGCAGGTGCAGCAGAAAAGCCCTGTGACTAATGATGTCCTGTATTAATGCTACCTTCTGACAGATGCTGGCTGAAGAGAAGAACATCTCTTCAAAATACGCAGATGAGAGGGACAGAGCAGAAGCTGAAGCCAGAGAAAAAGAAACCAAAGCTTTGTCACTGGCCAGAGCACTCGAAGAGGCTTTGGAAGCCAAAGAAGAACTGGAGAGAACAAACAAGATGCTGAAAGCTGAAATGGAAGATCTCGTCAGCTCCAAAGATGACGTTGGCAAGAATGTAAGTTTTTGGCTTAGAAAACTTCCACAGCAACTGAAACCAGCAGGTAACAGACAGGCTGCTGTTCCAGTGTGGCACACAAACCCAAGCAGCAGGACCAGACACCTCATACACATCCCAGAGGTTATTCCAGCTGTGCCCAAGCTTTCCAGAGACATGGTGAAGCCATCTTTGGTTTTAACATGGGAAGATGGTCTTTGTGCTTGGAGTCAGTTTCTGACAGTCCAAGAGATCGTGTCCAGGTTTATCAGGCAGCTCTGAGCTGGGAACTCTGCAAACCTGCTCTTATTAGTTCCACTTCACTCTGCTGCCAGCCTCACTTTTGGTGCCACAGCAGCAGCAAACTTCCACTGCCCAGCGCTTCTCTGATCACAGTGATGGGACAGAGCTACTCCTGATGCTGGATAAATCCAGCCACGATACTCAGCTTGGGAGAAAGAGCCTCAGGTTATTTTAAGACTGATTTGCAAGTGTACAAAAAATGGCTCATTTCCCCTTTTCAGTGCAAATGAGCTCACCTGTCCACAGCTGCTGTGTTGGAGCATGGCCTGGGGCGGGGGTGGGCTGGGTTTAACTGGAGTCTTTTTGTGGTGTGTAACGAGTCTGTTAAATTCTCACTGCTTGAAAGGTCCATGAATTGGAGAAATCGAAACGGACCCTGGAACAGCAAGTGGAAGAGATGAAGACACAACTAGAAGAGCTAGAGGACGAGCTGCAGGCTGCTGAAGATGCCAAACTCAGGCTGGAGGTTAACATGCAGGCCCTGAAAAGCCAGTTTGACAGAGATCTGCAAGCCAGAGATGAACAGAACGAGGAGAAGAGAAGACAGCTCCTTAAACAGGTACCATTCCCTATTCCTGTCTTCAGGAACATCTCACCCCCCCACTGAAAATCCCCAGCCCTGTGCCAGCATTAAATCACCTCACTGTGATGAGAAGAAAACGTAACATTGCCTTGTGCTGGGCAAATAACATAGATACCAAGGAACACCAGAAGTAGGTTATTGTACTGAGAAGGGACAAGAGGGTTCTCCTGTTCCAGTGCCAGTTCCAACAGGCACACAATTCACCACCACAGGTGAGGCACAGACGGGAGTTCCTGTGTCGGGGGCTGTCAGAAGAGCCTTTCCCTGTACTCCCAGTGCAGGTGAACAGGACAGCTGCTCAGGTGTCTGCCTGTCCAAAGGACACACCATAGATACAGCCACACCAGTTACGGTGAAATGGGATCCGGCAGGACACAGCCTGTCCGTACAGCAGCGCTGTGACAGCGGGGAAGGCCAGCTGCTGTCACCACCCTGTAATGCAGATTGCCACAAGTAGAAACCCCAAAACCCCAAACTTCTGGCCCCTCTCCAGAGTCTGTCTTTAAGTGCCAGGGAAATCCCAACCCAGAACTAGAGGGGCTCACACATGACCCAGGCACACACGCTTTAAGAGTGCTCCAGGACTTTCCTAACCTTGCTTTCTTTCCTGATCAGCTCCATGAATATGAAACGGAACTGGAAGACGAGCGGAAGCAGCGTGCCCTGGCAGCTGCAGCCAAAAAGAAGCTGGAGATTGATGTTAAAGATCTGGAAAGCCAAGCAGATTCTGCCAATAAAGGTCGGGAAGAAGCCATCAAACAGCTCCGCAAGTTACAGGTACGTATCCCTACAAGCAGCTTCTCCCATTCCTGCCTCCTGTATGGCTACAATAGGAGAGTTCAGCACCAAAGCTCACAGAGGTGTGACCTCTTACAGCTGACTGGTTAGACAGGGGCTTTAACCAGACCCCCAGATTCAAACACCCAAACTGTAACACTCAGTTGCAATGACAACAGCAAACTTCACATGGCAAATGGTGAAAACCTTAAGTCTCACCCTTGCAGAGAGCCCCCAAAGCTCTCTGGCCAGCACTCTGCTATGGACTCACCCAAAGGAAAGAGATTCCCACACAGAGAAAGGCCTACAGGACAAAACCCACCCCAGGGCTCCCATCCTGGCTCAAACATTTGACACCAGAGCACGAAGCACTGCTCAGAACTCAGGTTGGCTCTGAATTAGCACTTCCCTGTTTACACTGTGTCTCTATATCAGCTGCTCTGTCATGTGCTGACAGCTGAACAAGGGATGCAGCACGAAGACTGAGCCTGCACATGAGCTCAGACACTCAGGGGCAGTACAGCCCACAGGCATTGCCACAGCTGCAGTGTGCAAGGAGAAGCATTGCTGCTCTTTACATGCTTTTCCAACACGTGAGCTGAGCTGTGCAGAGAGCAGACTTTAAGCAGGCATTATGGCTACCTACAGAGGTGTGTGTTCTGTCCTGTCCTAATTTCTTCATTACTAACTCAGTAGAAAGCCAGACATAAATTAATCTCTGCTGTTCTTTCCAACAAGGCTCAGATGAAGGACTACCAGCGAGAGCTGGATGACGCACGGGCTGCCAGAGAAGAAATATTTGCTACAGCCAGAGAAAATGAGAAGAAAGCCAAGGGCCTGGAAGCAGAACTCATCCAGCTTCAAGAGGTAAAGTGGGAAACCTGGAGCAGCACAAAGCACGTGGCCTTCAGCAGCAAACCAGGACTGCCATAGCTATTGGGGATGGAAAGCTCTAAGCAGCACTTATATCCCACTAAAGTTGTTGAATCCACATCTGAGCGTACCCAGATTGAGCTGAAAAGAAATCAGCTTGGAGGAAGACACAGTTCAGCAGGGAAAGGGAAGCAAACTCCGTGGCCCAACACTGGCTGTTTCAGTAGCTGTGAAGCCCTGAAGCCTCAGTGCTGTTACTCCCACATGCACTAAAGGGCTGTCTTGTGCCGAAACCCAGTAAGCTAGCAGACAGGCTGGACAAAGTGCATTCACTGTACTTCCTAGGAGTTAGGGTAGGGCAGCAATTTATTCTGCTAAAGAGACAACCCTTCTAATACCAGTTTTAGGAAGTTTGGCCCTGAGTATCGTGCTGTAACTGTTTGAGCATTTACCTGCTCATTTCTTTACCGTGCTGCCTTCTCCTTTCCTCCAGGACCTGGCTGCTGCAGAGAGAGCTCGCAAACAAGCGGATCTGGAGAAAGAGGAGATGGCAGAAGAACTTGCAAGTGCGAGTTCTGGAAGGTAGGCACAGACCTGGATACCCCCACAGCTGCAAACGTGGTGCTGAACCTCACATGGCTGCCAAGAGAAGTTCTGTTCCTCTCCCAACAGCCACCCAGCCCTGGCAGCACCACATGCACACCTATGACTGGCTTAGCTGAAGGACCTGGTTCTCTGGGAATCAGCTGGCCAGAGCCATAACCACCCACCTACTGAATGTGAATTGCAGGACAAGCCTCCAGGATGAGAAACGGCGCCTGGAGGCGAGAATTGCCCAGCTGGAGGAGGAGCTGGAAGAGGAACAAGGCAACATCGACGCCATGGGTGACCGCATGAGGAAAGCGGTGCAGCAGGTAGAGCTCAGCGCAGCATGTGTCACTCTGTAGGCCAGCAAAGCCAGCTGTGGCTCTGAACAAACATCTGGAGGATCACACCCCACCTCTGACAGCGCCCTTCTCACCCTTGCAGGCAGAGCAGCTCAACAACGAGCTGGCAACAGAGCGCGCAACGGCACAGAAGAACGAGAATGCCCGGCAGCAACTGGAGAGGCAGAACAAAGAGCTGAAGAGTAAGCTGCAGGAGATGGAGGGAGCCGTGAAGTCCAAATTCAAAACTACAATCGCTGCTCTGGAGGCCAAAATTGCTTCTCTTGAAGAGCAGCTGGAACAGGAAGCCAGGTACTATCTCCTGGGGGCTCAGTTAGTAAGACCAAGTCAACAAAGGCAAGCAGGATTCATGTCACGGGGCTCCCAGTACCATTAAGGGTTGGTGAAGTCCCTCCTCCACTTCATATTTCTTATATATGTTGGCAGTAACGAGCTGTTGCAGGTTCCAATTAAGTCAAAACGTTCTGCTGGTAGCAAAGGGAAGGGTCTGCTCCCCTGTGTTTGGGGTACCTGCCCCATGGCAGGTTAATTAATTGCCATTAATCACCATGCCATTTGTAGGATTATTGCTTGAGGAAGTCCCTGGTGGTTTAGACCAGACCTCCTGGAGCACCTCTAGCAGGGCAGGTTTGTTTTGATCAGGAGAACGTGACCTTTAAGGTTGCTTAGAATCCATGTTACCTTCAGCAAGGCCTTTAACAGATGGGTCCTGGGTCACTTCCATGAGCGACACGTGGAGGCAGGTGAGCACCACGGCCCTTCCCCATCACCCAGTGCTGTGCTGTCCCTTGCAGGGAGAAGCAGGCTGCAGCCAAGACGTTGCGCCAGAAGGACAAGAAGCTGAAGGACGCTCTGCTGCAGGTGGAGGACGAGAGAAAGCAAGCGGAGCAGTACAAAGACCAGGTATCAGAGTGGGTCCTGGGCTGGGGCATGTTCAGGTGTTACCCTAAGGGAAACCCGCCCGCCAGAGGGGCAGAGGCAGGAACACAGGGTGTGCAGTGACAGAAACAACAAGGAGCCTCTGACTTCAGTATCCTGCTCCCACAAAGCACAGGTAGTTTTGTATTTCTTGCAGTTTTCAGCTTGTGCCTTCGATTCAGGCCACGCATCGGTGAAACTCTGGAGTGTGAAACTGAAGTGAGGAACACAAGACTATGAGATCAGCTTTGAATGAAAGCATCACTCTCACCTCTCCCTTTAGGCCGAGAAGGGCAACTTACGGCTCAAGCAGCTGAAAAGGCAGCTGGAGGAGGCTGAGGAGGAGTCCCAGCGCATCAACGCCAACCGCAGGAAGCTGCAGAGAGAGCTGGATGAAGCTACTGAGAGCAACGACGCCCTGGGCAGGGAGGTTGCAGCACTGAAGAGCAAGCTCAGGTAGAGTGCCTTGGTTTGGGACAGCCCCTCCCACTCCCTGGCAGCCTCAATATCTGGAAGGAAAGTAGGGAGGTTTTAAAGGAAGTGATAAGCAGATGCTGACAGCGCCGCAGAGCTGCCCCTGCGTGTGCTTGGCGGGCGCAGTGAGAGTCAGAGGGTCTCAGGATCTCAGCTGAGATGAGCAGCTGTGATAACAGGGCTCTTATCTAAAGCCCTCCTGGCTTACACAGGAACAGTGTCAGGCGTGGCTGCTTTTGGAAACACCCCTTACATGATGGCTTATCTCTCTATACAGAAGCAGTCGCAAAAGGGTAGAGATGCTTGTGCTTTTCACACCTTCACACACGCACAACTCACACAACAGGCAAAGCACAGCGTGTGACTTACCCCAAATCTCTTTGGACTTCACCACAAAGGGGTTCAGGGCCCTCAGACCAAAGCATCCCTTTGCATTTTCTTGTTAAAACCAGCTGGGCTCAGTCAGCCTGATGCTGAGCACTCCAGTGCGCTCGGGTTCCAGATTGGCAGCTCACTGGAATAGAGAGGCTGAGTTACATGGAAATTTCTCTGTGCAGCAACACATGGTAGGACTTTGCTTCCTACCTAACCCCAGCAGTACAGAGGAAATAAAGCCCCTGCCTGGGTGTGTTCATGAGGCAGCTTCCCAGTGTTCCCCAAGAGCGCCAACCTTCCCATGGGGGTCTGATCTGCCCCAAAGGGAGGAGCTGGGAAGCAGCATCTCTTCCATAGCACTGCCCTAGGCAGTGTGTGCTCCTGGCTGCTTTCCACAGGAGCAGCTGTTGGATCCAGCCCTCTCCCCAGAGAACAGTGTAAGGCTCCCTTTTGGTTTTTCTGAATGTGATGTGATTGGCTGTAATGTGCTTTGTTTAATTATTTAAGAGTAATCTACCTACCTCTGATCATGACCATGTGCTTAGTTTAACTGCCCCGGACTCTCTATCTCTGTTTCAGAGGGACACAGGAGCCTTCGCATGACTAAGCAGGTACCATGCCTTCAACTTTGCAGCTAGCTTGTGTTGCACAAATTCCCATTTTCTTTGGCCCAAGTACAAATTACGTGAGGTTTCTGCAAACTGTGAAGGCTTGGATATCTTGGCATTGATCTGTTTTACCAAAAGAGACAAATATTACAATAATCTAGCTACCATCAGTGATACATCTGTCTTACCAGTAGGTTACGTACTGATGTAGACTTACCAACATTGCATTCTCACCAGCTCCAGCAGAGTACCTAACAGAGTACTCTGACTTTCTGCATGGGACTTGTCTTTTTGCACAGCCACAGAGGTTGAGTTTTTTGAAACCAAATACACCATTGACTAGTCAGAGTGATTAAAAGGACTAATGAATACCAAGTGTCACAGCATGTCCTTAGGGTGTCACAGTGTTTCTCATGCATATTGCAAAGCTGACTCCAAGGTAAGATCCTGGTTTGGGTTTGGGAAGATCTTACTTGCATGTGATTTACTGCACTCCGAGCACACGGTCACGGAGAGAAGAGCGAGTCTTGCCTTGGGTACTTAGCACTGTATTGCTCACAAGCAGCTGCTCCTCGGGCTGTTGGAGCCATTCTGCAGCTGCTACGTTGCTCATCTACTGTTATTAAAGCACGGACACAGAGATGTGTATTGACCCCTAACCCTGCACAGCATCGTGCTGTACTGGATCACATTCTCAGGAGACAGGAATAATACTGCTCTTACAGAGCCCAAAGAGCTACTGCCTTGTAATATTTGTGTATCTTCTATTCTACAAACGCTGGATGTTGCTGTGCCTACACAAATATTTAAAGAGGATGTCTTGTCCTTGCACGTGCCTTTAGTCAGCCTCACACTTCCAGTCAGAGCGTTACTCAAGCGCTACTCCAGTAGAGCCTGTTCAAAGGCAGCCCCAGCGCGCAGGTGCTGAGCAGATGCCGTGCTTACAGCTCGTCTCAACTACACACAGGTGGCAGAGGCACTAACGCCAACACCCAACAGCAGCAGCCCCATAAACCTGTTCAGGGGGCACAGACACACACAGCGCTTACCCACAGGGCCAGCACCAGCTCAGGGGAGTGTGAAGTTACCTGGACTGGAAGCGCTTATGGTCCCAAGCGCTGGGTGTAGGACAGGGAGGTCACCAAGCAGCCAGGACCACGCTGCAGGGTTCGGCGAGGCTCTGCGGCTGCTCCCCCCAGCCCACCTTCCCTTCCAGCCCCTTCCTCAGCTCAGGGCTATCGCACCGGTGACCTGCGAGTAACCGAGTCCAAGTAGCAGGAGTCCAAGGACACAAAGAGCTCTTCCTTTATTGACAGGGATTAAGGAAATTACTTCTCATTAAGCAGTAATAACAAATATCTGTTATCTGGCTGCTGCCAGAGCCTGCCAAGCACAGGCCAGGGCAGAAGAGACATCCTCGTGTTCAGTGCACACCATGTGCTGGCACCACAGGTCTGAAATGAAGCTTTAGTAGCACCCAATTCCCTGCTCACACTCACCCTTTGGGCAGAATCGTGGAACACAGACTGTGTCGCACTTCCACCTTGGAAAGCCAGGTTGGTGCCTCTGAGATGAACAGGGCCACTGCTCCTCCCTCTTCCCTCGCAGGCAGGATCCAACTCCAGGCTTAAGTAGCTGCTCCAGAAAGGACAATGCCAGCTTAGTCTTTCGCAAGGACAAGATGAGCCTTTAAATATTTATGCATGATTGCTGTACCAAAGGTGCAGTCTCAGACGTATTTAACACCAAATTAGTAATTCTGGCACAACATTCAGTGATCGTGAGCTGACTGCTCATGTCTGTGGTCTCAAGCCTTTACAAAGGTTTGCTGAAGGAGGGCAAGTGAGAGGCCGTGTTACAAAGCGCGAGCGTTTCGTAGCACAGCAGCAGCAGAGGCCA
Organism: Gallinula chloropus; assembly: GCF_964237585.1. Classification (NCBI taxonomy): domain Eukaryota; kingdom Metazoa; phylum Chordata; class Aves; order Gruiformes; family Rallidae; genus Gallinula; species Gallinula chloropus. The sequence continues at coordinate 16,181,155 of NC_140100.1, read as the reverse complement.
AGAAGAGACAATCCCATCTTCTGCCTCACTTGCTCACACCTCCCCAGAAAATTTGCCTTGAGGACTGAAGTGTCCCTGCCTTGGGCTGTGGAATACATGGGCGTGGGAGGGAGATGGGAGAAGAAATCAGGGTAAGATGGGAAAAAGTGGTTTATTTCTAAGCCCTCCTGCACTGTCAGGCATCAGCACCAGAGTTCAGCACAGCTCCAGAACTGTGACAGGTCCCCCTCTCCATGAGGGGAGCTCGGTGCCTGTGGGGGGAAGCAGGGAAACGGAGGGAAGAGCAGGGGGTTGGGGCAGATGAGGCGACGTGGAGACCCTGGAACACAAGCATGGGGATCCTGTCATGGCTCCTGCCTGGCACAGAGCAGGCAGCTGTACCAGCCCCACAGCACTCAGCTGCTGGGCACTGGGAGCCCCCAGCCCCACACTGCCATGAGCCCCTGTGCCTGTCTTCAGGGCTGCCAGGACCAAACAGCTGAGGTGTTTCTTTTCCTTTCTCTCTTGCTGCAGGAGGGGCAACGAGCCAGCATCTTTTGCTCCACCCCGCAGATCTGGAGGCAGAAGAGTAATTGAGAATGCAACAGATGGAGGGGATGAAGAGATGGATGCAAGAGATGGAGATTTCAATGGAACAAAAGCCAGTGAATAACCACGCTTATCAAATTGCACTGCAGCAGGGGAGGGAGGGCGGTATTTAGCACTGTGTAAGTCTACTCTTAGTGTCAAGGTCACGTACACCCCACTCCTCTGACAATAAGAGCACAACTGCCTTGTCGCCAACGTATAGACTGACGTTAAAAGTACTTCAAAACTTACTGTACCGTGAAGGTATCTGAAACAGTGGGGGGTCTTTTAACACTCAGAGTAATTCGCTTTGAGAATCTTCCAGAAAGGGAGTTCTGGTAGCTCAGATGATTCAAATCCCAGAGAACTGTAGTTTACACAGGATTTGATTTGTGAGATTGTTGCAAGAGAAAAAAAAAAAAAAAGGCATTGCTCAGTTAATCTCTTCTTAAACTTTCATTTTGTCTTGAGTATTGGATTAATATAGGGTTTTCCTGGTTACTACACCCCTGATGCACAATTCACTAGGAGGAAGTGCCTTTTTAATCACTTACTGAAAAGTAAAATATCATTTGTTCAAACTAAGTCAACTGTTACAGTTTTATATGCACCGTGGATGTGCTTACACACAAATAAAAGGCTATAAAACTACTCCAGCGTGTTGGTGTGCAGTGTCACTTGGTGCAATACAGCACACTCACAGGGACCAGGGATGCACTACAGCCTCTTCTCAGCTCAGACACTTTGTAGAGGCATCTGCAATCCTTACAACAAACCCTGATTGTCTCCTAAGCCATCGCTCCTGAAGGAACACAAGGAAGCATGGACATACACTGAGGTGACAGCAACAGGGCACAGAGCACATGGGACAGGCTTGGCCACCCCAGGGACACACACGCTGATGGGTGCCCGGGGCGGACAGGCAGGACGTGGGACAGGCAGGACCCAGCAGCCCCTCGTGTCTGTCTGAGGGCACCAAGCCCACCCCTGTTCCCAGCTGAAGCCCTAACGCAGGCTGAAGGCAGCAACCACACTCCAAATGAATCCACAACTACCACTCAAAATAAGCTTTATTCTGCTCCCCAGTTAAGCCAAATTCATAGATGGCCTAAGGGATGGGAAGGATCTGTGGTTACTTCCTATTCCAGAGAAATAGATACATCAGTGGCTGTTTGCACAGCATTTTCTTAAAAATACCTAAACAAACAAGAACCCCCAACCCATGTCTGAGTCCTCTCATCAAGCAAGCTCTCCCCAGCTCCCCACAAAAGCCCACAGGAATTGTTTAGTTTTGATTATTTTGACAAGAACAGGGTCCCAGAAGGTACATTAACACTGTGAAGGAACCTGCTCCATTTCAAAACCAAACCAAAATACCCTAACAGTCTATAGGGAAAAACACCACTGATTTAAAAATAATCCTCTATGTATATACACTTATCTAGCATAAAGGACTTTTCAGGTTAAAAATACATTTCTAAATTAGTAACAGCTAAAAGCATATGTTCCCCTAAAAAATAAACCAAGCAGTCAGTGATACCCAAGGCACATCAGCAAAGGGGGAGGTTGGCCAGCAGCAAACCCCACCTGTTGGAACATTAGAACTAGAACCTTATCAGGTCCCTGACCTCCAACAACAGCCACGCTTTACAGGCCACAGTAACACAGCCAAAAGAAGGTGTCCACATGCCCAAAGCCTTGCTCTTGGCTCCAGGACATCATAAGGCACTGCTCAGCTTTAGCAGTGACCTGTTCCTAGCGGGAAGCCACAGCTTCCAAAGCCGTCCTACCGCTAGCGACGCAGCGTGTGCACAGCAAGGTTCCCTCACCCCAGGAGGAGCTGGGCAGCTTCCCTGGCTGCACACAGACCCACTCCTCTGGTGTGGATGCCTGCAGCACACAGCACCCATGACAGGCAGACAGACAGCACAACTGGGGTTCAAGCCACCGCACCCTGGTGCTGTATTAACCCCAAAAGCCAAACCTGAGGAGCTGCACAGGCAGCACGGTCTCTGCTGTAGGCAGAGCAACAGTGGCTCTGAGCAGCAGCATCTAAAGAAGCAGTTTTCAAGGAGCTATTTACAGCAACGATGCAGGCAGCAGTCAGAAGCTCTGCGAGGCAGCGCTGGGCTGTCTCACTGCCCACGGCACTCAGTGAGGGACCAGACCAGGCAGAGGTGTGGGGACGTCGCCAATCGCGGGCTCTTGTTCAGCTCTCATCCATGAGACCACAGCCCAGTGGCTCACTGACAGTCTCTTTATAACTACAGGTTAAAATATATGTATTTCCCTGTCCTTTCCCAAAGCCAGCCAGGGGTTTCAGAGCAGGATCTTGACACCACTTTGCGAGGGATGGCTCACTGATCCCGGGGTATTCGAAGGATGCGCTCCGAACTCCAGGCGTTTCGCTAACCTGCCAAGGAAGAGAGAAGTTACAGCACTTCTTGCCCAGTTTAACCACCTTCAGAGTAACTGGGCCCTTCCATTCCTTTCTCGACTGCAGAAATCAACAACCTGAGCACTGAGTGAGCCTGTTCCTAAGCTGGGCTGAGCTCCCACTGTAAGGCAGGGCTCTGCTGCCCTCGGAGGGGCGAGGAGCTGTCTTTACAGGTGCTGGAACTCCACCCACATTACAGTGGTAGGTGCAGGATCAGCTGCATGACTATATGAATGGATGGGCCTGGAGGCTTTCTTGCAGCAGCTTCAGGAGGTTTCTCCCAGGCTGGGACAGCAAGAACAGTGTGGAGCACCCCCCACACAACAATTCCGGGCCCTGGGCAGAACAAACACATATTGCCAGCGAAGGGTTCAGCTGAATAATTAAGCCTGGAACAAACTGTACTCAGGCACTTAATTTACAGAGAATCTAAAGAATGTGTGGTACAGGACCAGCAGGGTTCAAGCAGGCCCTGAAATGCATTTGGGATAACCTGGCTGATTCTTCTTCCTTTAAAAATTACATCCAGTATTGAGAGAAATTCATATGCTGAGTCAGGTGCCTTCCCACCAGCTGCCTCTTGGCACCACATCTGCACAGCTGACTGAGCAAACCATGACTTGCCCTTTCCCCAGTTCTTCCATAACCAGAAACCTAATAGGAGAAGTCCCGACACCCCATAATGCTCCTGAGCCATCACTTGTACAAGGACACAAAGCTTAAAGCAAACAGAGCCAATGAGCAGGAGCTCCCCTGCCCTGTTGTACCTGGGCCCATTTAAACCCGGGTTCCAGTTGCTCTCAATCTGTGCTTTTCAAAACCAGATTCCAAGTGAAAATTCCAGCAGCCAGAGATTCCAAACTCCAAACCAGCCCCAAACATTCCAATCATACTCCCCAGTAACTGGATTTCACACCTTTTGAAAACAAATCTGTCTCTGCCAAAGGCAAGCTTTAAGACTGAGCAGCCTGGTACCAGCCAGACCAGCACTCACCCAGCGTCACAGAGGGGCTGATGGGGGGTCAGGCGCGTCTCCAGGACATCCCTGCTCATGCACATGGACACCGTGGCTCTGCCCGGCGTCTGCTCGTACATGAAGTTGCGGCAGGAAGCGAGTTTGGACTCCAGAGCCTGAGGTGAACACAGAGCAGGCAGGTGTCAGATCTCTCCCAGGACGGGGCTGTGCCACGCCAAAGCGGCCTTCAGAGTGTTTGGGGGCTCCTGCACACCGGGTTCTCTACCAGAATGCTGCTAGAGCCCAGTGCCACCTCAGTGCTGGCTTTTTGAAGAGATGAAGCCAGCCCTCTCTCCAAAGCTGAGCCTCTCTTTCTGAAGGGTAAGGGGGTGGTGCTGTTCACCAGCAGGAACACAAACTCTGCAGCTTCCTCTGGGAGTCTGACATCTCTCTTGCAGGCATCACTTAGATTACCAGACGTTGGTTTCAGCTACCTGCATTCAGACACGTGCCTGGGTGTAGAGACTAGGTGGCAGACCTGAGGGAACAGAGCCAGAGCCAGCCGGTTCCCTACCACATGCTCCCATCCCAGTTCACACCACCTGGGTTGCTGGGTTACTCTTCAGCTCCATCTGCAGCTCAGCCCGTGAAACAGTCACAGAAACGCTTGGGCGAACTCAAGCGCTGGGGCCTGAGGCAGAGAACAGGAGCTGCAGCAGGCACCAGCACTGCTTGTCTCACACTGCCACCGGCACGGTGCTGAGCCTTCCTCCAAAGGCTCCTGGCTCTTACGGCAAACTTCAGCGGCAGCTCGAGGGGGAGGGACGGCAGGCACCGCCCCAGGGGCAGCAGGCACCTCTCCACTTCCCTGCCTGCCTTCCAGGGGAGCACAGCCCCCTGACTTTACCCCCACTGCCCCTCCTGTGTGCACGCTTTCAGAAGCCTGATGGGGAAGATCTCAGCCCACATGGATGAGACCTTTGGAAAGCAGAGCAGTGTCCATCTTCACGTGGGTCAGAAACAAAGGCCGGACTGAACTCCAAGGCCACACTCTGCTATCCACGACACTCCCTCTAGTCTCCTCTCAGCAGCAGCACAGAGAGCCCTGGCCACAGTTTCAGGCAGCTCTGCCCTTCCCAGAGTGCTGGGTCATCACTCACCCCCACTTTTCGCAGCAAGTCCCCCACGATGTTCAGCGCAGATATTCGAGCAGCAGGTGTGAGAGGGGTGGCACTGTAACTGTCCTCAAAGCCTGCAGGCAGGGTCAGAGGGGGATATGTTACCCTTAAAAAAACAACATACAAAGCAAACCCAAAAGCTTTGAAACCAGAAATCCCAAGCCAGCCTGGCACAGAGCAGAAGAAACATCAGGATCTTCACCCTTTTGTATCTCACCCCTCTAGATCGGTCACATCCATCGGGACCATGAGGCACCGTCTCCCAGGGACAGTTCAAGCTACACTGCCCTAAGCTGCAGTCTGTCCCTGCAGTGGGACCAGAGGGATGTGCCCTCAGAGCGGACCACCGCCTCATTTTACCACAAGTCTCCAAATTCTCTCCCTTTCCCAGAAGCACCAACTCCTCCACACCAAACAGGTCACTTCAGGTTAAGCACACCAAAGCCCCTGATCAAACCTCACCAGTGCTCAGAGCTGTGACACCACAGAGTGACTCCCTGCATTTCTGTGTCTGCACAGACAGTTACTCACATCTACAGCTTTTTAAGTAGGAAGAAAGTGGAAGAGTTAGTGTTAGAGGTCTGAAGTAATCAGTGCTTGCCAAAATTAAGTGATTGGTATTAGTGACACGAAAGCAGAGCTAAAGTCATGTGGTACAGACAGCTAGGGTGTGCTGCCAGTGTCCTGCTGCTCCAGAGCAAGAAGAAAGCCTCTCAGAGCACCTCCTCTCACAGAGAAGCCAATGCAGGCAACACCAGTGCGACTTCAGAGACTGCTCTTCAGTCTGTAAGATCCTTCCCTAAGTCAGCCCAACATCTCAGGGACAGAAGTCTCAACAGCTCATCTCACTCCTCACAGTTACTATTACTGGGCAGTTCAAGCCAAATGGAAATGAACAGCCCACGAATAAACAGCCCACAAATAAACCCCAACAGTCAGGGTCTGAATACCAACACCATGGGTTTCGGTGTGTTCAACTGACACACTCAATTCCGTTCCCCTTTTCCCTTCCCTCCTTCAGCCAGAGTGCAGTAAAAACAAGAGCAGCACAGGGTGTGTCAGTGCTGGCTCCCTGCAGTCACCTCTCCGAAAGGCGAGCGGGGTGCGGGTGCCGGGGACGCGGTGCAGGGCGGGGGTGGAAGGCACAGACAGGGACGCCTGGACCGCGGTGTCTGTCCGGTCTGGCTCCAGGGGCGTTCGCATCGGCGTTTTGGGCTTCTCCTGTTTCTGCTGCACTGCAAGCTCCTGCCGCAGGTCTGGGAAGGAAGGAACACAAAGGAAGCCTTTGGAGCATGTCCCACCAAGGTAAAAATGGGTGAGGAGGTTTGTTTTGCCCCAAAGATCGTTCCCATGGGGTGTGAAGGAAAGTCACTCATACTCCCAAGGATTTCTCCAGGCATGTGTTCAAAATCTGGATGCCAGTTAAGGCTTTTCTAGTTGGGTAGCATTTGTTCAGTTGCTGTTACCTGGCTTTAATTCCCATTCCCTTTGAGGTGGGGAATTAACTCAGCAGAGGCACACTAGAGCTGAGGCTGGGCAGCCACATCAGCTCCCTGCCCCTATTGCTGCACCCAGGTTTATGGACACTGCTCAGGGGTGCAGGATCTGAGCAGCTCTGAAAAGAGATGTTCTTCCAGCTCCACAGTCCCTCTCTTCTCACCCAGCCTCCCCAACAGGTACCACAGCTCACACACAGGGCATTCAGAGGTCACCAGAAAACAGTCACAGCTCTCCCCTTCTGCCTCATCAGCGCTCCCCTGACTCCATTTCTCAGAGGCCAGGAAGCCCCCAGGTCAGTGCTTATTACAGCTGACCATTGTGGGTTGGCCTGACTGGCCCTTCCCCACTCCCTTTGGTGCTGTAGCATCCCCACAGATCAGAGTTCTGCTTCTGTGAGCAGCTCTGGCACAGGGGCAGCAGTTAAAGGGGGGAGTGGGCTCAAAGCCCCCTCATTTGTTCTACATTTCAAAGGTAAAAGCCAAGCACCAAGCCCCATGGAGAGGACTGAACAGCTACCAGCCAGGAGGGGAGAGACACAAGGGATTTGTGTCTAACCTCTGGCTTCATCTTTCAGGCGCTGCACAGACTCCAGAAGGTTCTCCTTCTCGTCCAGCTCACTCTCCAGAAAGGCATTCCTTTCAATAGCCTGGTTCAAACGCTGCTCAAAGTCCTCCAGAGACATGATAGTGGCTCTGAAAGAGAGGGAGTGCACAAGGAGTCACTACCAGATCCATCAAGCAGCAGAGGGAGGGACCCCCCCTCACACAGGAACGGGGGGGGTTCTTGCATTATTCTTTATTTTAGCTTGTGAGAGGTGAAAGAACAGTGGGGGGACTGGAAGGGAAAGAGTTTAGTGCATTTCTCCATCCCCCAAATACCTCCTCACCACAACCACCACCACAGCCATTCAGAGCAGCAGTGCTAACAAGCACAGGACCCCACACAGGTCAGGGACACAGCTCCCAGGACAGGACAGGGGTGGGAAGGGGACACACAGGAGGCAGGTCACCTTTTTGCTCTTTCCAAGTCGTCATTTGCCTGCTCCAGTTCTCGAATGTATTTCTGAAGTTGATCTTTGATAGCTTTTGTCTGTGCCAGGTCATCTTCCAGTGCAGAGATCTGCCTGTATCCCTCTGAATGCTGTATTTCAATCTTTTCCTACTCAAAGGCAAATCAGTGTGTCAGAGACTTGGCAATGGATGTTCTCTTTCTGAGGCACTGAGCCCCTTTAGCTGCAGGTGCTGTGAAGCTGTTCAAGAAACCTCACCTTACATACAGTGAAATGCCAACACAGCCAACTGCTCAGGTGCTTGTGGCACTGGGGAGCCGTTCCCAGCCCCCACAGCACAGGGATGCTCCTTGCTCTCCCAGACAGTGAAACACAGATCACTTCAGAGCCCCCAGAGCTTTAGCAGCACACGAGCAGGATGCAAGAGAAGCCACTTGTTTTCAGCTCTGGTAAGTACTGTTTGACTCCCTAGGAGCCTAAATGAAAACACATCCAAACATGCAGAGTCACACTGCTGTGGAACCAGTGGGACTCTGTGGCCCCTGTGGTTTTACTGGCCCAACACAGGTTCAGAGCTCTAACTCACCCAACTTCTCAGGTACAGTTACACAATGTACTGTGGACACAACCCGACACCAAACCATCCCCCTTCACAGCACATACACAAGGGTACACCTAAGAGAGGTGAGGTGGGGAGGAAGGCCTAGCTTCTCCATCAAACCTCTGTCCTGCTGTTGTCACTACATGCAGAGACAGCTTCACTGCATCCCTGTACTGCAGTGCTGTACACTCTACCACCTTCCTATCGGAGCACTCTGACATGCCAGAGATTTCTTCTGGAACTCCAGGACTGCTGAGTAAGGGGCATTCCTGAAGAGCTTTCTCCAACCAGAACTGGAGCACAACAGACTTGAGGTCACTGAAAACCAACCCACGTGCTGGAGTTTGAAAGCACATCCCCCAGCACAACTGGTACCAGCTCCTTTAGCACACAAACACACAGGCAAGGAGGATGCAGAGATGCCCACCCCAAGGTCAGGAATTGTTACCCAATTACAGTGCAGCAACACCCCTGCAATTCCAGATCCCTGAACTGTGGGTACAGGCTGAATTTAAGAGCCCCAAGCTCTACAGAGCAGATCACTTCCAACCAGCTTGTCCAGCCTCCAAAGCAGTTTTCCTATCTATTTTTGAGGTGTGTGAGCTCTGGTCTCTGTGGGGGGAACAAGCCCACACAGGTGCTGGTGAGTGAAGCCACAGGCTGTGTGGGCCTGGCAGAGCCCAGCAGCACCCACCTAGTTGCAGACACCGACCCTCACCAGGCTGGGTTAACGCTGCTGTTCAACAGCCTCATGAGTTAATGCTTTGCTCTTGAACTGACTCAGATAAAAGACCCCAACTGGAAGGTCTGAGTCTTTGTTTTCAGCCACTTGTCTCAAACCATCAGCTGATCTGGCATCAAGGGCATCTCTGTCCTCTCACTGCAGGCTCTTGCTGGGTTTTCAGGCTGCATGAATAGCCAATTGTTAAAAGGTTTGCTTCAAGCAGGGTGTGTTTTAATAACATTATCCACTGTGAAGAATAATTTAAGATTTTCTAAAATACATTTACCCTCCACTTGCTGAGGGTCTGTGCTGATTCCTGCTATTTCCACCTTGAAGTGCTGCAGCTGGCTCATTGTGCCCCCCAGCCCAGCTCCTCTGGAGAAAGGAAACAGCCCACACCCTGTTCCCTCCAATGGGCTGCAGGTTTTACTGCTCTCACGCCTTCACCCCAAACCCATCAGCTTCCAGGGGACACAGAACAACAAAGCAAGGCTCCACTCAGCACACAGAGTGTTTAACAATGCTGAGGTGCTAATACAAGAATGAAGATCAGCACAACACATTCAGTGAAACAAGGCTTTGCTATCAGAAAGCAGGCAGGCTGGTGCCAGAGGGACAGGACATCTGCTCAACAGAAGAGTGTTTCCTTAAGACAGTAATTTGGACAGCAGTTTACACAACAGGCATTGCAAACCTGGATTTAGCTGGTGATTAATCACACAAATACCTTTGCTTCCATTAGCTCATCATGAGCAGCAGTGTGATTAATTGAATCTGTGCTCCCACAGATACTGACCTAGCCCTAAAAACAGCGCAGCGTTCCATGGGTGACTACCCCTCACCTTGGAGTAAAGGGGCAAGAGGATCAAGCTTTGCAAAGGCACACCAGTGTCAGAGAGAATCTTTTTTCAAGTTGAAGAAAGCTTAGCAGTGTTCCCTAAACCTGCCAACCAGCCAGGGACTAGCAGCACCTTTAATGAGGCAGCCCCACCACTCCTGAGACACTGTTTGGCTTCATTATTCCTTAAGTCCCTAAGAGGTTCTGTCTCAGTAAGTTCACATCCCTTCTGTTTTATAATTATGGAAGTTCATGCTCTGCAGATGGCTCTTAGTTTCACACAAGTCTAACCAAGTGTAAAGAGGGTAAATTATTTTTCCCCAAGTACCAACAGTTTCAGGAACTGAATCAGGACTGGAACTGTTTTACACCCCTCGGTTCTGTGTGTTACTCACCAGCTGCTGCTCCCCAGCTCACCTGGAATGCCAGGGAATAAACACACAGCTATATAAAAGGGTTTAAATGAGTGAGCCTTGTTGTGCAAGGCAAGGACAGAGCCAGGATGTTTGTGTTTTGGTTGTTCTGCAACCCTGTGCCTGCGCAACTCAGGCAGGAAGGAAGCGGTGACAAAGGCACTAGGTAGAGGCAAGGAGGAGCAGAGCAGCAGCTGGTATGTCCATGTTTACTCTCCACTCTTAACTTGCTCCCACCTCAAATCTATCCTGACACACAGCCACAACCTCTGAGAGGGGTTCAGGAGCACTGCAAGAGTATCCAGCACCCTCAAGGCAGACAACACACTGGCATCTCTTCCCTTTTCAAGGCTTTTTTTTTGTTCAATGTCTTCACAATGCTGGAGGCCCCTGTCCACAAGGCAGGCACAGCTGGCTGTCTCGTTCACCTCTGCTCTCAGGTCACAGAGGCCCTGTGCACATCACCCCCTCTTACCTTAACTGCCTCCAGCTCCATCCGCAGGCGGTTGTTTTCGGACAGGAGGTCTCTGTTTCGGGACTCTGTCTGCTGCAGCTGAGTCTCCAGTTCAGCTTCATACTCCCGGCTCCCTTCTTGGAATTCACGCAGTTCCTCCTGAGTGTTCTCAGCACTAGAGACCAATTCCAGCAACAGAACTCATCACAGTGGGAAGAGAAGTATCTCTTGGGCATTCAAAGTGACAAAATGTACTGCCCTTCAGTGGAGAAGGCTGTATGCCCTTCTCCAACACACGTGTTAAAGAGAGGACCATAGGCAAATGGAAAGTCACCCCCCAGCAAACCAGGAAACAAATAAAAAACCCAAAACCCAAATAAATAGAAAGTGCTGAAGTCCACCTTCACACTACAGGCGTGGAGGACACGAGGAGTCTCTTTAGCTCATATGCTGACCACCACTATCTGTGTCTTTAATTTGCTACTCAATTCAATTATTCATTGGAAACATTAACAAAGCTGTTTTCTATTAGCAAAAAAGTGAAAAAAAGAATGAAAGAAGGAACATTGTTCTTCAACAGTTCTGTTGAAATAACCCCTGAGGGAGCTAACGAGCAGCACTGAGCTCTGCTTTATGACAGGACCCACCAATATCAGCAGCAAAGAGCTTTGGAGGGATTTTATCTGCTGCTGCACTTAGAGCAACGTGCTGAGCTGAAGGGAAGAGCAAAGTACCCCCATTCTCCTCCACCTACATCGTGTCAAACCGCTCCTGACCCACAGAGATACCCAGAAAGAACTGCCACAGCCCCACTCCAGCCAGGGCAGGGACCCAGCCTGCAGTGCCAGGGCAGCCCAGCTCTGCTGCTCAAGGGGCTGCTGTAGCTGGAGCAGCAGCACTGCTGCCCCAGCACCCCGGGCAGCCCAGCCCCCTGGCCTCACCCCACATGGTGCTGCCCACGGCTCTGCACACAGCACTTACACACCCTGCGGAACAGCTCCACTGCTGCCTTACCACTGCTTGTATTTCATAGCCAGCTCTTTCCAGTATCCGGTTTCCTCTTCCACAGAGCTGAACTGATGTCCTTCTGAGTCTTCCATGATGATTTCTCCAAGCTTAAAACTCAGGTTTCATGGCGGTTTTTTGTTCCCCCCTGGAAAATGAAGGGATGAAGCCTCGATGAGCTAATGCAGTGAGCTGTGTCAGTGCTTCTGCTGTGCCCCCTCCCAACAAGCCACTGCCCACCTGGACACCAAACTAGAGAGCAGCTCACTCAGATACACCACAAACCTGACAGAGTCGGTACCCATCACTCACAGCCCATTCCCCAGCTCTCCCCAGGCCACCACGGGCTTACATCACATCCCACCCTCCAGCTGCACAGCTCGGAGCACCCAGCTCAGCCTGCAGCTGTGCGGATGTGCACACAGCCAGGGGCAGAGAGAACAGCCTCAACAAGGGCAATTTCAATGGCCCTAAAGGCACTGACCCTGAAATCAAAGGGAAACTTCAGCAAGACACAGAGAAGGTACTCCAGACACTCCTGTGCCAACATCTCCAGAACACCTAAGCTTTGTATGGACACAACTGCTGGACACGTGAAAAATTTCTCCCTAGGTCAACACAGACAAAATACCTGACTCTAGATCTGAAATACCCCAACTCCTGATTCACCACTGAGAGCCACAATATACCTGGCTACCTGATAGTCAGGGGAGCAAGGATAAAAGCTGGAGAGGTTTTATAGGGCTGGGTACACAGAAAGATCAAGCAGCCTGGCAAGCAATCCAGACCGTGTGGCTGTACCCATGCCAGCATACACCCTGTCACAGTCCCAACTGGAAGAACCACAGGGAATTGAGACCCTTAAGCTGGTCACTCCAAGGGCTGAAGACACCACAATTACATGAATGCCCTCTGACATGCATGGTGCACTCTAATAAGCAAGTCAGTAGCAAATATGATTTTATACAAGTTAGTCTTGACAGCTGAGAACCATCAGCCCTGCTGCTCTGGATAACCTGCCCAGCTGTGACCCAGGGTGGGGGGGCAAAGATCCCCCACAGACACCATCAGTTTAACAGAAACCCAAACAGACCCAGGGCAGTAAGTAAAGGTGGAGCTGAATGATCCATGATGATGGTAGTCACTACACCATACTGCTGAGTTCTACTGGCTGAGGAAACACAGCTCTTCCACCCAGCTTCAGCTCCAAGTCTGTTGAGCAGAACATCTCCTAGAGGTAACCCTGACTCAGTGAAGGGGAAAGAACAGCCAAAGCCTTGAAAGATCATTTAGGCATCAGCCCTGCCTTCTGCCCTTCTTGATGACGACACTCAGGGAAGGCTGGGGTGGATATCCTCAGCACTCTGTCACAGCTGAAAAGGGGTGTTGTGTCTACTGCACGCCTGTGAACTCAGCGGGAGCGGTGACGAGCCTGTGTGCAGCCTGCCCTCTCCCCAGCTGGTTCACACAGGGTGAACAGCCCCCTCTGGTAACTGTGCTGAGACACACAGGCAGCTCTTACCACTCCTGCACAGGCACTCAGAGCAGCCTGGGGATCCAAGGCCCCATTCTCACAGGGCCCAGCAGTGCTGCCGGGAACAAGCAGCTCTCTCTGCAGCCCAGGCAGCTCCCAGGCCATTCTGGGGCACGGAGTAAGCAGCAGCCACAGCTGACAGGCTGTGCCCACACCTCACTGTGCACTCACAGCAACAACCCCATTCCTTACAAGGGGAGAAGTTACCACACTTGAGTTTTTATAAATCAGTTTCTCAACACAAAGTGTTGATGGGAGGAAGCTACACCTTCCTTCTAACAAATAAAACCACTCTGTGAGGTGCAGACACACTGCCAGCAAGAAGTCTCAAGGCTGCTGCTCTGTGTGTGCATTTACAGGAGTACAGGCTGGGGGAAGAGGAAGAGGAGTGTGAGCACGGAGGAGTGATTGTCCAAGGAATACATTGCCCATTAAAAAAGATCATCAGGACCAGGCACAATTAACATTCCTGACCAGGACAGTTTACAAAACATGGACGCTGTTATATTCAAGCAAACCAACTTTGATGTTAATGAGGCTGTCCCTGTGCTCAAGGCACTCTGCACACACATGTCAGTCCTCACAGCACATTTTCTCTTTCACAGAGGAGGGCCAGGGAGGGAGGGTTGGCTACAAAGCAGCACTGCAAGCGCAGTGAGGAGCCAGGGCCCCGCATTCCACAACCGGGGTCAGACCCCTCCGGAGAACAGCGAGCCAGTTCCCTTTCCTTCAGAGGGTTATTTCTTCCTGCTCACACAACAGGCAGCTTGGGCACTTCTTCAGGAACAGATTCCACTCCAGGTATGCCTGGTTTCACTACTGAAATTAAAATGTCTCCCAGAAGTCTCCAAGGAGGAATTCTTCCCACACGAGTGTTACCACAAACACCGTACCCGTGTGCAGCCAGCGAAACCCAGCCAGACACGATGAAGATGGAGTACAAGACCTCTTGCTCCCAAAAGCTTTCAGCCAACCCCTTGGAACCAAAAGGCACAGCTCCAACAGCCTCAAAAAGCCTGAATATGCTGGGGTCTGTCTCTCCCTTGTGTTTTCTCACCGCTGCCCCTGGGAAGGACTGAAAGAATGCACCGATTTGCATTTCTGAAGACTGTATGGCCACATACAAAAGAATGTTCCCTAACTGAGCCATGAGATTCCTGGGTTCCAGAGAACCTCAAGAGCTCTCACAGCAGCACTGGGACACTGTTCCCTCTGGTTTCTAAGTACGTGGCTGTAAACGGGAGATTCGGGCCCCACTAAGGACCGTCACCGTTAAGGGAGTGCTCCCTTTCACGGGTACCTCTGCTAAACAGCACTTGTGATGTAAAATCAATTGTTAGACAGCAAATACACGGAAGGACCTATACTTATTCCACAAAGGTGACACCACACAGCAGAGAGCATCTCCCTGCTGTCCCATGCACAGCACAGGGTCCTTGTCCACACCACACACAGACAACCCGTTAGGTTCCCTGCACCACGTCGCAGCTCACACTGAATGCTGAGCTAACTGAAGATGCAAGAGACAAACAGAAGTGAAAAAATCCAAGTGCTAGCCAAAGTGTTAACAGCTTTTTCCCCCCCATTTTCTGAAACTGGTTTAAAACACCCCAAACATACTCACAAAAGTCTTTCTAGACAGCCTGCAGAACAGGTTGGGCTTTGACTTTCAGTTTTTCCCCCCTGCTGCCTTCTCCTCTTGATTTTTAACAGCTTGGAGACAGCATGCAAAACACCCAGAGAGTAATTAATTAAACCAGTTAGGCACTCCTCATTGTCTGGGCTCACTCCAGCCCAGAGTTGGGGGGTGAAGGAGGTTGTAGCCATGTCTTGTTAAACTTCAGCAAGTGCAGAAACCCCAAGGAAAGCCAGAGCCTGCAGCAGGCACGCACCAGCTGCACCCTGCTTGCTGCCTCCCACACCAGGCCAGAAGAGCCACACGGGAAGGGTTCCTGCAAGCAGGGAGCAGAGCAAAGCCCCCACCTCCTATGGCAAGTGCCCACAGGCAGCGCAGAGCCCCTGCCTTGCTTGCCAAGCAGAGGCACTTGGGGTGGGCACTGGACTTGTGCAAGGAGAGAAGCATCTCCTCACGCATCTTTTAGGACACAGCTCCATATGAGTGAGAGCAAGGCTGCAAAATTCTTACTGAAGCACCACAAACCAACAAGCCACTGAGAAGAGCTGCACACAGGAATATTGAGGACACTTGGATCTTGCTCCAGCCTTGGAATAAAGGGCTCAACACAACCCTGTGCACCAAAAGCACTACTTTTTTTTTAAAAAAGAGACCATTTTGGGTTGGTGAACAACACTGGCCTACCTTTGCAGCAACACCTGATGGGCTGAGGCAGAGATTCATGCTTTAACAACAAATTACGAGCAGAACAGAGCCGTAAACACTACTGAACTACCCCTGGCAGGTGAAGAAGCGCCTGCTAGACAACTCTCCCCAACCACACACCTCTCTGCGCCTTCAAAGTCGCTTTTCCACCCTCCACGAGCCCCATTCTCCTCCCCCTGACGCCGGGGCCCGACGCTTTTGTGTGGGCCGTACAAAAGAAAATCACCCGAGAGGAAAAGCCGGAGCCAGGAGCGCCGAGCGCTCCGCAGCCTGGCCCGGAGAGGTTCCGCTTCCCCTGGCTCCCCGGCCCAGCGCCCCTGACCCGCGGCCGGCCCAGCGCCGGTACTCCCGAGGTACCGGCCGAGTTCCCCCCCCCCGGCCGCCGCCCGGCCACTCAGCCCGGGGCTGCCCGTTCCCGCCCGGGAGGGAGCCGAGCCGGCGGGCACAGCCCCCCCCCCCCCCGCTCCCCTCCGCGCGGTGGCCGCGAGAGCACCCTGAGGCGCCCGGGGCCGCGGGCGGGGGCCCAGCCCCAGCTCCCCGCCCCAGGTACCACCGCAGGGCGGGAGACAGTAGGAAGGGTTGAGCCGCACCGGAACCGCTCTTCCCTCCTCTCCTCGGCAGCTCTTCCCGCGGGGAGAGACCGCGAAGCGCCGGCAACCAACGACCAAACAACCGCCCGACCACCCTCCCGCCGCGCCAGCCGCCCGCACCCTCTCTCACCGCCGGCTGCCGCCGCTCTGCCGGCCCGGCCCGGCGCGGCCGCCCCATTGGCTGCTGGTCACGTGCGCGGGGGGCTCGGCCAATCAGCGCCGCCAGAGCCGCCTGCAGGGCGTTTGGAAACTTTCGTTACTTTCAAAAAGCGCGTGGGGCGGCGGCCGGGACCGGCCCTGGGCCCCGCGACCGGCCCTGGGCCCCGCGACCGGCCCCGCGACCCCGCGACCGGCCCTGGGCCCCGCGACCGGCCCTGGGCGCCCGCCTTGGCCCCTGCCGCTGATCCTGGCCCCTGCTACGAGTTCTTTGTCCCTACGCCCGGCCCCTGCTACCAGCCTCGGGCTCCTGCCACCGGCCTCAGCCCCTGGCCTGGACCCCGCCACCTGCACCTGGTCCCGAGCCCCTGGTACCAGCCCTGGGCCCCCACCCTGTGCCCTGCCGCTGACCCTGGCCCCTGCTACCCGTCCTGTGTCCCTGCGCCCGGCCCCCTGCTCGGTGCCCGCTCACGCCCAGCCCTGGCACACCTTTGCCACGCCATACCCATTCATTCTTGCAGGGTGAGCCTCAGCCGGCACAAGGGGCTGCATCTTCCCTGGCACCACCGGTACAAACTGGCCTCTGCCACTGTGCTGTAGCTGTACATACGCTTTTTCCCCTGAGGCATTCTAAAAGAGGCAAATTTTATATCAAACATTTGGGTTTGTTTATTCCAAAGGCCTCTCCTGAAAGAGCAAGCAGTGAGATGGTGCCTGTAACTATTTAATGCCACTGTGATGTTTTGTGACTAAAGTCCCCTTTTCTCAACCAAGGAATGAAGCTTGGTCACCAAGCCTGTGCTGCAAGGACAAAGCAGCCTGTGAAACACTAGCCACCCGCACTCCTCTGCCTCTCAGCATGATGTCATCATTCCAGAGAAGGAGCTGCAAGCATCTCCCCAGAGCACAGCCCGTGCTGCAGCTCCTGCAGCCAGTACAGCGCTTGCTGTGTCCTGGCCAGGCAGGACCAGTGCTGGGGACTGAGGTATGTGAGGCTCCCAAGGGCCCTAGGTGTGTTCCTACCCAGCAGCGTACACAAACACTTGCTCATCAGGCGTGTCTGGCATTTATTTCCTGAGTCAAAACAAACACAGAGATTACTGGTAGGTGTAGATGTGCCCCGCTCCAGCCCACGTGGGTGGCCCTGTGTCACCCAGGATCACCTCACACCCCTGCAGCAGGTCTCACAAACCCCTGGCAACAGGCTGGGAGCCCCATCCCAGTTTCACTCACATCTGTGATGCAACACCAGGCCTGGAGCAGAGGCTGATCCTGGAAACAGCACTGTCCTAAATCAGGAAGGGGCCTTTCCCAAAGGCTTCACAGAACAAAGCTGGGACTGCAACAAAGAGCAGAGAGGCTTTTCTGTGAGATTGTCCCGCTGAGAGAGATCTGTCCACAGCTCAGACAACTTCCACTGAGGGTGAGCAAAGCAGTTACACTTTCAGGTCAGGCAGTCAGCAAAATAATTACATTTTGAGGTCAGGTATTCAGCAGAAGCAAAAGGAGACAAAGTATCACACAACTATGAATAGAAAAGCCAATGAGGTATTTAGAAAAAGGGGGTTAATAGCAATTGGCAGCTCAGTCACTGCTCCAGAATGTTCTTTATTACTGGGTAAGTTACAGCAAATAAACCACATGCTATCGCAGCGCGTCCCTGGTCATTAAACAATTAATACATTGTTCACAAGCTTGGGAGAAAGGACACTGCACCTCAACTTCTCCAGCAAATCTCTGCAGACAGTGTGAACACACAGATGGCATCAGAGGTGCACCCGAGTATTTTTCATCGGTCTCATCTTGAAATACTTGTCAAACGTGGCAAAACCCCTCAAATTTCTGTTTTCTGGAAGCTGTTTGGCCTCTCTCACCTGTTTCCCACACAGTGTAACAGCCCCCTAACACTGCCAGCAGCTCACAGGCACTGCTAGACACAGGCAGTAAATATGAACCAAGGTACTGTAACTACTGTCACTGTGCTGTTTGCAAGAAGAATGAGAACATCTGCCTGGTTTAAAATCAGCAGAGGAGAAGAAGAAATTACTTACTGATTAATAAATGGGAGATTTTTGTGATGCAAGGGTTCATGTGCTGGTTATTTTAATGAGAGTGCCACACTGATTCTTCCAGTCACTCTGTGGATGGGACAGGAACTGCTCATCAACTGTCATGACAAACTTCCAACCCCTCTGTTTATTTAATGTATCACCACTACCCATAACAAGACATGACAAACACTATGACTGAGGAGCAAGTATTTAACACCAGTGAAGCCTATTTCTGTCACTGTAAAGATGTTACATAATTCTCTGCAGTCTACATATGTAAAATTGGATTTGCACGTGCTTCAGCAAGACACAGTCACAGTACTTTAAAGCCCTTCTTGCATCTTGAGCTGACAGATTTCTTCTGAAGCTGTCACGTGCTCATTAATCACACTGCCTCGTTAAGCACAGGAAACTACCACCCCTTGAGGCTGAGACACACAACAGCACTATGCCCGAGTGAACCACGGTAGCAGCAGCAAGGCTGGATGGAGGTGAGAGCACTGTCAGGAAGAACTCTTAACCTTGCTGCTGCTGCCTGCAATCCGTTAGCCAAAGGTGAAGGCAAACCAACAACTCAGCCTAGTATCATCATGTCACTTTCAATCAAAAGAGACTGAGCCACCACAAGACAGACCCTCACCCTGCTCTGTCGCTAACGCCCCTGCTTGAGGGGCCCAGCCCAGCCACACTGGAGCAAGCCCAGCCTGGATGATCCACGTTTGCTGCCCAACCTAGGCCAGCACTTCTGAGGGAACTGTTAAACTGGGAGAGAGCCATGTCTGCAGAAAGACAAGAAAAGCAAAATTTATAGAGGTAGGACTGAGAGTAGCACAAGGATTCAAGTGGGAAAGTATCAGCATGGGAAGTTACACAGTGCCAGAGTGAAACCCAGCTATGGGTTGTCAGTGGCACTGGGGGAAGGGCTGGGTAGTCCAAGGGGCCACAGTGGGTGCCCACCCTTTCCTCTGTGCCTCTGCAGCCAGCAGACTTTGGGTGTTTTATCAGCGGTGGAGACCACCCTAATGCTAAGGCAGTGACTTGTAACAAGCCTGGTCTCTTCTGTTACCCAGGAATAACTTTGTTTTCAAGCTGCAGGTCTCCTGCTTAGGCAGCTTCTTTACAGCCAGCCAACGATGCACAGAGCGGCCCAGAGAAGGCCGGGGAGCTCGGATGCACCCGAGCGGCGCTGCCCTCGGGCTGGGGCTGTGCGCGGCCTCCCAGGGACAGGCCCCTGGCAGCGCTACAGCCCCGGCACCGGGCCGCGGCCTGCTTGTGTGCGGGGCAGGCCCGGCCGGCAGCCTGCGGTCCTGCGCCGGGCCTGAGCAACGGCAGAGCCCAGCCCGGCACCGGGCCCCTCCGCAGCGCGGCCGGGGCTCCCCCGTGCCGAGTCCCGCCGCCCCGCGCTGCCCCACAGGCCCAGGCTCAGCTGTGAGAGCCGAGCCCCGGCCCGATCGGGCCCCGGGGGTCTCCCCCATGCCCTCGAGGCGGCCCCAGGCCCCCTCCCTCGGGCCGAGGTGTCAGACCGGCCCGGCCGCCGCCGGGAGCCCGGGGCGGGTTAAAAGCCGCCGGTTGCGGCCAAGCGCGCTGCGTACCGGGAGGAGCGGGGTGCGCGGCGTTACGACAGCCGCCTTTGCGACAGCGAACTGGTTTCCGGCGCTCGGCGTCGCTTGGCGGCAGAAGGGGCCGAGGGGGAGGAGGGAGGACAACAAAGGGGTGTGAGGGGCCGGGGTGGCATGTGAGGGGCGGCGGCGCCGGGGGCGGCTCAGGTGAGGCGCGGCGGGCGGGGGCGGAGCGCGGTCGGGGCTGCCGGCTCCCGCTGGCCCGGGGCTGCCTGCGGCCCCTGGAGGCCCGGCGGGAGGAAGGGGCCCGTTCCCCTGGCGGGCGGCAGCCGGGCCCTGGGGCGGGGGGGCGGCCGTTCGCGGGCGGCGCCGGGGGGCCGCTCGCCTGGGGCGAGGGGTTGGGCCTTTCTGCCTCCCCCGGGCTGCGGGCCCGGCCCGGCTGGAGCGCCTGGAGAGCGCGGGGGACAGAGTGCGGCCGCCTCGGCTGCGGCCCCGGGGCTGGGCGGTGCTGGCGTGCCCCGTACTCCGGAGTTGTGGAGCTCGAGTAACTTCGCGTTTGGTGCAGCGCGGCTCTGGGGACAGGAGGCCCGCGGGAGCAGCTCCCCCCGCTCCAGGCGGTAACTCTGCCTCGGGGCTGGGAGCGGCGCTGGGACGGGCGGGAGTTCCGCGCAACCGGCCTCAGGGGGCCCGGGCCCGGGCCGCTCCGCGCGGTGCTGCCGCCAGCCTGGGCACAGGCGCCTGCGAGCTCCTCTAATGGCCTGAGGCTCCGCTTAGACACGGGCTGCTGCTGCTGTGTGCTCGGGGGGGCGCGCCGTGCTTTGCTCGCCGCCGGAAAAGCAACGAACGGTGCAGTTAATTCTTCCAGCCCAGCTGGGTTGCACCTCTTTGTAATCACTGATGAGCCGTTCTTGAAACCAGTTTCCCGGCTCCTCTTTCCAGGAGAACACTGAAAGTTTCAGGGAATTCTTTGGTGCCAGCAGCTGTGTGTTTCTGTGGCTAATGCCCTGGACCTGAACGGTGTTTTCCTCAGGCTCCCTCACCTGTGCTGTGAGGACTATTCCTGCACTGGAGAGGAGTAGTCGAGGCTGTGCTCCATCTGCATAATTAAATTTATCATAAATAATGCATGCTTGGTGATCCAGCAGCAGGGGAATTCATGGGACTGCTGTGTTTTTTCTGCCTTACCTTAAAGGCTCTTTCCTTTTCTCTTTAGCAGGTGGGAAGAATGAAAGGAAGGGGGAATGGAAGAATGTTGAACCTCTTTGGCTGGCTGTATGATGGAAGGAAACAGGACGGAGAACCTCTGCAATAAGTCATTCGGATGGCTTCAGCGACAAGAGAATGATGCCAAACCCTGGCTCTGGAAGCTTTCTAACTGCTTTTTTGCTGCTGAGAAGTCTTTGCCTTGTAGTGCGAAAACGGTGAGCTGCTGCTCTGCTGCCAGCACGGCTGGTACTGGTACAGAGCTCGGACACTGCCTGCAGTGGAACTGCTGGCCACAGGGGGCAGGTGGGGAGGGGAGGAGGGGGAGGCAGCAGTTACCACACTAAGTATAAAATCTGCCCGGGAATTTAAGGTCTGGAGTTGTGTTTGCAGTGTGCTCATCAGCGTTGGTGGAAGCAGGCAAAGCTGCTTTACTCCCTGCAGCTCTGGAGTAATACAGCTGGCTGCTTGAAAAGTGTGTGAGGCAGCTGCTGAAGGGTGCAGGGGGGAAGAAGTCTTCACACTTCATGTTTTATCAGTTCAGTTTGGAGGGAAATTTAGGATTTTCTGAGTGGTTGTTACAGGTACAGTAGCCATGGATACTGTTCTGTAACTGTGTCTGATTCTGTGTGTTGAAGGTGCAAAGTGCAAGGAATACACAGTGACTCACTGAGCAAATGAGCTCCAGCTGTTAATTAACATTCATGCAAATTCAGTCTGACTGGGAGGGAAGGGCAGGGGGAGGCAGGCTAGCAGGATGCTGTGGTGTTGCTGTTCTGTGGCAGGCTGGGAAGGCAGCTGCCCTGTGTTCTGGGTTTTAACATCAAAGCAGGGCCAGGCAGACTTTTGGCAGAGTGTCTCTTCAGTTCAGAAGCTGTGGCATCAGGCAGAGAGGGGTGTTTTTGAACTCAGCTAATCAATTATTCATTCTGGCTAGTAGGAAATGCATTAAGTTCTATTTGGAAAGTGAAAGTTGTTCCAAAGTACTGGCCTAAAGCTGTGGAGCAGTAGGCTGTATGCAGGCTGGCTTGAGTGACCTTGGCTGTTCTGGTCCTTCTCATAACCTTGCCTAGTTCTCACTGCTAATGTTGAAACCCCCCTGTATGTCTGTCTGTGCCTTTATGTGTTGGTATCTTGAATCAGAGTTTGCAAAAAGCACTTAATCACAGAATTGTTTGGTTGGGAAGGATGTTTAAGACTGAGCCTGACCACTAACCCAGCACTGCCAAGTCCACTGCTAAACATGTCCCTCAGCACCACATCTACGTGTCTCTTGAATCCCCCTGGGGACAGTGACTCCACCACTCCTTGGGCAGCCTGTCCCAGTGAGTAACAGCTCTTTGGGTGAAGAGTGTTTCCTGATATCCAGCCTAAACCTCTCCTGGTGCCACTTGAGGCTGTTTCTTGCTTTGCTGCTTGTTACTCAGGAGAAGAGACCAACCCCACCCAGCTTATACCCTTCTTCCAGGGAGCTGTGGAGAGTGAGCAGGTCTCCCCTCAGCCTCCTCTTGCCCTGGTTCCCTCAGCTGCTCCCCTCAGAGCTGTGCTCCAGAGCCTGCACCTCTCCACTGCCTTTCTCCAGCCCCTCTCCCTGCAGGGGCCCATCCCTGAACGCAGCGCTGGAGGGGCCGCCTGCCCTCTGCCCTGCGCAGGGGACAGTCTCTGCCTCTGTCCTGCTGGCCACCACACTGCTGTCCAGCCTTGGCCACTGGGGTACAGTGCCAGCTCACATCCAGCCAGTTGTTCCCCAGGTCCTTTTCCTCTGGGCAGCTCTCCAGCCCCTGTGCCCCAGGCTGGAGCGCTGCCGGGTGCCTGTGACTGGGGCAGGGCTGGGCACTGAGCCCCAGGCACTTGGCCTTGGCCCATCAGCTCCAGCCTTATAAAGTTGTAAAGACTTATGTAGCTGTTGGGAAAGCTTTGTCTTCTCTCTGCTCTGTTCATTTAGTGCCTTGATACAACTTTGCATTTCTTACATCTTTTCATGCTTAACTTCTAGAAGTTTTAAAGTCTTCATTCAAAGTACAAGGTGATTATTTATGTACCTCAAAACTGCAGGGTGGTTTTTCTTCTTTGTGTTGCACCCATCTGTGTTTGCTCTTCAAATAAATAAATCTCTTTTGCTCTTCAGTTGCTGAGTAGCTCAGCTAAGGCCTAGCAGTTTACTGCTTTTCCAACTCAGTTTTACATTGCCATTGCTATTTGGTTTAGTTTTTTTCCTTCCAAAATCTGCTAATCCTGATGCACCTCAGGCTGGCACACGTACTGGCATGCTGTTTGTAGTATGTTATGTTTTCAGCCAGTGAGGTAATAGCAGTTGTAAAGATAACAGAACTTTTGAAGAGTGTTGCTGTCAAAATTATAACAGTCTGCTCGTTTATAGCATGAAGTCATTGGTTTGCTTATACACTTGAATGTGACTGAGCTTTCTTTTTTCCAGAAAGATTACATGGAGAACAAGAAGGCTGCTGTGGAACTGAAGGATGCTTCATCTCCTCATAATGCTGGCTCTAAGGTGTTTCCAGCAGTACCACTTCCTGATGTTCATCCTCTTCAGCAACAGCAAATCCAGCTGTCGCCTGGCCCGAAAGTAAGCTGCTGTGCTCATGGCTCTGACTCTCCTTGTGCTCCACAGATGCATTGTGGTGGTGGTGGTGGTGGTGGTAACTTGATTCACCCTGGCACAATTTTAGACCCAAAAGGCACTGGGACGATTACTTGTCAAGTAGGGTCAGGATTTGCTTTTCCATCGGCATCGTCACTGAAGAACCCTGCGGCGACCAGCGGTTTGGTGGGCCTTGCGAGTGAGTTCCCTGGCGTGTGCGTAGAGAACAGTGTGTCTTCCTGTCAGCATCTGCCCTGTTGTGGAAAACTCCATTTCCAGTCCTGTCATGGTAACGTGCACAAACTGCATCAGTTCCCAGCCCTCCAGAGCTGCACCTCTCCTGGCTATTTCCCTTGCTCTGAGTTCACCAGTGGGGCTACGGGCCACTTGGATGAGCACATTGCGCAGTCGGAGCTGACGTCACACGTGTGTGCCAACCCCTTGCACCTAAACGTGGCACCTCCTGTTTGTCTAAAGGGCTCTCACTACTGCAGTGACTGCTTGAGCAAGGTTGGTACATGTCCTGCTTCTCCTTCAGTAGGCCTGGTATACAGTGAATGTTGAAGTGATGTCAGTTGAGCAAAGCATCAGCTTCTGTGGGTTGCTGCTTGTGTCCTCCCAGTTGGTGGTGTGCAGTCCAGGTCTGCCAGATACCCTGTTTGGGGGTGACCTCTCCTCTGAGGTAACACTCATGTTGATAGGAAGACTAAGGCCAGGTTGGATGGGGCCCTGGGCAACCTTGTGTAGCTCCGGGCCTGGAGGTTGGTGGCCGTGCCTGTGGCAGGAGGGTTGGAGCTCTGTGATCCTTGGGGTCCCTTCCAGTCCAGCCCATTCTATGATTCTAAGAGCCTGTCGCAATGATTAGCTTACAGGGGATCTGTAGTGTACTCCAGCAGACCTTTGACAGGGTTTGACAGCCAGTTATCTCTTCCTGACAGCCCCCACCAAAATGTGCTGTAGCAGTGACTCGGGAAAGGCTGGCAGTGCTTAACATGTCCCCTTGGGCAGCTGGTAATAAAGATCCATTTGTAAATCAGGTGAAATGTCTGGTGCTGGGAGGATACTCTAGTTCTGTTTGGTTTGGCTCTGATTTAAGTCTTCCCAAGTTTGTACTTGGATACCAGTGTGGTGTGCTTCCCAACCCGTTAGAATGGTGCTTGAGCTTTAATAGGAATTCCATCTTTGCAAGGTGTGTCAGTTAAACTTCCAGACTTGAGTTGCTGATGTAAAGTGAATTGTCTGTGGTAAACTGAGTGGTGAACTCTGTGTTTGGAATTATGGCCCCTATTTCTGTGAGAGGGAGGGGATTCAGCCTTGTATTCTTCATTGTGCTGATTTCACATGCTCGGTCCTTACTGATTTGGTTTTAGTGTACGTATTAGGAATTCACCAGATTTGCCATCTGCAAGGTGCAGTTGAATGGACCATTCCCTTGTGGTTGGAAGTCTAGAGCTGAGTATGCTAGGAAAGGCTCTAGGGTAGAAGCTTCCTTTGTGCAGTGATAGTGTAACTTTCTGTTGCACCTCTGAACTTGGGCTTGTTGTGGAAGGAGAGCTGAGTGCTGCTAGCATGGGACAGGATGGGTTAATACCATGCACAAAATGAACCTGTACTTTGAAAAATTGTCCCAACAGCCAACCAGAAACAGCCTAGTGGATGCTGCTAAAATCTGGCCAAACATTCCTCCTCCGAGCACCCAGACCGCACCCGTTCCGATCCCGGTGTGCAATGGCTGTGGAACCAAGGGAGCAGGCAACGAGAAGAGTTTGCTGCTGGCAAGCAGCCTTGGCAAATCACCACAGAAATATGGTAAACCATGCTTGTTTGAAACTTGTGCTTAGTGTTTGTCTTCCTTAAATGCATGGGAAGGGCTTTCTGAAGTAGCACTGTTCTTGGGAAACTTCTATGAAGTGGTAGAAGAGTAAAAAAAAATTGCCTTGTTCCTGCTTTGCAAAGTCACAACTTGGAGTTACCTGTTTTGGCTACCTACCTAACTTGATTGTCATGTGGACTTCAATTTTTTACTGTATTTTTTTAACATTTTCAGAACTAGAATAAGTTGTAGAAGTCCTTCCAAGAAGAACTTGGAAGCTGTTTTGTTCTGGTGGTGTGTAACGACATTCTCTTCAGCCATAATTTGAAAAGCATTTCCTTTAGTCTGTACTATCTATTGTCACTTCATATGCAGCAGTGGGGTTTGTATTACATTATAGCTTCCTTCAGAGTTCCTGAGAGGGAGAAGTTGTGTGAAATAATTACAGGCTCCAGTATTAGCACTGATTCATAGCTTGTGGCAGTTCTGAACTTAGAAAAAGTCATGGGTGAATATGAAATGGGTAGTATTACTAGCTCCTTAAGGCTACATCTATTTTTAGGTTTTCAAGGTTCAGCACCTCAATTAAGTGCTCTTACAAAGAACAATTCCAGTGAATCTTTTAGAATAACTACTAGTCAACATAACCCCAACAAGTATGACCTTGGTTTGCTGTGCTTAAGTTGGTATTTCAGCTAACTTCAGTTCATAGGTGGTTGCTGACCTGTGGGGATTCTGTATCACTCCTTGGCTTTCTTTGCCAGTTGTTTTGTGGGGATGGAACAGGTGGATAAGTTTAAACAGAGACTTAGGGTGCTGAAGCATGTACAACTTCTGTTGTGCTCTTTAGCTGGTGAGAGCAAAGCCTCTGAACCTCGCTCTCCTGAACTGTAGGATACTTGTTAGTCCTATGTTGAAGCTCTTCTCCCATGGCTGGCTTTGGATACTGGCAGCTTACTGCTGAAGCATGAATTCTACTGAGATGAAATCCTCAATCATGCTTTGACTTGGCTGGCCCTGTGTGGAGCCAGGAGTTGGACTCTATGGTCCTTACGGGTCCCTTCCAACTCAGGAGACTCTAGGATTCCATGGTACATTTGCTCTTGCTCCGTACTGCCTGAACTCTGTGATCACTGTCCCTGGTAATCTCAGAGCAGGCTGCAGGCTTGAACAGCTGCTGTGTTTCACTTCTGTGAGTGACACAGCCCCTGCAGACTCCAGTGTGGCACAGCTTCAGGGGATGTTCAGGGCATGTGCCACCAAACCCCACTTGGTAACAATTGTTTTGAAATACATGACTTGTTGGTTTGAGAGCTTAAAAATAAAGCTGCCTTGCATCTTTAGCCAAACTTGGGTGACTGAATTTCTGCTGAAGAGTAATTCAAGGTGTAAAGTTCCTCCCTTGAAGAGACACTTTGAAAACACCTGATTTGGTTTTGGGAGTCCTTAAGAAAATAAAACCAGACCTGTGTCCCAGGGCACTTTGTTCTTTAGCACATAAAGCTTCCCAGGTGCAGCATTTCTAGTATGCATAGTTCAATGTTTGGTGTTTGGAGATGAAAACAAGCTGTGTTGTTAACCTGCACAGGGTCTCCAGAAGTTGCAATAGCAGGACAAGTTCTGGAAAACCTGCCTCCCATCGGAGTGTTCTGGGACATCGAGAACTGTTCGGTTCCCACGGGCCGGTCGGCCATAGCTGTGGTGCAGAGGATTCGGGAGAAGTTTTTCAAAGGTCACAGGGAGGCAGAGTTCATCTGTGTGTGTGACATCAGCAAAGAAAATAAAGAAGTTATCCAGGAGCTGAACAACTGCCAGGTATCAGAGCAGCATCTGCTCCGTGTTCTCGCTGGGGAACTGTGTATGGGGAGTGTGTGTAGGGACTCCTGCTCATTCCAGCTTTGTGGTAGCTTCTCTAACGAGGTTATGGGTGGGGTCTTCAGTGCTGAATTTTCCTGGTGTGGTACTCTCTAAGTGAAGCTGCATGCCCTTACTGGTAGATTAATGCTTCAGCTTTAGTTGTGGTGTTCAGTGAGGATCTTGATTGCCTCCAGTAGTAAGTGGTGGTGATGTTTCAGTGTTATCCTTCACACCTGTGGCTAAATCATTAACCTAA
The DNA here is from genome assembly GCF_964237585.1 of Gallinula chloropus. Taxonomy (NCBI): domain Eukaryota; kingdom Metazoa; phylum Chordata; class Aves; order Gruiformes; family Rallidae; genus Gallinula; species Gallinula chloropus. Next base: position 16,153,512 of record NC_140100.1, on the reverse strand, counting down.
AAACTGTGATTTTGTGGACATAACCATTTTTAGTCTTGTTACTGCATACTGTGCTAGCTAGTGATGACACTTGTAAATTAATGGTATTGATTAGGGCCCCTTTAACATGACATGTTTTTCTATCAATACCACTGGTTTCTTGGTATTTAACTCTGCAGGTTTCTGACTCAAATTCCCTCCCTGCCCCCTCAGTTGCAGCTTTGATAACAGACTGACAGCTTATCTGCTTATGTCAGGTGAAAGTAATTGATAGGGAGCACTTGCTGTGTTTGCCCCCCCCCCCCCCCTCTTTCACCTGGGGGTTTATGGAATGTTTTTAAGGTGTGCAAGTTGCCATCTTTAATGCAGAACAGCAGAAGTTATCCCTAGGACACTGCAGAAGAGCTATGGCTGAAGTTCACTACTCATTAGGACAGTTTGAAATCCATATGTATCACGTTTCATGTGTGTGGACATTAATTAATCTAAACAAAAGGAGCATGTGAAAGCTTGTGTTTATGTTAAGTTAAATACACTCAAGAGTGTTGTTCCCAGCCAAGCTTTTCCTTGGAGTGTACCTGTGTATTTCCCCAGGTGACTGTTGCACACATCAATGCTACTGCAAAGAACGCTGCCGATGACAAGCTGAGACAGAGCCTGAGGAGATTCGCTGACACACACACTGCACCCGCCACCGTGGTGCTGGTGTCAAGTAAGTGGTGGTGGTACTCGCTGCTCCGCTCTTCCTCTCCTCAGTGGTATTCTTGGTGTGAGGCTGCTCTTCCTCTTCTTCCCAAGGCCTGTGTTTAGAATCAGCTTTAGCAGAGTGGCTCAGGAGTTGTTAGTGGCAGCAGCAAGGGAAGGATAGGGCCAGTAAGAGGAGAACTTGGCTTGGTTAAGCCAGCGTTGGAATTGGGTGTCTTGCAGAGCGTCAGCAGCTCCGTGTGTCAACACTGACTACAGTTACCTGCAGTGGGGCACTCACATGGTGACACTCAGTGAGTCCCCCTTGGGGTAACTCTTCAGAGTGCTTTGAGCAGAATGTGTGTGACTTCCTCTTGCAGCAGTGTGCTGTACAGCTAGATATGCAAGCTGCTCAGCTGTCTCCTGGCAGTGTGCTGCCTTGGGTTTCTCCCCAAGGCCAGACAGTGCTTGTTACAGCAGTACACAGTACTAGCTGAAATGCCTCACTAGGAAATTGCTAGAAGTTGCTGTGAAAAGGAAGCTCTTGTTCAAGACTGAATGGTAATGACCGAGTTAAATTACATCTGTTGAGAAGCCTTGTAGCTGTTGTGCTTTATCACTGGCAGTTTTCAGTGATAAATAGACCTTGTCAACTGAGACCTGGGGTTTTGTTTGTTTAATCTGACTTCTTTTTTAAAAGAAGTTTCTTTGTTCATTGTTGTCTCTTTCCCTCCAGCGGATGTAAACTTTGCTCTGGAGCTCAGTGACCTGAGACATCGACATGGCTTTAGGATAATCCTGGTACATAAGAACCAGGCTTCAGAAGCACTCTTACATCACGCTCATGTGCTTATTTGTTTTGAAGAGTTTATTTCAGACTTGCCACCAAGGTTACCGCTGAAAATGCCGGTAAGGCTTTTCATTCTTCATGTGACAGGTTTCAAAGGTCCCCTTCTCTCTAACTTGGAAGGAGGACAGTCTGCAATGATGCAATATGAGCTGGGGAGCTGCTTTGACAGGGGGTTGGACCCAGTGATCTCTCAAGGTCCCTTCCAACCCCTGTGGTTCTGTGTATTCTGATGGTGAGACATGTGTGCTGCGTATTCGATTGCTGTCCAGTTGAGTGACATGTGGGTGTGTACTTTCTGCTTTAAGACTGGAAGAGTGAAATAAAAGTAATCAAAGTAAACAGCAAGGTCACACTCTTAGACTGTCTGGGAGTGTTTAGTGGTGCCTTACCTGCCTGCCTTTCACTGGCAGGCTGTGAGGGCAAGAGATTAGTTGGGCAATAAGACAGCTCAGTGATGTTTTCTTAACTTTGGAGTGACTGTTTACTGTTTCCTTGTTTTTCCTGCTGATTATCTCTGGGTTTCCTGTGTTGTCTTTGCACAGCACTCATGACTTTTTCCTCCTTTGAAATAACTCCCTGAGCTCAGAGTTCACACACACACGTAGATTATATAGAATTCTTGGGCTGCAAAGAGTGGCGCTTTCTTGTCTGGAGAAGCAATCAGATATCAATCCATTGATTGGTTCTCACTGTAAATTATAGTGGAGTTGGAAGTTTGAGGGTCTTCCTTGATGTGAGAGCTTTCCAGACAACCTGAATGCTGCAGAAAGAATGGCTGGGGAGGAGTGGGAGTGGAGTGTGTCACCAGAATCAATGTAGAGATGCTGGCTTTGAACAGGAGGGCGTGCTGATGTCAGCTGCAATCTCCTCCCTTTAAACAGGCATGCCACACACTGCTGTATGTTTATAACCTGCCAACAAACAGAGACAGCAAGAGTGTCAGTAACAGGCTGAGGCGCCTGTCAGACAACTGTGGGGGGAAGGTGCTGAGCATTTCTGGGAGCAGCGCGATCCTCCGCTTCCTGAACCAGGAGAGCGCCGAGCGCGCGCGGAAGCGGATGGAGAATGAAGACGTCTTTGGGAACAGGATCTTAGTGTCTTTTACTCCCAAAAGCAAAGAACTGAATGAAACAAAGAGCTTCAGCTTTGTTGGAACTGAGAAGGTGAAGTCTCCCAAGAAAGTTAACAAGAGCACAAAGCTGTGCCTCTTCAACAAAGATGCAGGTGATCAGCCTTCTGGTACCAAAGGCTCTGCTGGCAGAGGATTCCAGCTTCACGGATCTGTCATCAAACCCACAAACGTTAAAAGTTTACAGGTACTGTTGTCCTACCCTGTTCAGCGTTCTTGCTGCTTCTCATGTTGTGGGGCTTGCTCCTGTGACAGCTTTATCTCTAACTTCTCCTGTTCAATAAGTAACTGTAAGGGGTAGTGATATTTCTGATTGGGAGCTGTGTTTCCAAGCAGATCATGAATCTGAGGGTTGGTTTTCCCCCTCCTTGCTGCTTTTTTCAGTTTGGGAATACTGCTGGTGGTACTGTGTCTTTTAAGGAAAGCTGTGGGGGGCTGCAGGCAGCAAAGATACTTCAGCTGACAGTTTGCTATTTCTGTCCCAGAAGTCCAGTATTTCTGGTTAGGAAGTACAAATGAAAATGCTATTTAAGGAAAAATTCAGTGTTGTGGGTTTTCCTGGCAAGGAAAGCCTTTGACAAGGGAAGTCAGGTGCCTTTTTGCTGACCTTTCATCTGTCTCAAACAGGAGCTGTGCCGCCTGGAATCAAAGACAGTCAGTAGAAACACTGAAGACCAGCAAGAACCTCTAAGAGAACAAATTCCTTCTCCTCAAAGTACCTCTAATGCAACGATTTCTGTGTCTCTGGCAACCAAGAAGCTTGGAGAGTCATCCTGTAAAAGCAGTCAGAAGTATGTTGAAAAGACATCAGTGTTAGATACTTTCCTTTTTTTAATGTGAATTCTGCAACATAACGTGTTTTCTTTCTCTTGTGTATATCTGTAAATAGAAGAGAGACTTCTGCTTCCAGGAGCGTTACCAATTCCCCTGTAGATAAAAAAGATAAAGATGAAACTGTATTTCAGGTCAGCTATCCCTCTGCTTTCAGTAAATTGACGGCGTCGAGACAGCTCAGTCCTTTGCTCATGTCTCAGAGCTGCTGGTCGTCTCGGTAAGTGTCTGTCTGTCTTGGGGGGTGAAGTGAGACTGTGCCAGTGTACACACTGGTTACTGACAGCTGCATTAATACACTGGATTGTGTGGAGTCAAAAGGGAGGGGGCTCCTGCAAACTCTCTCTAGAGCTTCTGAAAAACTTTCGGGGGGTTAGAGACCTCTCACTCCTCTTAATTTCAGTGACTTGGGTGTTCACAGTAGAAATTCATCCCAATTCTTGTGGGTTTAAATATTTGGCTTTTGCAGTTGTTAAAATCATGTGAATGAGTGACTTTTGATGTGTTAGTAAGGTACTAGAAGACTGTGCCAAATGTATTACTAAGTTGGGTGGCTTTGAAACATAATAGTAACTACTTTCTTTGTTCTGATAGGAAATACTTGTCTTGTCCTGGTGTCTTGCTTGTGGTGACACTTGTTTTACCCACACACTTATGTACAGGGAAAATACTGTCAGAGTGCTGCGTTTGTGCATTTCACTGGGGTCAGGTTTTTCTGACTGAGATGTGTAGATCAGACATGTGCCATAGCTCATCAGTGTTTTTATCCTACCCAGGAGTATGTCTCCAAACCTCTCAAATCGCTCCTCTCCGCTCACGTTTAACGTGGTGAATCACAGCAGTGGTACAGACTGCCCCGATCCTTTTGCGAACGGTGCTGACATTCAGGTCAGCAACATCGATTACAGACTGTCCAGGAAAGAGCTGCAGCAAAACTTACAAGACATTTTCTCAAGACATGGCAAGGTAAAGGCTAAAATAGATCTAATCTGTTTTAATCTGACGTTTAAATACTTGCTGGGTTTTGTATTTATGGATGTTTGTGGTCTAGCTTTAAGTGAGTATGAATTAAAAGCTATGCAAACACAACTTCAACTTTGTTAAAGAGAGGTACTGAATTTTCTGAAAAACACAAGATCATCACTCCCCCTGGGCTCTTAGTTTGCATGCAGTCTTCACAGAACTGGTATGACTTAGAATCTTATAGACAAAACTTGGTAAGTGGCTTGTTAGTCATGCAGGGAAGATACTTAGGCTTTGGCTGCATTGCCTATTTCAGCTGTAAAGCTGAATTTCTAATGTCAGATTAAAAATCACTGTGAAACCAGTTTCTGTTTTGAATCAGTGCTAAAAAACAGACCTGGAGAATGTGAATCGGTAAAAAGGGACGGTGCAAGGAGGGGTGGTTGTTGCAGTGGTCCTGGGTCTGATCCATAGATGACGTTCTTCTGGTGTAACTTTCTACCTGGGAAGCTGTTTGTGCTAAAGGAATCCCTCAGCCTTGCCTTGGCCAAGGCTCGTTGCACTCGGATCTTGTTTGCATTGTCCTGCTGGGTCATCACGCTCAGTTCTTTGTGCATTGTGTGCAGCTCTGGGCCCCAGCAGCTGCCCTTGCATTGCCTTGCCATGGCTTATTGCTTCCATAAATCTCTGAGCTCTTTCCTCTTCAGGTAAAAAGCGTAGAGCTGAGTCCTCACACAGACTACCAGTTGAAGGCGACAGTTCAGATGGAAAGCCTGCAAGAAGCCATCAGTGCTGTCAACAGTCTTCACCGATACAGAATTGGCAGTAAAAGGATCCAGGTTTCATTAGCAACAGGAGCTGCTAGTAAATCACTCTCTCTACTTAGGTAATAAATTCTCTGGCACCTTCTTAATTGTTCTAGCATGTGTGTAGTACCTGAGAGATGGTTTAAAATACTGAGCAAAGGGGGGAAAAAGCAAAATCTGTCGTAGGATCAGATGAATGTGTTGAACTAAGTTAGGTTTCAGTTTAGCTTTTTTATGCTGCTCACATTTTAAGCTGTGTCTGAAGAGATGAGATCTGTTTAATAGTTTCACCTCTGTCATGATACTGATAGACCTCCATAACCTGGCTTGTGCAGCTTGCAGATTGCACTTGGCATCTTTATTTCTTCTTTCCTCCAAGCGAGTGCATGTGGGATACACAGTTGAAATGCTGTTGGTAGTTTTGATACCTGTTTCCTGTGAGGAGGGTGGTAGAACTGGAGTGCTGATGCAAGTGAGGGTACAGGTAATTTCTGCTTATTTTTTGCCATACTGAAAGAAAGCCTTAGGAAGGAAGCTGTCTTTCACCAAAGCTCCTGTGAAAGTCGTGCTTGAAGCATGGAGTATTCTGTGGTCATGTACTTGCTGCTGTATAACTTACAGCTCTTTCATTCTTGCCTTCTAATTTAAGCCTGTTCAGAGCTCCGAATGTAGTGGCCAGGCTGGTGATGTCTAATGCTGCAGCTGGGATGCTGCGTTTTATAGATGCTCAGAATCTTTCTGCCCCCTGTGAAGGTGCAGCTTCTTCAGAGGCATTCCCACTGAGTTAGGGAGATGCTGCGTCCTGCGCTGCCCTGATTGGAGGTGACAGCTGCTGCAGTGCTGGGGTGGGAGGGACAGCAGTGGTCCCTGGTACAGCTGTAGTTCCGCAACTGCAGCAGTAAACTCCTCACCAGTTTGGGCTGGAGACTGATGCAGCCAGGTTAACTTTGTGCTAATGTTCTGAAACTCCCTTTGCAGTTCAGAAACGATGTCCATCCTGCAGGATGCGCCTGCTTGTTGTCTGCCTGTGTTCAAGTTCACAGAAATTTATGAGAAGAAGTAAGTTCTCAGATACTTTTTCTCTAGCACTTCTGAACAGAGCCTGGTCTTGTGCAGCTGTTTACAGTGAGTTAGTGTGACAGACACGAGAGCTGTGAGTGTCTTGTTGAATGTTGCAGCATGTTGCCTGTCTGGAGGCAGTGCCTGTAATACTGGTCCCTTTTTTTGGAGGGTTACACTTTGTTCTACTACACTTTCTACCCTAGAGGGGAATAGATCTGATACCTTAACGTTCGGCATAGAATAGTTTCTAGCATGTTCCTGGCTCTTAAACAAAAAATCATGGGTTACTGCATTCTCTAACTGAGTTGATTTCCATTTTTTCCTTTCAGATTTGGGCACAAGTTAGTTCTGTCAGACCTGTATAAACTGACAGACACAGTGGCGATCCGTGAGCAGGGCAGCGGGCGGCTGGTGTGCCTCTTACCCAGCTGCCAGGCCCGGCAGAGCCCCCTGGGCTCGTCGCAGTCGCACGACGGCTCCTCTGCCAACTGCAGCCCTATCATATTTGAAGAGCTGGAGTACCACGAGCCCGTTTGTAAGCAGCATTGCCTGAATAAAGACTTTATGTAAGCTGTGTATCAAATACTCTACAACCTTACAGAATGTTTGAACAGCGTGTTAACACTTCCCAGTGTAATCCAGTTGAGGTGTAGGTGTTCATATACCATGCTCACCACCGTTCAGGTGTTGACAAGAATAAGTCAGGCAGAAAATAGATGGCAGGGTGAACTCTCAGGGATCAGGCATGATCTGCCATGGTGGGTTATGCAGGCAGTTCTGTGGCTCAGGCTGCTCAGGTAGAGGACTGTATTCTGGCCCAGCTGCCAGGACTGAATACCCTGTAAGTAGAAGCTGGAGGGGAGACTGCTTTCCTGTGCTTATGCAGGAAGGCTACACCTTCTAGAGGCTTTTACCAGCCTGAACCTTGTCAGGTAACTACAGCCAGAACTGATCATTCTCCTTTGCCCTCCAGCTCTACATTAGCTAGTGGTTCACACTGGTTGAAGGTCTCCTGAAGCCACATATGAATGGTTTTTTGTTTAACAGCAGTCAGGTGGTGCTACTAGAGTAGTTACTAGTGCTCACTGTTAGCTGCTGAATGTGTGCAGCTACAACTCAATTCAGCAACTTTCATGGTCTGTGTTAATTTTTGTGAAGGTGGGAAGATGCTTGTGGCTGTACACAGCAGTGTTGTCAGCTAGTAGCAGCGTATCAGATGCATATAGTACAATGCTTACTATGGGTGTGGATGTGAGCACAGGCATACTGTGCTAAAGCTGTGTGTAAAATGAGTGTGTAAACTGCAACCTCTTGTTCTTGCAGTGAGCATGACTTTGATCCAGATTCTTACAGAATCCCTTTCGTGGTTTTGTCTCTGAAGACATTTGCTCCTCAAGTTCACAGCCTTCTACAGACACATGAGGGTACTGTGCCTTTACTAAGGTAAAGTGTTTTAAATTGGGCTCTTAGTGTCAGGGTTGGTGGCTGAAGATGTAAAATCACTGATGGCCGCTGTGTTGCTCTGAGACTACCTGTTGTGTGACCCCTCTGGTTTGGACATAAGGGGGTATTTCAGAGAGCTCAGCTTTTCAGTGCTTTATGAAATGATCACTTTTGGAAGCCTTGTTGAGTGAAAGAAGGCAGACTTATTTACACATACAGGTTTTATGAAGACTTGTCTATGCATTAGGATGCCCTGGAAGTGTCTCAGAATAAGGGTGTTGTAGGACAATTGCTGCAGTGGTATCTTGGTGTATAATGGAAGCTTTTTTCCTCCCAAAGTTTCCCTGACTGTTACATGTCGGAGTTCAGTGATCTTGAAGTGGTGCCTGAAGGCCAGGGCGGTGTTCCTCTAGAACATCTAATTACCTGTGTTCCTGGAGTTAACATTGTCACTGCCCAAAATGGCATTAAAGTTATTAAATGGATACACAACAAACCACCACCTCCTACTACAGGTACATATTTCTATTGAAAATATGTTCTCTGAACTAACCTTTCTGCTAAAAAAATGAGTAGCATAAAGTAAATATCTTGTATAACTGTTAAACTTTTGTAAAGAGAAACTTCTAGCTTGAATGTTCTTTTCTTTCTCCTGTGCTCTACCCTGAGTCATAAATACAATGTTTAGTAAAAAGTATCAGTGGAAGGTTCATTAGTGGTATTTCTTTTATAGACCCTTGGCTTCTACGGTCCAAGAGCCCTGTAGGCAATCCCCAGCTTATCCAGTTCAGCAGAGAAGTGATAGATCTGCTCAGGAGCCAGCCATCCTGTGTCATACCTGTCAGCAAATTCATCCCCACCTACCACCACCACTTTGCCAAGCAGTGCCGCGTGTCTGACTACGGGTACTCCAAGCTAATGGAGCTGCTGGAAGCAGTGCCTCATGTGCTGCAGGTGAGTGATGTGGCACCCTTCCTTTTCACACCTCCAACTCTGCACTACCCCTGGGTGCTGAGTAAGGGTGTTGTGCAGCTTCCTTGTTCCCCTTGACAGAGACAGCTAACTGAGCCTTGGAGTGTAATGTCTCCTCACTTGAGGTGGTGTTTCTGCCTTGCTGTTTCCATTGTCCCCACCCTTCCGAAGCAACTTCTGGGGAAATCAGCTCTTGAGTCCAGAGGCTTAAATTAAATAGAGCTGCAAGCTGTGGCTAGCACTTTCTCAAGTGTTTAATTGTGCTGTTTGTTATAACACAGGGCTGAGTGCTTCTGAGTTAGGCTGTGATGTGTAGTCTGTGATTGAAGGATCTGTGTGAGAAGTTGTGTTACATTACAGAAAAGAAACACTGTGATCATGTTAGCTTACTGCTTTGAGCACTGCTTGGTTGTAGGATTTTAAATACAAACATGTAACACTCATAGAGGAAATGCTCCTTAATTTCTTGGTGACGTCTTCCTCACTGTAGAGAACAGCTTCACAAGGCTCCCTTGCCAAACACTGTCTCAGTATCCTTTATTTCTAGCCTACCTCTCCCAGAACTGGCCTGTAAGAAGGTCTGGGTCTGGTAGAAGGATTTACTGAGGATGTCAGCCTGAGTGTTCATGTAACCTCTCCTTTCAGATTCTTGGTATGGGCTCCAAGCGCTTGTTAACGCTGACGCACAGAGCTCAAGTGAAGCGCTTCACTCAAGACTTACTGAAGCTTCTCAAGTCCCAGGCCAGTAAACAAGTTATTGTGAGGGAGTTCTTGCAGGCTTATCACTGGTAAGTTCTCTTTAATCAAACCAGAACAACTACAGGGCAGGTCTGCCAGTGGTGGGTTTAAACCCTCCTGCAAGAGGAGCCCACTCCTGAAATCCCAGTATGAACCTAGGGCAACTCTGTTGTCTCTCTATTGTGATGTGTGGGTTCAAACATAATAAAAGCAAACTAAAATCTCTCTGGCAGACCTCACTGGTTCCTCTGGTACTTGGTTCTTGTCTCTTTGAGTTTGAAGGAGGTATTTCCTTAGCTCTGTTTGAAGCCATGGCTGCAAGGGTGGGTTTAGGCAAGCAGGTCATGGCGTATCGGTGACATGGACTGTAAAGGGGAACGTTGGTGTTGGGCTTCCCTAGAGGGGACCTGAAGCAGGCTGGCTGTCAGGAGGCACTCAGATAACTACCTAGCAATGTCACAAAAATGAGGAGTAATGCTGGCTTTGCTCTTGCCAGGAGGAATATTCTGATCTGGTGTGGTCAAAAGCAGATGTATCATTCCCCAAAGAATGACCCTTTCCTTACTCTGGAGCTAGAGAGTGGCACATAACATGCTGGGGACACCGTGGCCCCTGGGTACCACGGGTGTGTTGTGCCACATGTGCCCACACCTGCTGGGAACACACTTCCATGTGTCAAATACATTGCTGGTGTCTCTAACCAGAAAAATAAGGTAGCAGGTTTAGAGTGGGCACCTTGAATGAAGAACTCTTCCCCTTTGCTTCTCCTGCTCCTGTTACAGCCACTATGAAAACTATGGTTTGGGGTTTTTCTAGGACTTGAGGCCCAGTCTCTCAGTTCACACTTTCTGTCCGTGCAGTGTGTATCAACACCTGTATTAGACAATTCTCTAAATCTTGCAGGTGTTTCTCTAAGGACTGGGACATTACTGAGTATGGAGTGTGTGAACTGGCTGATATCATCTCTGAAATTCCAGACACAACCATTTGTCTGTCACAGCAGGACAACGAGATGGTAATTTGTATTCCCAAAAGAGGTATGTCCATCTACGCCTGTCTACTGCTGCCAAAGAAATCCTCCTGTAACTACTTTAAAACTCTAACTAAAATATACAGGAGTGGCTTGTATCTTTTGATAATTGTGTCTTTACCTTCATCTGAGTGACAAACTTCTAGCAAACAGTGTGTTGTTTTGGGGACACTTAGAACAGAAGAGGAACCCCGTTGGTAAAGCACATTGAACAGTGTAGTTAAACTTGCTGTGGAATTAGTAGTGGGCTGTTTCCACAGCAAAAGCGTTGATGTGTTTGGCTGTTTAATACCTCCTGCAGTGCTGATCACCTGGCTAGAGGCCAGATGCCCACCAAAGTGGGTGGTAGAAAGAAATTAACTCTGTCCTAGCTAAACCAGGGCAAACACATAAGCTTACTAAGTGTCGTTGGTGGTAGAAGAGACCAGAGGCTTGGTAGAATAGGTGATTAAGCTGAGAATCAGTCACTGTATTTTCTGGTTACGTTCTCTTGCCTTTTGTAAGTGTGTTGGTACGTAGCTCTTGCTTTGTCTTTTAACTTTAGAACGTACACAAGAAGAAATTGAAAGAACCAAGCAGTTTTCTAAAGAGGTCGTGGACTTACTGCGCCATCAGCCCCACTTCCGAATGCCCTTCAACAAATTCATCCCTTCTTACCACCACCACTTTGGCCGTCAGTGCAAACTTGCTTACTATGGCTTTACAAAGCTACTTGAACTCTTTGAAGCCATACCAGATGTCTTACTTGTAAGTTCTGCCATCCTTAGCTGTACTAAGCCTTTCTGAGAGCTGTGCTACAGTTTGAGCAGGCGTGTTGTCTCTAACTTGCCTGTATGTTCTGACTGTGCACCTCTTGCGTTGTGTTTGAGGATGCTGTGGGTAGAGCTGTACTGGTACACTGGTCTTTTAGCACCCTCAAGCTAAACTGAAGTTTTCTAAATTGGGATTACTGTTACAGCATTCAGTGCATCAAAATCAGCTCTGAGTTTCATTCAAGTTGTGTTGAACCACCTTTATGAAAGGTTAATAGCTGTTCAGTTGCCTGTGTGTGCTGGCTGTGCAGACAGCTGAGCCCCGCTGCCTTGTAGATGCTGGTTATGCTTTAACCAGACGAGGGAAGTGGCTTCACCAGTGTGTGTGATCCCTGTGCTGTAGGTATTGGAATGTGGGGAGGAGAAAATCCTCACGCTCACAGAGGTGGAGCAAGTCAAAGCTGTGGCTGCCCAGTTTGTCAAACTGCTGGCAGCTCAGAAGGACAACTGCCTGCTGATGAGCGATGTGCTGCCGGAGTACAGCAGGACCTTCGGCTACTCGCTGCGCCTCCACGACTACGACGTCAGCTCAGTGCCAGCACTGATGCAGAAGCTGCGCCACGTGGTGAAGGTAACCTCTCCTCCTTGGCTTACCCTCTGAAGGGGTGTTGTAAAGGTAACCTCTCCTCTTGTGTTGAGGGATGTCCTGTCTGAGGGTGCTCTGTTGTACTCCAGAAACAATACTGCAGGGAGCTGGGTGGGGATCTTAAATGTAGCTTCTATATTCCTATGATGTTCCCTTTGTTCTTTTGTAAGCCTTCAGTGTTCTCTGGCAAAGCTTGTGCTTGCTCAGCAAATAATAACTGAAGATTGTACTCCAGTGCTTGCTGTAACCATGCAAATTGTTTGTTCTCCTGCCTGAGTTTCTAACTGTGTAAAAGCAATCGTTCCCTGATAACCCAATAGCATCTGTCTCCTGGTGTTCTGTATTCCTCATTCCTTTGATCTGTGGGTTGGGGCTTTGGCTGCATGTAAATGCGTAGATGGCTTTTCATGTCGGTGGGAAGGACAGCCTGTGCCTACACAGACATGAGCTTTCTGGTTTAGCTGCTCTGGGTGGGTTAACTTAGCAGCTGGTGCTTGGGCTGCAGCTCAGTCAGGTCCAGCTGGCTTGGTAGCTGTGATTTTATTGCTCCATGCAGACAAACTGCCACACAGTTTTTGTCTAGTTAAAGTAAACTTTTCCATGTGATGAGCTGCTTTACCCTGTGCTTTTGGCCAGGGGAGTATCAGATTCAGCTGTGTGAAAATCCAGCCCCCAGCTACACAGCTTGCTTGAAATTAACCCTTCCTTGCCCTCATGCCATTCCTGATGCATTCTTCAAGGTTGTTGACAAAGAATCTGGCAAGAAAATCCAGCTGATCAATAGGAAGTCTCTGCGGACGCTGACTGCCCAGCTGCTCGTGCTGTTGATGTCCTGGGATGGAACATCCTTCCTCTCTGTCGAGCAGCTGCAGCAGCACTACGAAGCAGTCCACAGCACCCCGCTCAATCCCTGCGAGTATGGGTTTGTGACCTTAACCGAGCTCCTCAAGAGCCTGCCTTACTTGGTTGAGGTATGTGAGCTCTCTTCTTTCCTGGCCTGTTCCAGACCCAGTGTAGGAGGCTGTGGAACTGTGAGCTCTGATCCCTTCTCCTTTCCCCACAGGTGTTTACCAACGGCGCTGCAGGAGAGTACGTGAAGCTCACAAATCTCTACATGTTTGCCAAGAACGTCAGGTCCCTGCTTCACACCTACCACTATCAGCAGATCTTCCTTCATGAGTTCCCAGGAGCGTACAGCAAATACACAGGGGAAGTGCTGCAGCCTAAAGCCTATGGATGCAATAACTTAGAAGAGCTCCTGGGAGCGATTCCACAGGTGTGAAGCGTTCTGGTGTGCACAGCTACACTGAGGCTTCTGCCTGGATTGAAGTTAGACAGCTGCAGTTTGTGTTAGTTGGGGTGAACTACAGGAGTGGTTTGCCAAGGAGGCTCACCCCAGCTCAGTGGTAGCTCACATGCAGAAATCCTGTCCCTGGAAGGCTGGATGAGCAGTAACTGCTCTGGGTGTTGAGCTCGCTGTGTGCTGACACTTAATCCTGCTGGCTTTCCCTCTGCAGGTGGTCTGGATTAAAGGGCACGGCCATAAGAGAATCGTGGTCCTAAAGAATGACATGAAAAGTAAGTCACTTCAGCTCTGAGCAGTATCAGAGCTGCTGTTTCCTTTCTCTGATGTGGCTTTCAGTGAAGCAAACAATCTTGCCTTTTGTAGCTCGTTTTAGCTCGCCTAGTTTCCCCCCTGCTGATAATGTGGATGATCATGGAAATCAACTTGCTGACAATAATGGATGTGTTGTGGAGGCCCCAGGATCCATGTCATCGATGGAACTAGATCTGGGAACACCTGGCACTGGTAATGGGCTGGGGATGTACCTGGAAAACAAGCAGCATGGGGAAAGCTGTGTGAGGTGGTCCATCTGGACATTGGTAGAGATGCTTCATGGCTTGAAAGCTGCTGAACTTCTCTCAGAGCATATAGGTGGGCATGTGTCCTCCTGACAGGCCATCTGTTGTCCTCAGCTGTCTGTGTATAGTGTGGAGCTCCTATAGACCCATTTCCATGGAGCACAAACCTAACGAAAGACAGTCAGTAGCAGCCTCTGCCTGGGATGTCTCCTGTATTCCAGTAGGAATAAGTGCTCTTCTCCAGTGGGTGGTGTTGGTTTTGTGCTGGTCCTTGCGAATGTTCATGGCATTCCTGGTGGTGGGAGTCTGTCCCTGGATAAAAATACCTGGGACATGGTGACCTCTGAGTTCTCATCCTGCTGTGGTCTCCAGTTCTTTTGCTACCTGCAAGTTTGGGAACTTGTGGAATGGTTCTTGAGTTGTTCCAGATGTCCAGATTTGTGAGGGCAAGTCCTTTTACTGTGCAGCTTTGAGGTTAACTCTTGTGTGAATGTGGTGGCTGGTGCAGGAGCAGCTGGTGGGTATTGGTGTGTCTGCAGGGGGGTTGTCTGGTAACTGGCCCATCTCCAGTAAAGATGCTCGTGGGACTCAATTCCTAGAGAGGTTTATTTACTCAGGCAGGCGATAGGTGTAGCTGCTGTAGTGTGATTGGTTAGCAGAGTAACTCTTGAATGAATCTGGGGTTAGTTACCATTAATGAAATGGGTTTGGTGTTAGTATCTGACATGTGGGACAGTTCTCACATCCTCTGAATTGCAGCTGAAGACTTTGTTTACCAGCTCTGAAGCAGTGATACCCTCGCAGCTCACGGGGGCTTTCAAAAGATGTTCCTCTGTTTCTGTAGTTTCTAATCAAACTGAGCAAGAACTCCTCTGCCTCACAAACACCTCTCCCGTGGACCTCCTGTGTGAGCCAGTTCCTTCCTGCCTCCCATCCCCGCAGCTGAGACCTGATCCAGTGGTACTGGAGTCTGCAGACCTCATCCAGTTTGAGGAACGCCCCTTACCCCACCCAGGTGAGAGCTGCTTGCCTCTGGTACTTCAGGATGAGAACTCACACAGCTTAGGAAATAGTGTCAGACAAATGGCTGTGTGAAGTTAATGGGGTGTATTGGAGTACAAACTGAGTACTGACTGTAAGTGCCCAACTGTGACTCCCTGCAGTGGGTTTGGAGCCCTTATCCCCCCTGAACCAGCGTTTTGCCAGCCTGCCCCAGCCTCCTCACCACAGGAGCTTCATGGTGCTGTTCTGAGCAGGGGCGGGGGGACAACACGGGGATTGGGAGAATGAACTGATGGGTGGGGATTAAACCAGACCACCTCATAGGTCCTGTGGGCAGGGCCAGGAGCAGGCAGCACTGCAGCTGCAGAGGGGAACATACCAGCCTGGTTTGAAGCCAGAATATGTATCATGTTCTTTTCAAACACTTTATTTCTCTGGAATAGGCAGTAGTCTTTGTTTGCCAGAACAGAGCATCAATAAAACAAGTTGTCTTATTTATTTTAGAGATAATGATTTTAACAGAAGAAGAAAAACAAAGAATTGTTACCACAGCTCAAGAAAACTTGACCTCTGGCTCTGTGGTGTCCAGCACCGCAGAGAATGCTTCAGTGCCTCCCTGTCAGTCCTCCGACACCCAGCTAAGCAAGGAAGCGATGGACAGCCCAGCCAAAAAGCAACACAAAAACAAGGTGAAACTGGCAGCAAACTTCTCACTTGCACCTGTAACCAAGCTTTAACTTTTTCTTTTAGTGTGAAAGTTAAATACCCATGGACTCTGCACAAATAAAGCTATTTGCTAGCCCTTATGTATTTTAATGAAAGGCCTGGGAGGATTAATTTGTATTTAATGTATTCTGTGATGATTTTGTTCCTTTCACACTGAACACAGCTGGTAGCAGAGCAGACTTTTTCTATTATTTTGAAAAAAAGAGATAGTGACTCTGGCATTCGTTAAATTACTCTTAAATTTTCCAGTTTCTCCTGAATGTGTGTTCAGTAAAACCACCCCGTTCATCCAGCTGAACCAGAACAGGGTTTATTTCCTGAAGCCTCGTTGGTGGTGTGACCATACACGTAGCATATTGTGTTCTGTAGGCTGTTGCTTCCCGGTATTGTTTCAGACAGTATTAATACAATGCATGAGCTGTCTTTCAAAAGCCTGTTGAGAAATTTTAGCTCGCTGACCAGACACGACAAGCGAGGGAGGCGACTGTGCTCCAGAGGAGAAGTTCTACCTTGCTGTTCTCTGGCCTCTCAGGTGACTTGTAGCTGCACTGGGATGGGTTTGGCTGGAAGTGTCTGTAGGAGGTTACATGGATTCCTGTAGAACTCGTTTTAAACGCCTTCTGTAGTTGTGAGTTCCCTGTAGGAGCTCTCTAGGACACTGATATGTTAAAGCTTCCCTTTTATACTTAGTTCCAGTCTGGCATGGATTTGGTTAAGACCTTCTGAGTGTCATGAGCTGAAAAGGTACAGACACACACATTTTACTGTGTCTAGAGGTGAAGTTAGGAAGATGCTGATCTTTCTGCACTATGCATTGGATGCATAAATCACAGAGAACAGAGCAGGTCTTATTGAGGGGTTTTGCTGTGGAATGTCCTGGCCATTTCCACCTGTAAGGAAAGTTCCAGCTACACATGGAAATGCTAAGGTTGTGCTGCTTAACCTTGTCTTCAATTTTTTAAGCAAGCTGAGTAATTGGGAAGCTTCTTCTCTGAATTACTGTCTTTTAGCTGTGTCTGTTTTTATTCTAAAACTTGCTTCTAGTGTTAGAAGCTCTTTTCCTCTCGTGGCACCTTGTGTGGGCTTATGAAGGGGCTGGCTCCGGAGGAGAGGTCACAGCAGCAGATGGCCTTGACTCTACTTAGCAGAGATGTCCAGTGTGCAAGGCTTCATACCCATTCTGGGTAACCGTGGCATTTACAATGGGTTGTATTTGCCAGGCAGCAAATCGATGGCTTGTAACATTGAAAGAACCTACACTAGAGGCTTTGCACCGGCCAGCGCAGCGGGTGGGTGAGTTCTGTTTGCAGTGGGCACGAGACGGAACACGGGCTCTGACTCCTCAGCCAGCACAGGAGCTGCCACAGACAGGTGGCTACAGACAGACTTTTCCCAGTGGGATTTTGTTCTGAAACCTCTTAACAGTGGGCGGGTGTTCCCAGCGTGAGCTGAGGCACTTGGGAGTGCACAGAAACACTTGGAAGCTTTTCTGAGTGTTAGGCATGGTTATTTTGAGTCCTTGGTAAACCTCTACAGACATGTGGCTTTAGAGACTTAGCAGTGAAATTTTCTTGGAATGTTTTTAATGAGTTAAATGCAAGAACATCTGCTCTGCCCTTCAGCTTGGCAAGATTAACACTGGCCAGCACAGATCTGTTTCAGAGCATGTGTTGAGGAGGCTGTGGTGAGCTGCAGCTACAAGTCACCTGGGACACAGAGGAAACCCAGGTTTCTGCTCCAGAGGAGAGAGAGGGGTTTGTCTGAGCGAGAGCGGTGGTTGTCCTGTTTGTGGAGGTCAGCACATCTGTCCTGGAGTCGTGTGTGACTGATGAAATCGCTGTTTGGAAGTACTAGAGTAACACTTTTGAGAAGTTGTGTTCATAGTGTAACAAAATAGCTGACTGAATTGCAATATATTTTTTTATCCAAAGGGTTGAGCGATGATGTGGCTTATGGGTTTCAAAGCGTTACCACCATGAGAGTCTTTAATTTAACAATTAGATGTACTATTTCAGATTTATATCTGTTCAAAAAAGGTCACTGAAGCCCCTCAATTTCTGCACTATCCTTTTCTTGGAACAGGAGGGAGAAGAAGAAATTCTTAGCTGTCTACTTTGGTTGGACACTTTCTTTTGTGGCTCACGTGCTGTTTTGTGTGTTGGGACCAAACAGTTGTGTCAATAAAATTTTCAAGCAAGCATAACTCTTGTCCTTGTCTGAGACCTGGAACCCTTCCTCTGTCACCAGCATGCTGTGTGTCTGTCCTGGTGCTGCTCACTTCACTCGCCACTCTGCAGCTGCAAGGCCACTGCTGAGCTGAGCTGCCTGGGGAGACAGGGAGGGGAGAAAGGAGCCTTCCCCCTCCTGCTCAGCCCATGTGTGACGCTCCCAGCACTGAAACTTTGTGAATGGGAACTTTGTGTCTGCTGCTGCAAGAGGGAGATGGGGCAGGGGGAGCAATGGGCACCCTGTACCCAGGCATGGAGGCCCTAGTGTGCCCAGGGAGCAGCAGTAAAACCCCTTGGGGTGGAGCAGAGAGGGATGAGGGTTTGGGGGGTGTGGGGCTCAGCTGTGGATTTGATACTTGGGTATCAGAACCTTTGTGGTCTTGGTGTAGGGCAGTGAATTGTCCTCTAACCCATGCAGTGCTGGGGCTGGAAGAGCAGGACACAGTGGGCTTTTCTGGTGTTTGTTGGGGCGTCACTGGGGAAACCCAGTTTTCTAGTGCAGTAACACCCTTTCTATCCAGCAGTGTCACTAACTTACTCTGCAAGAACAGGGCAATTCCACACTGCCACTGTTTCTGCTGAAGTGCAGCAGCACGGGGCCAGCCTCCCCCTCCACAGCCACTCACTGCCTGTGGTAACAAGAAGAAACACAGTGTGACACAACCTGACACAGCAGCTTAGTTTATTTGGAATTACGTGTAACTTTGCTGAAGAGATTCAGGAGGCTGAGGGGAGGGCACAAGAGAACCATTTGCTGGTAGAACTGGTGATGGGAACACACAGCACTTCAGCCCAGCCTGCTCTGACCCAGGCTTGTGCCACAGGCACCTCCAGAGACCCTGTTTAAGCCCCTCAGGACCCTTCACTCAGAGTACTTGGTTGTAGCATCTGTTCCTCCTACGGCTTTATGTTTGGTGCTCTACTGCAGGCATCTTCCTGACCTCCATGTGCCTTTAGTGGCACTGAGCATCTGCCTCTTGTCTCCAGGGACAGACAGTTCCCAAAGTCTTTGCTGGTACCAGCCAGTTTCAGGTGGCTGTTGTACTTCACAGAAGCCAGTGGGCACCTCTCCCCCTGTGTCCCCCCTTACAAGCAGCTTTGCCATGAACCAGGTGCTGGGGAGCATACAGCAGGTACTGACAGCCCCAGAAGCCCTAATGTGATGCCGTCTGCACCACAAGGACCCAGTAACTCTTAGTGACTGCTTGGGCTCTGACAGGTTTTATTCTTTCCCATGTCTTTGGTCAGGGTGAAGCGCCTCCTGTCCTGCTGGAAACCTCTGTGGGATCTCTACACCTTCAGGAACTGGGTGATGTAGGGTGTCTCCAGTGAGTCTGCAATACCAAACCAATTCTGGAAGTGCTGGTGTTCCCATCGGCCAGCCCGATGCTGGGGGTTGGGTTTTCTTTGCACAAGAACATCCTGGGTTGCCTCACAGGGCATCTCTCTCCTTGACCCTTCACAAGACATGTCCTCTGTTGCTGTTTATGCCTCTTGGGTAACTGCTGATCATTCCCTGTTCCCTGCAGCGTGGTCCCTGTAATCCATGTGCACCCATCATTTTGCTGGCGTCACAGAGTGGGAATTCCCCTTGGAACACTTGGGGTTTAGGAACTCTGCTCTCTCCTTTCCAAGCCTGAGATTCTCATGTCAGATCCATGTACATTTATGTCACTATTTACACCTATCACAGAACGTTTATATGGAATACCATCACACAGACAAACCAGCTACTCACAGCTAATATAGACAGTAGATTCCACAAGGCTTAATCTGCATAGAGACCAGAAACACATTAAATGGTGAAACACAGGTAAGTCTGTCTGTATTTCCCTTAATTTTAAACCCATTTTGTGTAGAATGTGATCATCCTACTTCACACACCCACTTCTGTGTTTGTGTGTCTGACCTGTGGTCAGTTTGCCTCGGTGGCTCATGTCTTCCTACGCTTGGTGATGTTCCTGTGGGCATGAAATATGCAGGTAATAATCGTTTCAAGCACTGGTTTAAATATTAGTTATATTTTGTCTTCTGTTCTCCTCCAGCAACCTACCAGTGGTACATAGTCTCATACTGCATCTAACTTGTACTGGTGGACAAAGCTCTGGGTGAGTATTTCTCTGACTCGTGAGATGGAGAGCAAAGAGCAATGGCACAGCTTTGTACTATGCCACCTGCTTGCAGATGACTGTGCTGTGCTTGCCAAACCTGGAGCAGAGATTTACCTTCCCTGGTGCAAACAATATGAATTTGACTGGAGTAATTCAGAAATCAAATAGGATATTAAAGTCTCTCTCGACTTGCAGCATCCTTGTCGCTGATCCTCATTCTTTAGGGAGAATTGAAAGTGGAAACTCCACAGCAAAGTAGTTGAACGTCACCCTGGTTTGGCAGGTACTTTGTACACAAGGTGAGTTACCCTGGAGTTGCTTCATCCATCAGTTGCACTATGTACAGCAGCAGTATGAGTGCTGTTTGTCGGGGAAAGGGTACGACACATTCTCACTGAGTGGTGGCCCGTTAGAACTGCCGGTTTACACCTTATGGGATGAAATATCCCCTCTGGAGTCACTCTGATCACTGGGGTGTTTTGTTGACTATTACAGATCTTTTCTGGTCACTGGACAGCCACTATATAGATTTCTTTTGTTTTAGGCATGCGTGTTGAGTGATCCATGCAACAGTGAAGAACCTGCCATGGCACATTCCACATACTACTGTTGTACCAGTCGCTCTCGACTCCGTTAGCAGGACGCTGCTCGTTCCCCTCACCCTACAGCTTCACTCAAGGACAACACCTGCAGACAAACGTGGCAGGAGCCAGCGCTACATGATGCTGCACTGCGTGGCCCCACAGCAATCTTTGATAATGGCCAATCCTGCTTTGGCAATGGTGGGCTTGCTTGGAGGAGGGTCTGCCTTCTTCTCTGCTGGGATGCCTGCAATGTTCAGAACGAGAAACCGTTACACCCAAGAGCTGCTCAAGCTATTTCTTCCTCCTCCTGCCTCAAAGAATGCAAGCCTTCCCTGCCCTCCCCATCCCCTGAATCTTTTACCTCTTGTTTAAACAAAACACCTAAGCTTTGGTGGTAACCCAGCCAGAATGTGGATTCAAACTGCTCAGGAAGTCTTAGCTCAGAGGGGATGGAGTTGCAAGGGGCTGAGGAACCTGAACATCTCAACAGGAGGGGAAACCTCAGGCACCTTGTTCACTCCAGATGTCCCAGGTCACGGTCACAGGGTCAGGTAACAGGTCCTTCCCCACAAAGTCATCTTACTGAGTTTAAACCCCAGTGACTAAGAGCTGAAGAACAGAAATATTGCTAGCATTGCTCATCAATTTGGATGCTGTCATTAGAAGAACAAGATAAAGGTAGGTTTTAATTTTTAAGGGTGAAAAGAATTTTTAATGTGCTTCATTTAAAAGCAATGAGGTGAAGTAAAGTAACAAGGGAGAAGAGTCTCGCTGTGACTGAAATGATGTAAATAATTACTGAGGCATCTTAAAAATATCTCTGTCAGCCCTGTAGTGCAGTCATTCTGCATAGCCCTGGAAACTCTTCAGCAAGAGCTGGGCTGTGCAGAATGGCAGCATGTTTGGGTACAGGCCTCTTCAGCTGGTAGACTGAATTCAGAGCTTGGTCTGAGACAGGTCAAAGTGGATCTGTTAACTAAATTTTGGAGATTATTCAGTCGTTTTATCTGAAAGCTGCAGCTGAAAGCTTCCAAGGGATGAGGCAATCTGCTTAATTTCTGAGAAATTAGTGTGCGTGTGCAGTTCTGTCCAGAAATGGTTTGGGCTGAGGTGATGGAAAAGCCTGTTAGTGCTGGCGAGATGTAAGACCTCTGGGGCAGCTGTGGATGCGTGCGGCCTCTTCACTGAGTTCCCATCTTGCCTGCAGTAAAACAGGCAACCTTTGCTTCAGGTATCTGAGCACATTCAAAGCAATTTTAAACTGGTCACAGATTGTTTGGGTTCAGTTTTAAGGGGTAATTTGGCTTCTGAATTCTGTGGCCAGCAAGTGCTGACAGACTGTCTTGTTTCGGGGTGACTTAGCTAGCTTAGCCTTGCTTCGGGCAGAGCCAGGCCCAGCACAGGCCTCTCTTATCCAGCTGTCTCTGGAGTTTTTCCTATTGTTCTTGGGTTTGGTCATGTTCAGGAACTCACTGTTAGGAGACTGTGTTGCTTTGTCTAAGGGTTTTAACTTGGTGCGAAGGAATTCAGCCATCTCCTTGTCTTCTTCTTTCTCTCTAGTGGAAAAAAGGAAAATAAATCTGTTACAGAAATAACAATGTTTCCTCTGTAACCAGGACAGTAAGAGCTGGAGTAGATAGGATCAAATCCCTAGCAAACAATTAACTTTTTTGTTCTTTTGAAGAAATCCTAATTTTGCTGCTTATTGAAAAGCAAAATATTTTCCGAAATAGAAACAGTAACAAGCTGACTGCAGGATTAGAGACTCATGATATTCCCTACTTGTCAGACTTAAACCATAATGCATCACCTATTTTAGGCTGGCGTTTCCTTTACAAAGTAAAGCAGAGGTTGCATATTGCTGCAATTGTCCTGCCTGTTCTTAAAGGCCTGCTCAGACAAAGGTCTGGATCTCACAGCGTTCTCCCTTCAGTGTTTGCCACGCCAGGCAGGTTTCCCTTGGCCTGAAGATGATGGCTTTAGGCCCCAATGAAACCAGTTGTGTTGCTCACCTTGGCTGTATCTGCTAATGGCATTTCCATGGTGGTTTCCTCGGTGTTGTGTAGGTAAACATTAACACCGAGTGCACGGATTGATTATTCCAGGTCAGAGGAAAAGCAGGCTTGCTTATCAAGGGTTTTAAAGACAAGCCTGCGGCTCTGCACAGACAGGAGCTGACACTAATGTATGCACATCTGCAGAGGGCCTGGCAGTGCTTTCAGCAGCCTACAATTAGGCTTCTGCATTGTCTGGCTGTTGCGGAGGCTTTCGCGGCCTGCAGGCCGCACCAGCAGCTGAGGGCTCTGGAGTAGTTGCTAGCTCGGGCCTCCTGCCAGCTGCTGACTCCAGCCAGCGCTTTGATCAGCTGCAGGACTCTGGCAAGCTTTCCTCTAGCTTGCCCGCTGCTTGCTTGGAATTTAAACGTGTTGGAAGAGATACTGTCATTTAGGATAAGTGGACTGATGGGCCTTGAAGCTTCGGGGCTGAGACAGGAAGGAATAGTGGAACTCTGGCTGTAGAGAGTTGGGATCTGGGTGCAGCAGCCGGAAGTGAACTTTTGAGGAAGACCACAGGTTTTCTCAGCAACTTGGGGCTAAGGTACCGAGCTGAAACCATTCTCAACTCGCTTATGTTTTAGGTTAAGTAGACTTGTTAGTGATTGCATGCTCTCTGTTTTTGAGAGGGTGAGAATAGTAATAAAACCTGACCACGTAAATACCTTGTGAACAGAAAAAGCAGATTTTAGGTGTCTACAAATATGCCCCTTGTAGAATTGCATTTTGCCTCTACTTTTCATGCCATGAGGATCCTCTGGAAGCAACAAAAATCCTTTGTTTTGATGGTAAATGCCCAGACACCAAACCCTGCTGTAGTCACGAGATGGCCAAATCGTTAATGGGATCAAGAGACACCCAAGTGCAGGAATCTGCTTTTAAAGTTCTTCCAATGGAACTGGGAGGAGGCTTTTAATGTGTAAGGTGTTTTATAGGGCCGATTCTCTGCCACTTTGTCACTTACTCCAGTGCAGGTTATTAAACTGGTGAAATCTCACACAGAAGTTCAGTTGCTTTCAGTTCTTACCGTAATCTCTCCACCTCTGCATCATCAACAAGAAAATCCCTTTTCTGTACCAGTCTATGGATCTTCTGAATCAGTTCATCCTCTCTTTGTTTCTCCATCTTTGTTTTTTCTTTTTCTGGCCAAAAACAGAGAAACTGTTACTTTGGATTCCAGGGAGTGGGGCAGGGGGTAGCCAGTGCCCATTCTTCAGACCCAAACCACCCAAAATCCCAGCACATTCTGGTCACTGCCTCTTTTCTCCCTTCCTCTTGCTGCTGTTGTATTTGAGTCTAATGGTCTGGAGAGACTGGGGCTTGCCAACCCAACTTTTAACGTTAAATTGCTCTGCAAGGCACAGCTCTGATTTGTTTTTTAAAAGCTTTGGTAAGGAAACAGTTCGGGATGCTTCACCGAAATCTGTGATACAAACTCTCTTTTGCCTCAGGGGAGATGAGCCCATACCAGAAGGAACCATATCTCCCACTTTCATGGCATTCTGGCTCCTGTCACAATGCTTTTTTCTACTCCAGTAAGGCAGGTGAGCTGTGAATCCACCAAACAGCATCATTCGTAAAATGGGGAGAAATAAGCAGAAGTGCTTATTTTCCCTGTGCTTAAAAATCTGAATGCTTAATGTGTGTGAACTGGCCAGTCTGTAAGGGCTGCTTCATTGCAATCACAGATTATTTCTGTGATCCCTGTGAAAGATGTGCCTGTCACAAACCCAAACTCCTGAACATTAGGGATTACAGAGCTGCAGTTTAAGGCTATAAAGCAAATGTAGTTAAGACAGGAATCTTCAAACCTAGCAAGCGCGGCAGAGAGAGAAAGCCAGAGGCAAATCCCAGCCCACGTACTTCCTCAAGAAGCTGAAAATGTTGATTAGCTGAGAAGACACTTCACCTTAAATCAAGAATTCTGGGTTTGAGCAGTAGAAACACATTTGGAGAACCATAAAATTAAGTACAGGAAGAGTTGTGGTAAGAAGGGAGAGTTGTCTGCAGTCTGATGCAGCTGAGCTAAGTTATGTCTGCTGACTGAACTTAAAAGATATTTTAAACAGGTAAATAAATCAGACATTTGAAAATAATTGTTTAATACAGCTTAATTTTGGATCATAGGCTTTGGGAATTTCTACAATAAACCCATTCGGTAGTGAGATAGAAACACCTGACTGCATTTTTGAGACAATGAACTCTAAGTCTCAATCTCAGAAAGTCCTGCTCCTTAGAGAATTTTAAATTACAGTCTGCCAGGAGCAGAGGCAATAATCTGTAGTATAACATGAGGCTGATTTGTCTGGGATCTATTTTCTGTGGTTTATCTTTTAGAAATGATAAAGGAAGGTGGTGCCTGACTGCTATGAATATTTCAAGACCTCTACGTTGTTACCTATGGAGAATTCCTGTAATTAACACTGAATTTGCAGCACAGAAAAAGGAGAATGCTTAGAAATCACTGCTTTTTCTTGCATTGCCTCTTACACCTATGGAGCAAAGGATCTGCTCTCACTACTGAAGGCAGAAGGTACTTTCTACTTCCTTCCAATCTATCCTCTTCACAGATTGAGATGTGCTCTCCCATGACACCTTTCCAGAATGGACCTGGCTCTGGAAGGTGTTTTGCCAGGTTAGGCACACCAGTGCTTAGCTCTGTGCATGCCAGCAGCTTCTTTAAGACAAGAGCATCCTTCTGGTGAGCGGGTGAAGAGGTGGTGCTGCTGGAGCTCACTGAGTTTTGCAGAGTGCAAAGCACAAACTGCTGCTTGTGGATCTCTGCTTAAGTCTGTGGAATGGAAAATTTTCTAAAAGGTTTAAGAAAATACACCAAAAATTTAGTAAATGTTGTTAGAAATTTAAAATGTGGAAGATTATGAATCCACATTTAGGTGAGTGCAAAGGGAGGTGGAAAAGTTCGTGCACCCCTGAGAACGTACGACCTTGGAGTAGGCCCATTTCCCATCTCATGAGTGACCTCCTCTCCCTCCTTCCTGGGAGGCAGCTGTCCTTGAAAGCTGCTCAGTGAAATGGGGTAAGCGAAAATATTGGTAACCAAAGGAGAGTCAAAATTTGCCCTTAAGAGGTAAGGAGCAGCAAATTATTTCTGAAGGGCTCTGTAGGCCGCGCAGCACTGTACTCCGCTGGAGATAGCCATTACCTGGGATTGCCACCAAATTCTGCAGCTCTTTCTTAAGGTTCATAATGTCTTTGCAGAGCTGGATGTCATCCATCCTGCAGAAACAGAAAAAGTATCATCAGAGGCATGCACACCCCATTTCAAATCTCCTCTGGCTGCAGGACAGCGGCCCCTGCGTGGGACCTGTGCGTCAGCTTGAAGCGCAGAGATTTAACCCTGGGATACTGACACTAACACACAGCAAAAGGTACTTCCATTGTAAATGCCTGTTGGACTCTTGTTTACTTGTCTTACTGGGATCCAGTCTGCATGCATCATGTCTGGCACTGCTGAGTATTTCCAGTGCATTTTGCTTTCTTGAGTGACTGAACGTTCTGGAACAGGCACCTGTGTATTTAACAGTCCTGAAAATGGATTGCTGTGCCATGCTGCACATGCTGGGGCACCGGTCTTCCCTGGGGAAAAGAGCAGGGGTGACAAGGGAGGGGCAGCAGAAGCCATTATGTTATTTGGCACCACCAAGACAAGGTTTATATTCCAATACCAACTTTCTCTGTGACCTTACCAATAACTGAGC
This sequence comes from Gallinula chloropus, assembly GCF_964237585.1. Taxonomy (NCBI): domain Eukaryota; kingdom Metazoa; phylum Chordata; class Aves; order Gruiformes; family Rallidae; genus Gallinula; species Gallinula chloropus. Next base: position 16,127,340 of record NC_140100.1, on the reverse strand, counting down.
CCTGATACTAAAGATCTGGAAACTGTCATCCTAGTTTGGCATCTAACTAGTCTGAGGTCTTGTGCCTTGGGTGGATGTCTTCCACGGCTGCCATGAGTGCTTCAAAGCCCTGGTGTGTGCAGAAAGCCCATTAATGTCAAAACACAGAAGACAGATAAAGAAAATAAAAAATAAAACCTGTAACATCAGCAGAAACAGCATTTTTGGTCCTTATTGAAACTGATACCTCTCCTGAGAGCTGCTGTACTGAGTTATTCCCCTGGAAACTAGGAAACTTCAGCATTAGTCTCCGGGCAAATGTTTCATTCTAATGCCTCGGCCTTACTGGCAGCCAAGGCTCAGGTGTTGGCTCTGAGGGCTTCCAGTTTGAAATCACATCCTGAGGAACACAAAACCAGGCAGCTTTTGTGATTAACTGTACGTTCTTTGGCTCAGATGTCCTTGCTCACAGCTCTCCCAGGCCTCATTTACCCATCCTGTGCCTGAAGGGCGGGTTGCCGGCTGCCTGCGCAGCTGGAGTGCTCTCAGAACACGGGTTGTCACAGTGCTATTTCCACAGAGGAAACCCAAGAGACTCGAGTGTGTGGATGTGGGAGCAAGTGCACGCAGGATAATGCAGTCAAATTATTGAATTAAGTGAGGAGTGGAAAAAGTAGGTGTTTCTAGCACAAATAAGATTTTAATCATAGCCCAAGAGCTTTTCTTCTCAGCGCTGCCTCTGCACAGAGCGCAGGTCTCAGCAGGGAGCTGTCCTTCAGCTGCTTCCCTCGTGCTACTAAAAGATGTTGATCCTTTTATTGTTTGCTGCTTTGGTTAACTCCATCCCACCTGTTCAGGTACTTTCATCGTGCTATGACAGCTATTCCTGCTGCCTTTTTACTTCTCCCTTCCCAAAATATGGCAGTGAAATACCTCTGATAATAACCCTTATTGCTGACCTCCTTTCCCTGCTCAGGTGCCACTGTCACCTCTGCTGGGAATCTGGTCTCCCAGCACATACCTGCCTCATCAGACTGACTGTTCCTGGGAAGCCATGCTTCACTGCTCTAAGTGTGAGGACACTCGGAGGCAGAGACCTTCATACTGATTATTCCTTCTTGGGCTCCCCATATTATTCATGCTGATCCCAAGCAAAGCCTGTTTTACTCTTGAGATCTATCATGCTAAATGGTACTGAAATGGCTTCTATCAATTAACAATCTTAAATATTATCCCCTTAGGAGAAGCAGGATGTGAGCAAACCTCACAGCTCCTTATCCACTCAAGGTCCATGGACTTTAGGTGTCATCTTCATATAACCAGTGTTCATCTGTCTGAGGAAGATGACCGTGGTTCACAAAGATGACAGGCTCTTGGTGAGAAGTGTTCGCTATTGAGTTGCTGTATTCCAGTGACAGCTGGGGGTCAGACCCATGGCATACAGAAAGGGTATTCCTTTTCCTCTATCAGGCAGATTGGGCTTTATTCTGGGAAGATCTGAAAGATACTAATTAAAGTACTTACTGTATCAGTTTGGCTCCCTGCCCTCCTCAAGGAACTTTCAGAAGCTAATGTCACTGCTCTTCCCGTGGGACTTCCAGGAATCTAAAATACCACTGGCAGTCTGTTCCCAGGTCAGGAATGCTCAGCAGTCCCTACAGCCCCGATGCGCAATTTGTGGCAGAGGTACCAGGCACATCTTGCAACTGCAGCTGCAGTTCCTCCCATGACTTCAGTTCTTTCTTTAATCCGACTGCAGAGCACAGAGCCAGTAATCTCCACATATTTTCTTAGCATCTCTTTTTCCTGAGACTCAAGCTTTGCTCCTGCCTTGTAACTCACAGGGGAGAAGTAACTACACGGCCAAGCACTTAAGGGCTATAAGAGCTCTGTGACAATCCAAATTCCAAAAGTCATATGCCAGATGACCTCTCTGAAGTCCCAGCTATGTAGGCTAGTGCTTTTGGATGATGGACAAAGACTAAACCCACCATCTGTACCAATCCCCTTAAGCACATGGGCCATCTTTCCTCCCATCTGTGTCAAAAAGCTCATCCATTCCATGGTGCTGATTAGGGGGAAAGAAAAAAAAGGAGATACAAAAAGCTACAGTTAAATGACTAAAGGAGGGCTATGGGACATATTCATAAAAAACACTTGAAGGTTTTATCCATCTGACTTAACAAAAGCAGGAGGCATAAAGCACATCACATGTGCACCAGTAACAAAAGCTGAATCTAGGGCTACAGTTGCTGCCCTGGGCAAGAGTCACCTTGTTGCCCTCAAAGAACAGCAAAGGTAACTCCTGGGAGAGAAAGCTCTTAGAAGGCTATTCAGTCTGCACTGGTACTACGAATCTTCCTTTCTTTCTCCCCTTATGCTCTGGTTTGTGGATGTGAGCAGTTCCAGGATGCCTAGGAGAAGTTAATGCTGCTTCCAAAACAAAAAATCAAATCCCAGTGCACTTCTCATTGGAAATCTAGTTAGTCAGCAGGGTCTGTCTGAGAGCATATTGGTATTAATGTCAGGCCTCTTTAGGAAGTGAAAAGAACGTCTGGGAATCTTAAAGAGAGCAGGAATCTGCAGAGTAGAGAAAACAAAACTCCTCTGGGTCCCCTAAACCTTCTACAGAGCAGCCGGAACAACACGCTGAGCCTAATTCTGCAGCACTTTCTGTCCTGTGTTACCAGTCAAATCCATCAGACTGCAGAAGGCAAGAGCAGTTACAGACTCTTGTCCAGCTCACCTGAGCTGTAACGCTCCCTGTGCCCCGTGCTTTTCTCCAAGGAGCGTGGCAAAGCTGGGTTATTGGTCTGTGCAGAATGCAATGGCCTTTCCCCTGCAGACACAGCACAGGGGACTCACATCACACCCTCCAGGCCTCTCTAAGGTACCTGCAGAGCTGCTCAAGAGTCTGCAGAAAATCTGCAATACATAAACAACCTTGGCTGAACTCGCTGCTCTCTGGAATAAATACTATATTCTTTCCAGTCCCCCTGAAACTGTTTCTGATGTTGTAGGAAAACCATCAGTAAAGCAAAGAGCAGTTCCATTATGTCAGTTGTCCCCCAGAGCTGAGCTTGAAATGTCTGCCAGCAATCTTAAACGCATGAATTGCAAACATGGTAAAACCTTTCTCTTATTAGGAGCCCAAATCCGTTCCTGGAGTAGCTGCAGTAGCATTGAACTAGGGATGGATCCTCAGTGTGCTTTCATGTGCTCCTGACACACTGCTGGCAATTCTGCTTGGCTGTTTCTGGCTGGCTTATTGCAAGAATATGTATGTATGCTTGGAGATAGCACATAAGCACGCATTATTTTCTCTCTTGGTGTTTCAAGCTGTATCATCAAAACCTAAAAGCAGACTCTCCACCCCCAAAAAAGATAAAATAGCTCATAATGAAGAAACAGCACGAGCAAAAGATTCTCTAAACGTGTCACCAAATGACAGGAAAAGAAGTGGGTTGGAAGAGCCTGCAGTGATCTGGCACAGTGACTCAGCCCCTCAGTGTTTCTGTGGCCCAGCTACCAGGAGAATGCTCTGAGCACTGTCATTCCCAGAAGATCCCCAAGTGAGGTGAGAGCATGAGTCACCTCTGCCAGGCACCATCTGGGCTGAGGGGGAGCGGGGCAAGGCAGCGGAGAGGCGACCTCCCGTTCATGGCAGGTTCCGGAGGCTGCGGAGCACCATGGCAGGCAGGATTAAAACAGAAACATTCTGGACTTGGCACAGAAAAACGTGTGTTGTTTCAACAGAAATGATCCCTTAACAGCTCAATCTTCCTGTCATCTTTTCAGCAGAGGAAGAAAAGCCAATTCCCTCATGTAAGACCCAGGTACCACCCAGAGCCACGGGTGGGAAAGCAGCAAAAATGATAGTCAAAGGCAGCAGGAAGATGTCTAAACACTCACCTTAGCGGTCAGCCAAAGAAAAAGAGATGGCCAACAAGTCTGTTGAATGCTTAAGATTCAGGAGTAACAACTATTAATAACAGCTACATAAGCCTCAAAGATCTTTTTCATTGATTTCAAGACCAGCAGAGCAGTTCAGCATGTCTGGAGAGCTGCTGCCTTTGCTGAACGGCTTTCAAAGCTAGAAATAGATCTGTGCTCCCTCGAGCATGTCTGTAAGAGGAAGGCTGAGATTCGTTTGTTTTCTGCTACTGCATTAAAGTGCTTGAAGTTAAAAACGTAGCGTGGTTTTGTTGGTATCCTTCCTCTCTTCCAAGAGGGTCTGCAGGTTTCTTTTAGTCCTGTTTTAATCTATTCCTCTCCCAGAAGTAAGATGCTTGTAATTGCTAGTTTCTGAAGACTTTGAGAGTGCCAGGCTAGGAGATGGCCTAAGAATCAGATGTCATGAGCTGACATGATTACATGTATCTGGAGAAGGTCTCAGTATAGGGATCAGAAGATATCTCCCTGGTAGTGTCACCAAAGAACATGCTGGATGCCCGTCAAGAGCAGCCAGTAGCGATGGACAAGTGTGGGTGACTGAGGTAAAGAGCTGTGCAGAAATAAAAGAGAACTGCTACAGAGCTGGCAGTGTGTTGTCAAGCTGCAGGTTTCTTAAAGTGAGCACTGAGGTGGGGAGGAGGGACATCAGTGGAAGCTGCCTTTGGGGACTGCATGTGCTGCCCGTGCAGTGGGGAATCTGGGATGCTAAAAGCGTTCTGGGATAGAAGAAAATGGGAAGCTTTTGTATGCCCCTCTTCTACATTTGACTCCATTTCATCCCTGTCAACTCATCTTAAGTTTCTTAAAGCTTCTATTTATAAATCTGTGAAGCCACAGGCAACATTTAATGAAAATAGTACATGTTGTCTGAGTCATTATGAGGTGTGTTTATCACCTTGTAATTTAGCTCAGCACCTGGCGCTGCTCAGGCTGGAAGACAATTAAGATAACAGATTGCTGACCAGCTTGCTTGGCAGGTCAGGTACCAAATCAGAAGTCCTATGATTAACTTAAACTATTAAAATAACTGTGTCTATCTTTTCTTGTTAAAGTGCTCTCTGGTGGACAAACAGTGGATAGAAGCACTGGACCACAGCTTGCCAAGTGATGTTGTAATTCAGCTGTCATCCCAGCCAACTGAAGATGGCAGGCCCTGAAAACCTCAGTCCCCAGCGGTGATATTTAAGGCACATTGCACAGAAATTCAGAACAGTGGCTAAAGAAGCTGTCTGAATTTCATTCTCACTGACACTCTTCAATTCTCTTGAGCTTGGCCGTCTCCTCTGCCAGTTAGGAAGTTTTACCATCAATAATAACAAGAGGAGCTTTCCTAGAAATGCTCCTCTCTGGAGGGGAGTATTTCTCTACGTGTCAAAAACTAAGTTAATTTGTCTAGAGCCGCTAGATTTCAGTTCTGAAGTGTCTAACCCCACTGCAGCAGCAAACAGAAGACTCTATGTAAAAGCCAACTTATCTGCATGGATCATTTAACCTGGTCTAGAAGTTTTATTTCTTGTTTGCAGGCAGCAGGAGTAGGAAACTCCAGGTCTGGCTGTGTGTTGTCTCTAGCAGACTCGATGAGGTGTTTCCTTCTTCCTTTGTCTCCATATTTGTCTTATTTTCAAACCCGGAGGATCAACTATTTGGTATCAAAGCTGGAAAGAATATAAAGGCATCGGGTGTCAAATTAAACACTGACAGTCAGTCGTTTCTGGACTCCTCAATTCACTGGTGAATCACCACTGACCTACGTACAGCAGAAGGTGAGCAAGAGAGACCACGGAAATACCCCGGGCCAAGAGTTACACCCTGCGACAGAGCACCCTTGCCCACGGGAAGGTAACTGTGAAGGAGAGCGGCTCACAGCAGCCCTGAGCCCTACAGCGTGTGCTGTGTGCTGCAGCCACCATCTCAGATACACAGTCTCACTGGAGACAGCTCATTCCACCACCCACTCACACAAACTGGACCACGGGGAGCTAAGAACTGGGAATCAAAACCAATTTGGGATTAATGGTTGCATTTGGGATTACAGTGCTACATTACTAAATCAAACAATTAAAGATACCCAGAGCTGCTCCCTCCTGTATTAACAGCAATTTGTGACAGTTCAAGGAAGAAAACACTATTTAAAGATTTTTTCTGTTAAATAATTATTTTCCTAGGTGTCCAACAGAGAAAATAATGACAATTCACCCTTTGACATTTTTTCTAAGACACAAACATCTTGACTAATAGGTACTAAGCCTACAATTCATTAAGTGCTTTGCTAATTGTATGTTCATCATTACACACCACTAAAAATGCTCCTCTTTTCTGAGCATTTTAATGTAGCATTTTTATGGGCACACAATTGAATAGGTCATATTTTCCTCAGTGGTTGATGTCCACTGTCAAACAGGGCAAAGGAGATGGGTGAGCAGAGACATTAAACTGAACAAAGACGTTTTTCTTTCCTCCTTGAGAGCAGATTTGTATTTATATTTTTAAGCTCAAAGTGCACAGTCCAGAACTTTGCAATTCTGTCCTGAACTCACATTCCTGAAGCTTCCAGACTCCTAGCTGCAGAGCTGGGAGACCCTCACCAGAGCTGGACCTTCTACAGTGGGCTCATCCTTGAGGCTCTCAGGTCCCTGGCAGTCCCCTAGAAACGTTGTCCCTAATTTCAGAAGCCTCAAACTTTGAGTATCTGACAACTGTTACAGAAATCAGGCTGCACCATTTCCCAGCTTCTCTTTCCTAGGTATTCCTCAAGGACTCTGGGTATCCGCAGGCGACCTGGGATGGGAAAGGTGAATGGGGACATTGGATCGCAGCCCAAATTGTGGAGGTGTGTGTGCCACACCAGGCTGTGTCACTGGGACACCCGTGGTATCCCCCATAACGCTGGGCTTGGTATTTTCCCTAATGGTACCTTATGAAGCTGACAACCTGACATGTATATTCACTGAAAACTATCTATCACCACACAACTATCTCCTCCAACATCATCCCAAAGTGCATCCTGTGTTCCCAGAGCAAGATACAACCAGGCAAAAAAGAAAGGAATTCACAGGAAGTTCTATTGTATTGTTAAGATTATAGAACTGTGAAGGAGAAAAAATTTATTACTTCTTTCCATGAAAGGACAGATCTTACCAGAAAACACTGACAACAAGCACTCTATTCATGAAAAAAATAATCTGCTTCTGTTGGTGTAATTTCTTTGCATGGCAGTAACAGCTAGGTGCCAATCTCAGGAACATGCTAGACGCTGTATAATATGTAAGGAAATGGTCCTGAGCCAATTCCATGCTAAGCCTTAGAGGAGACAACATAGATAATATACAGTACAAAGCCAAAAAGTAGCAGGGGAAGAATCAAAACCAGCCAAGAAAGCCCAAGTCAGAGCCCCCGCTTAGCAATACGTAAGCAGGGAATTACCAGCGCTACTCCCACCTGTGACAGCCTGTTTATCTCCTTACACTTCCCTTGCTCTCACCCTTGCTCAGGTTGATGCTCAGTGGCATCAGGCCACTCAGAATTCACAGCTGATGCTGCATCTAGTGAGTCACTAGGAACAGAGAGAAAGTATCAGGTTGAAAAAGCAATTACTACTTGGTTCATATAAAGGCAGCAATCACTGCTGCCTCTTCTCATGGAGAATGGGAACACTCCACCTCAGCACAGTGTAGCACAGTGTGACTTCTCCAGTTCAGCCAGCAATGAGCGGCTGTTTGTTTCACAGCCCCACCCTGTGTGAGCCTCCTAGCCTTACTGCACTCATTCCAAACCAAAATACAGGATTCCACAGTTGGTTTACTGAAGGGTATTGTCACCAAAGGAATTAACCTCTTGCTTCTCAGGTCTTGTGTGGCTGGGCACTGCGTCCCCTTGCCGCGACTACAGAAAGCCGTGCAATGGCAGAGACACCTTTCTGTGCTGTCAATGCCAACATGCTGTGTGTGCTGCCAGACAGAAAGGCAAGAAGCCTCTCTGACTCTGCTGACATGTTACTGTCCTTAGAAGCAGCATCGACTACACATTTTCCTCCATGACAAATCTGCCCTAAATTTGAAAGTCTGCCATTACGTCCAGTGCCCTACAGAAGGGCCATTACTGGCTACCCCACCTCTACTACTACAACTACTATTAGCTATGAGTAGTACACAAAAGTCACAGCAGCCAGAGAGCTATGTATGGGGTACTTGCAAAGTGGGAAAAGATGAAGGTTAAAAAGGCAAGTAAAGAAAGACTGATTGGAAGCAAGAAAAAAAGCCAAAACCAGGGATGAATTAAGTACTCGGGACAGCTAATGAAGCTGTGGCACTGCTAGTATAAGCTTATTACCAGGGCAAATTCAAGTTGCAGCAAACTTATCTACATAAAGGTAATTGTTCCTGGGATTACAAGTAAGCAAATATAATTGTGTAAAATGATCTAAAACCCTGAATGGATCTACGGAGAATTTGGATGATGTAGATGTTATGAGCACTGAGGAGAAGAGGGAGTCATCTAATAATCTGTCATGAGAGTGTACAAAGACAATGACCAATTTTAATTCTGCTAAGTCAACGTGGAGGAGAATTTGGCTTTTTCACAGTATTAGTTTAGCAATTAGTTTAGCAATTAGTTTAGCAGTATTAGTTTAGCAATAACCACACAGACATCAGGCAAATACTCTGTGTGTTATAATATTTTTACAGATAAAACAAGTTTAATGAGGTAAGTGAAATTGTTTCCAATAATTGTCTAAAGCAACCTAATAGGGCTTACTATATAATATCTTCTATTCCCTTTACATTAAAAAATTGCCATTTACCTACCTTGTCAAAAATAACTGTTCTCAGGGCAGCTATCACAGGTGGAAGCAACTTCCACACTTTTTGTTCAAGGTTATCCAATATAGCTAGCTGGCTTCAAGTTTTGTTTTCCATCTGGAAAGCCAGCAGTATCAGGCACTGCCAGATTTCCCAAGGAGCATGTTTCATGATGGCAGTGAATGCTATTTTAGAAGAACTCCATGCCTTTCTTATTCGCAGGCATAGATCTCACCGGATGGCAAGATCTCTCCTATACTGTTAGTATTTACTGGGTCAGAACATGCTAATACATTTTAAAGGGCATTAATTTTACACTACTAATGATTCCAAGGTTCAGTTCTGATCAGTTCCTGTATCATACAGAGGTCTGAGGCTTTGCTGCCTGTCTCCTCTGTCCGCTAAACTGAGCTAACACATGAATTATCTATTTTTACAATCGTGTCTTTTGGCAGGATAGATTTCTATCCCCCCAGTGATATGAATCCTAACCCGCTCCTGAAGCTGCACATAAGTATCCATAGCAGGAACACATTAAATCTGCAGTGAAGAGGATGCAGTTGGAGCAGCTCTCTCTGCTTTTGCGTCTGTTATCTCATCAGGAGAGGAAAAAAGGAAGTGGGACTGGAGAATGAGAAAGGGGGAGAGAAAGAGTGTGCATGTTCTGAAGTGGTATGTTTGCTTTCCTTAACAGCAAAGACAGATTGAAAATGTATAGTTTGACCCAAAACTCTTTTTATAGAGAACATTTTAAGAAATGAGCTGAGAGAAGTCTGAGAAGCGAATGAGGGGGAATGCTGGCTAGCTATAAAGTGATGCCTTCTGTACATATTGCCTCCTTCATGCGTGCCGAGTTCTCAGCTCTTCTGAAAATAAACCCAGAGGAGCTGGAGATAGCATATGATGGCTTTAAGCTATATTTTCATTTCCGGGGCTGGCTGGAGATGGTCACAACAGCTCCCAGCTTGATTTTATGAAATTTCCCAGTATCACTAGCATAGAAGGAGAGATGCTACAAATAGCCACAATTGCTACGTAACCTTGACATATCTTGAGGAGGTCCAGCCTGGGCACTAAGTGAGACAGGGTCATGGGACAAAAATAGGATTTGATAATGTAATTACAGGACAAATCACAGTGCATCTGCTCTGCTGTGACTATGGCTGTCTGAGCTAAAATATGATTGCACAATGTAAATTGTGGCATTACCTAATTAAGAAAGGCTTGATTTTATAATCTGAAAATTGGTTCTATATAAACTTTAGGCAATTCCTCATAGCAGGCAGGTATTCATCTGGAAATAGTACAGACTTCCTGGTCATGAAAAGTACAGCTTCCATGAGCGGCCCTTCTTTTCATTTTAAAGGAGGAAACAACAGCATGGAGCAAAGGACAGGCTTACAAAGGCTAGTATCTGACTTGCAGTCTACACCAAGGTTTAACAAACATTGTGACCTGTTAATCAATTGCTTCAGCTGATCTTGCTGTATCGATAAAACGAAAACAAGGATTATGAGAAAGCTGGCCTCTTTTAAAGTATACACTACAAGATTAACTGTTTCACTGTGATGAATGTACAGCACCTTCCTGGGCACTGTGCCTGGGCTGATCTGAGCAGTGTGTTTTTAACGCAGGACAGGTAGAGGGCACATGCAGCCCCACAGCTATTTGCCAGTTTTCACAAAAGCCTCCTGGGACAGACTGGCCAGTGCTCCGATGCCTCCCACCAGACCCAGGGGGATTGGAAGTGGTCACTAGAAAAGCATAGCTTTTGGGGGGCCTTAGCTAGCAGCCCACAGCCCTCTACACCACACTGCCCAGCAAAAAATAAGGAGAACACACAGGCTTTGTGAGGAAGGAAAAAAAGTTCCTCAAAGCTGTTGTAAGAGGAATGCGGGTGTCAGGGGAAGTATTGCTGCAGTGGCCCCCCAGGCAGCCATTTTGTGTTGTCTGGATGAGCTGCCACAGGTCTGCAGCCATTTTGTCTCACGCGAGCAGTTAGCATGGCTGGCGTGGCTCTGCAGCGGAAAGGCCCCTATGAAAGGCTCCCTTTAAGCTTCAAAAATAAAGCATGCACCTTATTAAAGGAATTTTTGCTGCCCTTTCCCTTCTTTAACCAGAGTGGTAAACCTGCAGGCAGGTAAGGCCTCTTACCTGTTGATCTAGCGACTTCAGTATTATGTGTGTTACTGTCCTGACTTGGTACCCAAATCTCTTTCTAAAGGTGGAAAATTTCTTCCTGAGGAGATTAACCTTTCTGTCGATCACCCAGAGGGAAGATCATGAGTAATTTTAATATCCAGAACCACACAAAGCAACTTGCTTATTCATAGTGTGACTGATGCACAGAGGTGGGCGGAAATACATAAACCAAAAAAACCCCAAGCTCTGATAGTTTAACTCAATACTTAATCATAGAAATGTACGTGAAATATGTTCAAAAATTGAACTTTTCCTCACTTTGATTTTGAAAACTGAAAATCTGGGTCTGTTGAGCTAATAGTATGTTTGATGGACATGGGCTAGGAGATGAGACACAGAACTTGCTTGGATGCAGATGATGAAAAAACCCTACATATAGTTTTGTATGGTTTCTGAACACTATTCTGTACCACTTCTTAAGCCTGATACTATTAAATCCTTTTAATTTTTAATTGAATCCCACTGCCTGTTTCTCAAATACTTTAGGACTTGCTTTGAAATAATAATGATGGTTAAGTACCTGGCTTTTATTTCTTCATCATCCCACTCTTTCTTTCACCCCTACAGGGTGACTCTTCTAAAGCTTTTAGTGATGATCAACTGTTCAGTAAAGATTTTATTTAGATACTGAAGTGTTACCAACTGTGAGTACTGCAATGTAACATTTGGGTAGTGATGTAGGAGCAACAAATTTCATTTTATCCCTTTTGCTGTCCTACAGACTTCATTAGTCATTGGTGTTGCTTTGTTCAGTGGGGAGAGGGAGCATAGATTTCATAATATTACTGTGGTAAAGATAAGGCCTTGGTGCCTTAACTTTCAAAGCAAGGAAAGCTGACTATGTTTTGCTAAAGACTGCCTTATATAGAGTTGATGCTGCTTGAAAAGGGACACATGCTGCATAGATTCCAGCTGAGGAACTGCCTGGAGCAATATTACGTTATCGATGATCTCATGCATCAGCAGGAAAAGTTTCACACACAGAAGTGTGAAAAATGCAAATCAGCTCCAGGTCTGCTGGGTACCCAGACATTTCTAGGGTTTTTTTTAAGTTGACTTTGGTTTAAGTCGGGGATTTTTTTGTATTGGCTGATACATTAGCCTGCAGCAGTTCTCTGCTAAGTGCCCTAATTTTATGGCTACTATTTGTTTGGGAAAAACGGTGACAAAGCAGTTAAAGACAACACAGGTTGTTACAGAGCTGTTTCAAATATCAGAAACTGTGAGTTTTAGTATTACCCATTTCTATCTTCTTTGTGCATCTGACTTCAAGGAAAACAGTAATTTCAATTAGCAGTCTTAGAGCAAGTTTCTTCCATGGATTAAACCTGCATCGCTCTGATAAGGGAACAGCTTGGTCTGCTTTCCATCAGCCTAGCTTACAGTGCTTTGATTTTTTATTCTTGAGTGTGAATATTGTTAAAATACAGTGTCTGTACTGTGAAGAGTTGTGGTAGTTGCTGGTGTGTGTAACAGGAGGGAGCCATGGCACCATTAGCGCTGGTGATACACTCAGAGCACAAGCCCTCTAGCTTTTTTCTCTTTTTTTTTTCCCTTTTCTTTTTTCTCTTTTTCTTTTTTTTTTCTTTTTTCCTTTTAAAGCACAGCTACAATGTACCTTGTCCTAGCTTAAGGCTCTGGCTACATGTGAATAAAAAAAAATCAGCCATACAGCAAGGCAGTGAGAAGAATGAGCCATTACTTTTAAAAAGGTAGATTTAAACTGTGTCTTGATGTGTGATATGGAATTATTTCATTGGGTTCAAGCTTTTATAAGAACTAAACCACCACCCAATTTAACTCAGAATTTCTACTCTGTTGATAACAGCATGAGGGGAAAAAGGAGAATACAAACATATCACACATTTTCTCCATTACTATATGTATGTTTTATCCTTTTGTTATAATTGAACAAAAAGTTAAACAGTTACAAGAACTAAAGAGGTCTCGTTCTCATTAAGCTGCTCTTGAAGTCAGTAGTCTGAGTGTGTGTAGTACTGCCAGTGAGTAGCCACGTGTTCAAAGTCAAGTCTGCCTTAAACCTGCCTGAGGTGGCCCAGCGACACGCACCTGGTTGTACAGCTCATTCATAGGGGAATCTAGTCCTGTCAGAAGAAACCAACTACTAAAATTGATGACCTACATAGAGCCTTCTGCTCCTGGGACACTGGCAATGCATTACTTCAGGAAACAACTGGGAAAAAATTAAATGTAGCCCCCTATAAAGTCTTCCACAGTATGTCTATGAATTATTTATGTAATTTGCCTAGTGAAACAGATACAAAACTTGGACCACTTGCTGAGGTAACTGTGAGTTGTGCTGTTAATCTCAGCAAGAGATCATTAAAAGATATCAGTCATTAAAAGACATTTGTCATTAAAGCTGAATGCAAGTGAGCCCCTCTGTCAGTGAAACCTTCCAGAATGAAAGGCAGTGAGGAACAGGTGCTGCTCTATTACTTGGGCATCCCTACCAACATGCCTCTCACTTATCAGGACTAAAACGTAAAAACATTTTGAAAAATGAGATAAAGCCAAGCAGACAATTTTTTTGACTCATCAAAGCTATTAAGTGAAGCATGTTCTAATTCTGGAGGTCTTTGGGAGCGAGAGAGGCTGCTGCATGTTTAACACTTGATGAGCCAGTATGCAGAACCTGTCTGTTGCAGATGGACTTAAAAAGATGGGAAGTCTACAAAAGGCTTGGAAAATCGCCATCAGTGCAGTCTTGGTTTGCAAGTAGAGTTTGTAACTGTGTTTGGATGATGGAGAGTGCTGTATCAGTTACATTCCCTTCACAGTAAGAAAGTTCCTCTGATAAATTCCTACTCAAACACCTGCTGGGCAATAGAGAGTATAAAGAGTGTGATGGGTGTGAGCATGGGGGAATGAGATGAACAGACTGGATGCAAGAACAGACAGACCAAGTGAAGAATGTGCAAAGCGATGACAAGCAGATGTCTGCTATGGCTCTCATTCACTAGGGCAGTTTATTTCAGTGCTTTGTTTGACAGAGGAAATGTCAAGAGAAGTGCAGGGTTCAGTGATGAGGCAGCTTCTGGATTAAATTTATGTACAAGCCAATAACCAAGAAGGTATCTGACTACCAGGAGCAGGTGTGCCAAAACCTTTCCTGTTTGCTTTATTCGTACCGCTGGTGCATTATTAAAGGTCAGTGTCACTATTAGCAGCCTGTTTTTCCGAAGGTGCCTAAGCAGTGATTCTGGGCTGGAGTCTTCTGGGGTAATACTCAAAGTCTGTGTGGTTTGAGGGTGGGGCTTTCAACTTCTGCCAGTGCAAGTCAGGGCACTGACTGAAGTGTAAGGGCAGAAGTACCAGTACTATCTTTGCACTTGAAAGGGAAAAGAGAGCAAGTGAGGTTTTTTTCAGGCTCCCGTAGCTTCACTAATGCCAAGGGTCCCTGTTCTGCAGGTTTTAGCTCTACTGAGCTCCCTGGCCTGTCAGCAAAGGTGTTAGTTTCTGACCTCACATACTCAAGAGACAAATGGGACTTCAAAATAATACACTCATTATTAGTAAGTCCTGGTCTTCTAAATCTGCTGATTAAGGAATATAAACCCTATTGACTTCATCATCAGAAGTGGATTAATTTTCATTAACCTTCAGTGAGGCTCCTATGCCTGACCCTTTTGGCAGTTTTGAAAATCTCTCTTGGAGTATTGCTATTTAATTTGATACATCGAAACGTGTTTTGTGTTCATAACTTAATGTCTTCCATTTAACAAATGTCAAATTGTGGCTGCTATCAGTCCAGAATGCAGTATGCTCTCTTGTGACATGAGCTGTCTAACACCACTAATGAAGCGAGGAATAAAGCCTGAATTAGGTTAGACTTTGGAAGCTCCAAATCCCCTACCTGTCGATATTTTCTTCAAACAAATATCCTTCCCACAAAGGACAGAAGTCAGGTATAAAAATATACTCTGTAGACATACACTTTACTAAAGTTTCCTTTTGTAAGTAATAGATCCCTTTTATGTCTTCTGCAAATCATGCTGAATGAAAAAGGTGCTGAATAAAAAAGGTAATTTCCTTTGCAACTACAAAAATAATTTCCCAATGGCATTTTGCAAACATCCACTTCACCGGGATGCTCTTTATCTTTGTTCCTTTTAAAATGTCAAGCAGATAAAAGTCTCCTAAATAGCATTCTTTCCTATTTTGATTAATTTTGCATAGCGTTTTCCCAGAAGTATTGATACTTACATAAACCTGAGTTCTGATTCTCTTCTGACTAAGACTTCCCGAAGTCTCTGGATCTTTGCCATCTCAAGCTCAATTTCCTCAGGCATCATTGTTGTTTCAGCCATTGAAATGATGTCGAGTTGGTCTGTGTGTGAAAGCAGAGAAAATGAATTAAGTTAGTCAAACTATCTTAATGGGTTTTTTAGGAATGTAAATTTAATCACAGAGCTATCTGACTATGGGGTAATTAATGCAAGTAATAAGGAATATCCTGGCTGAATGCTACACTGACTGGTGCCTCTACTGTTTTGCTTATTACTTTCAACATTTTGAAGTGAAAGAATCCCTAAGCCAGTTACATTCATTTTGTTAGTCAGCATCTATCATACCCCTAAGAAATGCCAGCCCAGTACATTGTTCTTTAATTGGTATCACTACAGACATTGAGAGAACAGCCGGAGACTGCTACAAAACTCACTTGAAGCAATTACTTGCACCTCTGAAGAGTCCAATCTCAGTGCAAGCACAGGCAATGCAAACTGATGAAGGTTTCCCATC